>NC_052166.1:37782121-38112554 GCF_902713615.1 Scyliorhinus canicula | reverse complement strand
AACAGGGGTCACTGGGCAATCGGCAAACACAACACTGACTTTTCTCCCTGCTTCCTAGCGAATGGGGCAAATTGCGACCCCCCCCCCCCCCTGCCCTCCTGCCATCGCCAATTCAGCTAGTTTAAATCAAGGCCACGAGACACTCTTGTGATCCAGTTCCACGAAAGGGATCGGAGAGAGGGCAGTGGGCATGAGCGGAGGAGGAAAATAGTTCTGTCGATTGATCTGTAATATGATAATCAATGAATACTGCATCGCTCCACCCAAGGGGCTATTGTTGCTGCGCCAGTGTTTTGAAGGAACACAGTCTCGTCCCACCTCTGCTTTCACCTTGGCTGAATTTTTTTTGACCCGTGTTCTTTTCCTGTGAGGTGTAACTTGTTGATCCATTCAGTGCCAGGATTGTGCAGTAAGTGCTCTGCTGTCAGTTTCCCTTCATCACTGCCACACTGTGCATCAATAGGGTGAACGTTCTCTTTTTTTTGTAACTGGATTTGTTTATAGTCAGGCTAATTATTATGGCACTGTGTACTCACATGAGCCCGTGTCTCTCTGTCGTTTGTACAGTTTATTATACAGCTTTGTAAATGGCTTTTAAATGTCATTATTGTATTTGTACAGAATTAGTGCTTTTCATTTTCCAATAAATCAAACAGAATACCAGCACAAGCTTTTCCAAAACTTTTATTGTGGTGCATTGACCTTTCAGTTATTAACGATGGGACTTCTATGAATGAGGTAATGCACAATTCCTTCACCTCTGGAACTTGTATTTTTGTCCAGCTAAGGTTCATGGGATGACAACCTCTTCTTTTTACTAGCTGCTTAAACTCCTGCCTGGAGAAAGTTCAGCCAGTCACAGCCCAAGTCCTAGTAAGGAACTTTGTGTGCATAATTGTGCAATGGTAATTTATTAAATAATAGTGCACGTCTGTGGTTGGGATTAGATTTAGTTTTAGACTTAATGTCACGTGTACGGAGGTGCAGTGAAAAGTATTGTTCTGTGTGCAGTCCAGGCAAATCGCTCCATACATGAAAAACATATAAGAGTTGTCGGAAGAGGATCTGTGGGGCGAGTTCACAGAGAGTCGCCACGCTCCGGAGCCATCTTGTTGCTCTTGCAGGTAGAATGGTATAATTAAGTTATAATGGCTCTGATTCTGCTGCATTAATAGCAACAAGGCTGTCAGCAATCACGTTATCACGGGTGAAACTGGCAGTGGCTTCTGGCAGCCACATGTGCGCTGTCAGTCACTGAACACCAGAGGTTGCCATCAGAGATACCCTGCTCAGTCTACAGTGCTGAAGTCATCACCAGTGAAGTCTGCAAGAACACTGCCGTGAAGGTGTAAACACAAGGTAGTGACCCAGCAGTCTCATATTAAAGGTTAGTACTAGTGCATTCAGAAGGGAATTGTTAATGGCATAATAAATGAGAATCATTGATGAATGACTGTTCTAGCCCTGAAAAATTAATAAGTGTGGGGTTTCATTCCCTCAGAAGAAAATTAATGTCGCAGATTTAAAACATTTAAAAAAAAGTTTTTCTGCTTTTCCCACATATCTCTCCCTCAATCCTGTGTGCACATCCCAATCTTTATTTTACTTCCTATGCACTTATTTTTTTTTTTCACTTCCTGCTTTGCCGTCTGCATATCTCAGTGAGGATTCGTCAATCTGATTGGTTGGAGACCCTCCCGGTTGCTTTTTCGACTCTGACCCTTCGCACCCTGTAGAAGGTCCTTCATTTTACCAGCATACTAGAAATCTCCGCTGACAAACCTACAGCAAATTTCTAGTACGTGAGGTGAAAAGGCATTACCTTACTGCTCCCAGTGATATCTAGACCTGTATTGTGACAGAGCAATGGGACACTTAACTCCACTTGTAAGGAAGTGCTTAATAGTTAGACTTGATGAAGATTTTGAAAAATGTACCATTTCCAGATTGCCATTCTTTACCTAGTTGAGCAAAAATATATATAAATTAAACAAAACTTATTTTGCTAAGTAATATCTGCTTAGTAGATGAATGTGAAACCCACTGCTATCTGCTTGGAGAATAATGTGTGAGTAAAGCAACACTTCAGGTTACAAGTGAGAATGTTTGAGTCAAATGCTATCTAGTCAAGCTAGTTGTTTGCATCCGTATTTCACTCCACTTACTGTTGTGTTGTTTTTCACAAGAATCTGCATAGCTCTGATGCAAACCTTGGAATCAAGTCACGCAGACTCAGTATCTGCCAAACAGTCAAAGCATGTACCTCAGCAAATAGTTGCTCCCAATGAAATGTCACTGACGATTGACAAGAAAGATGCAGATGAGGAGAAAGATGCAGATGTTTGGCCCATCAAACCCGTTCATCCAGTGAGGACCAACAGCCCTCCACCCCCCCCCCCCCCCCACACACACACACACCTCATGATTGCTTAAATGGTATCAAGACTTTTTCTTCCACTAACCTGCCTTGAAACCTCTAACATCACGTTCCATGTCTTTCATTCATTCATTTGAACCGACGCTCTTAAATTCTACCCATATAGTTTATCTCCGGGTTCTTTTCTCGGATATTTGAGCAAGAGTAATAATTATGGTTAATAAATAATATTCGAGAAGAACACAGGCAGCCAGAGAATAGCTTACAGCTGCCCGAACGAGATGTGTTGAATGTATTCAGTGATAAAGTTAACCACGTGACCTTCTGAAACGCCAAAAGAACTCGCTAAAGGGCTTTTATAAATACATCCTGCTACCCCCTTTACCCAATTCCCCAAAATGTAGGCTGGTGAGGAGGTGCCCTGCTGCAATCACACATGATAAAATCTGCCCCCCAGTGCCATTTTGAGGTGATTCATCTTTTACAAGAATTGCTCAGATCCCTTGGAAATTTACGGTGCAGTGCTTGTAATTTGTATGTCGTGCTGGTAACATTTTATTTTACATCTGTTCGGAATCAAACTATTCCCATCTCGAGGATACAAGGCACGCTGACAGCTCCCTCTGCTGGTTGCAAGAATGCATCAAAAACCACCAAGAATGATTTGCCAACTTTCTAAGGTTATTCATGAAGGCCCTGCCTTGCCCCTCGCCTGAGGTGTGGTGATCCTCCAGTCAGCTCTCCCCCTCAAAGGGGAAAGCGGCCTGTGGTCATCTTGGACTCTGTCAGCTTTACCTTTATAGAAATACCGTCCAAATTCATTTGTATTTTTGATTGCCAACTGAAATCGGCAAATTGTCCATTTCTAGAATACGGAACGAATGATTCCTGGAACAGCCTGATGCTCACCTTCAGTAAATTTCCCAGAGTCGATATCTTGTTCTGACAACAATAAATCAGTTTATCAGAACTGTGCCTTTTCGAAAACACAGTTCCAAATGAACCCAATCTACTTTTTGCTTATCCATCAGCATATTTCACTTTCGCTTTCATTCAATGAAAGGACCTCTATTTATATATTTTAGAAAATCATGACAGGCGCTTATGTAAGGCAATGTTTTTGACTCAGCCATGATATCGATATGCTGCAATTCCAAACACTCAGACACAAAATCACTTTCAAAGAGTGTAGCATTGCTTGAATTAGCATTGAGTGAGACTGTAAAACCATCACTGAGATATGTATTAATATTGGAGCATTTCCTGGCTGGATATTACACATAGACCAGAGTATTATTTGTTCAAATCGAATCGACTGATGTTTAGTGCCTTTGGACAATCAAATGTAGCTCATTTTAATTTCTACCTCTGTATAATTTAATACACTGCACGTGGAATAGAATGTTCTTTAGAATGCTGGCCTGGCAATTTTACACTTGTGCGGCCTACGGTTTGATCTCACCTGTCTTTATTGGCTAGGTAGAGTCAGGAAAGTATGTTGGATGACGAAATGGAATGGTGCCCCATCACTCGATGAAGTGCTGGTGTTCGAAGTGCACCCTCTGTTTGCGAACCAAGGAATTGTAACAATGGTTGGCGAGCAGCCTGCAATTCAGACTATCCCAGCAGTAGAACAGAAGGAAGTAATGGTACAGATGAAAGAAGCTATTCATGCACTGCATCGTATTAGAAATTTTTGACCGTGTTATATTCCGTATATTACTGGACCTGTAGTGAAGCTGGAGAAGTATCTGATTAACCTGTAATTCACCCTTGGACCCAAAACAAAGTGATGTGCAAGACTGCCTGTTGCTCACCCGATGAGCTTCGAAATGAAAGGACGCTGATGGATGCCTTCCAAACAATAGTAGCGACAGTATCCCATCTACTGGCAATTGTAATGTGTTCCGGCATGTTTCATGCTGAGATTAGTGATCAACAAGCCCCTACCCACCAACTGGCTTCCACACCATCAACTGATCTGATTAGGCCCAACACTCGTACTCAGACTCTCACTACAAATCGGAAACTATGTTAACAATTAAAATGAAACAGATTAAACATGCGTGTAGCGTTGTGCAAAAAACAGATCACGTCTACCATTCTTTTCAGACAAGTAGTACATGGCAAAGTGATTTAAATTACTCCTACATTATGCACGGTGGCATAGTGGTTAGCACTGCTGTCTCACAGCTCCAGGGACCCCAGTTCAATTCCAGCATCAGGTCACTGTCCTTGCGGAGTTTGCCCTTTCACCCCATGTCTGCATGGGATTCCTCCAGGTGCTCTGGTTTCCTCCCACAGTCCAAAGATGTGCAGGTTAGGTGGATTGGCCATGCTAAATTAGTGTCCAAAATGTTTAGGTAGGATTATGGTGATAGGGTCAGGGTGTGGGCCTAGGTAGGATACTTTTTCCAAATTCGGTGCAGACTTGATGGGCCAAATGGCCTACTTCTGCACTGTAGAGATTCTATGATTACACACCAGTCTGACTAATTCACACTGCTGACGAGGGTGCACTCACATTAAGCATTATGTTAAAAGTTAAGGAAAGTCACTGATCAAATTGGTGTTGTGTACATTTACTTCGGATTTTTGGACAAATGCTGTGTTTTCAGAGTAAAATCTCAGCAAGGTTAAAATCTTAAAAGCCATGGATCTCAGTAGATTACAGTGCGTGGATTACAGAGTGGATGTGACATCTGGATATCTATCCCACACCAAGCCAATTAAAGAGCTTCTTTGTGCACAGCAGCTACAAAAATAGTACAGCAGGGACAATTAACCCATTGATAGATGAGACTCGCCAATGCCAAGCAGAAATGCACACACGCTGATTACGAATCTGCTCAATATTAAACTGTTTTTGTGCTTTCACTGGCATTTTGCAACACCCAAGCTCAGTATGTCTGTTCTTCGTTGCCACGCTCAAACCAGGCTGGATGAAATAACGACCGATCTGACAAGCTTTTGCTGGGATGAAAGGCAAAATGTCATCTTGCTGGAGATGCAAATAATGGTGATAATGCCTCAGAACAAGAGACTGGACTATTACAAATTGACCCACATAACAGTGAGTGTCAGAACTGCCAAACATGGTCATGGATCACTACCAAATCCAGCATAAACAGTAAGGCCTCCTGTGCAGGCTGTATTCAAATCCACCCAGGATTACATAAAGTAGAAGACAGCTGACGACACAAATTTTAATGCACGATAGAGATATAGGTAAACATTCTGTTAAATAGTTTTCTATTTCATGTGTTGGTGGATCCCTGTTGCAGAGATTTGTGTTCAGCCAAACATTACCGACTGGATGGGAATCAGTTGAAGGCAGCATTTATTTTTTTGCTCATATTGTTCTCCAGTTACCATCTGAAAATGTTTCACACCCACCAGCAGTTCATAGGTAACCTCTCCCCCCCGGCCCCCACCAAGACTGGACTGTGAGCACAGGTAAGCTATTTGACTTTAGAGGGCATCGCGGCCATAGCCAACCATGTTAAGAACAAAGGCGTAAAGAACTATACAGCACAGGAACAGGTCCTTCGGCCCTCCAAGCCTGTACCGGTCATGATACCACCGTTGGCCAAAACCCTCAGCACTTCCTAGTGCCGTATCCCAGTGTTCTTACCCAATGCCACAACATGTATCCCTTTAAAAGGTACGGGCCTGAGGTTTTTGTCCGTTGGGTGCGTGCACTCAGCAGGCCTGAAAGCGGACGCGAGACGCGTTCCCGGTTGCAGCCGGCCCCAGATGGCAGCTTAATGTTGGCTGGTCAGTTAATGGCCATCCTGTGTGAAACGCACTCTGTGAACGCACTACCAGGAGCAGCGGGAAGAGGGCGGACAATGAGAAATGGCAGGGAGCGAGCTGTAATTTCTAATGTGTTCCCTCAGGATGGACAGTCGCTGTGGAGCTGTCTCAGGGAACTGTTGACCCACGAAACAGACATAGCGATGAAAAACTACGCCCCCAAGGCTGCACAATCAAGCACAGACCTCATGCTGCAGACACACCGGTTAATTTTATTTCTGACCGGATGTTTATCCTGTTCTGGATTGAGGTTGCAGCTAAAATGTAAAAGCCGCCTCGCCAATCTGCCTCCTGGCCAACCCTAAAAGCAGGCGGGCCACATAAAAAAAATACATCCAATTAGCTCCTTAATGGGTTAAATTGGTTGCTTGAATTTCGGTAAGCATGAATTCCGGCTCTGCCATGCACCCGCCGATCGAAATATTGCCCTATTCTGCGATGAGGTCGGAATGTGCACCTGACACCTTCTTCCGTGATTTCACGTGCTTCCACATGGGCACCCACCCGATAGACAACAAATTCTGTCCAAGCCCTCTGTATGGCAATTAGGGCTGGAAACCTGTCCCAGGTTCGATATCCGGCTTGGGGTGTGGAGTCTGCACGTTCTCCCTATATCCATGTGACATTCCTCCAAGTGCTCCGGTTTTCTCCCACAAGTACCGAAAGACGTGCTGTTAGGTGATTTGCCATTCTGAATTCTCCCTCCGTGTAGCCGAACAGGCGCCGGAATGTGGCGACTTAGGGCTTTTGACTTGTGACAATAAAGACTATTGTACTAAAAAGAAACTAAAATCAGGAACAAAGTGGTATAAAGATGATTTCTTGAGGTATGGCTCTGTTAATTCTACCAATGCAAATCAGGATGCAAAACCCATGTGTGTTTCTGAGAAGAAATTTCTCCTCACCTCTGTGTTAAATGGGCAACCTCCTTACTCTGAGATTATGCCCTCTCTTCCTAGACTCTCCCACAAAGGGAAACACCTCTAAGCATCTACCCTGTTAAACCCCCTGAATGTCTCAATAAGGTGACCTCTCACTCTTTGGAACTTCAGTGAGTACATACCCAATTTACTCATTCTCACAGCATAAGAAAATCCCTTCGATACCAACGATCAACCTAGTGAACCTTCTCTGGACTATCTCCAATTCCAGCATACCTTCCATAGATAAGAGGACCAAAACCGTATTCCAGGTAAGATGCCTTGCAGAGTTTTAGCAAGACCCTATTTTTTGACTCTCTGTCTTCTATCAGTTAGGCAATCATCTAGCAATGCTATAAATATGGGCTCTTATCTTATTAAGTAGCCTTTTGTGCGGTACATTATCGAACACTTTTTGGAAATCCAAGTATATTACATCGATTGGTTCCCTTTATCTATCCTGCTCATTACCACCTCAAAGAATTTGAACAAATCTGTCAGGCATGATTTCCCCTTCATGAAGCCATGCTAACTCTGCTTGATTATATTGTGTATTTCTAATTGCAACCTTTATAATAGATTTAACATTTTCCCAATGACAGATGTTAAGCTAACTGGTCTATAATTAGCTGCCTCCCTCCCTTTTTGAGTAAGGCTGTTACATTGGCAGTTTTCCAATCTGTTGGAACTTTTTCAGAATTTAAGGATTCTTGGAAGATTACTACCAGTGCATTAACCATGAGCAGCCCACAAACATTAGCTTACATGCTCACATAGCTCAAATCTTGCTTTAGTTCTGAATGAATAACTATAGAAACAAAAATAAATATTTTAAAATACATAAATAAGTAAAATATACTGTGGATGCTGAAAACCTTAAGTAAAAAGAGAAAATGCTGAAAATACACAGTCGGTCTGGCAGCCTCTGTGAAGAGAGGGAAACAGTTAGGGCGAAATTCTCCCCCCCCCACGACGGGTGGGAGAATAGCGGGAGGGCCTTCCCGACTTTTTTGACGCCCTCCCGCTATTCTCCCCCCCCCCCCGCCGAAATCCCGACACGAATCGCTGCCGCCGTTTTTTTACGGCCGGCAGCGATTCACAGCTGTTAGAAGGGCCGAAGTCCCAGCCCTTTACGACCTTTTTACGAACGGCAAACACACCTGGTCCTGCCGTTCGTAAAAACGTCGTGACCACCTGGAAAAAAATAACCATGGCACCGATTGGCACGGCAGTACCACGGCCGTGCCAAGGGTGCCATGGGCCCGCGATCGGGCACTATTTGTCCTTCCGCCGCCCCGCAGTATCAATACGCGGGGCGGCTGAGGGGCAACCCGGCCCGCGCATGCGCGGGTTTCGCGCAAAAACGCGATGACGTCACCCGCGCATGCGCGGGTGGAGTCTTCCCACCTGCGCATGCGCGGCTGACGTCATATGACGCGTCAGCCGGCGCTAAGTCCGACAAGCGGGCTTAACGATTTTCGTTAACCCCGACTTGTCGGAGCCTCCGACGTCGGGCTGCTAGCCCCGACGGGGGACCAGAATCGGTCCCCCGTCGGGAAGGGGCGCGATGCCGTAAAACCCGCCCGGGTTTTACGGCAGTTTGACGATTTCTCCCGTTTTGGGAGAATTTCGCCCTTAATGTTTCAAGCCCGTCTGCTCTGAAGAAGTCATATGGACTCAAAACTCCATGGGCGTGATTCTCCAATAATGGGGCTATGTCCCCACTCCAGCATAAAACGCAGGCATTGCATTCTGCACTTTCTGAAGGGGGCTAGCAGGGCCCCGAGTACTCCTCGCAGCTTTGCCTGCTGATATGGGGCCCTGCACTTGAAGTCGAGAGTCCACGCATGCGCATGGTGGCGGCCTTCGTTGGCCGCCGCGCGCGACATGGCAGAATGCAATTTTAGCGCAGAGGCTCAAAAAATCCCGCCCCATAACATCTTGGTTTCCCAGCGACGGTTTTGTGGAGTATATCAGTGATGTGCTGAGAAATCCATCTCGGATAATCGCAAGGGCTAACAACCCTGGACAGCTGCGTTGGGCTGGGAAATATCCAACAAAGCAATTAATCACTAACTTCAGATGGTTTTGCCAGCTTTACCCTGATAATTCCTCTGGTAGAGTTAAAAGGGAAAAAAACATTTCTAACTTCAGAGTCACTGTCTTAAACAGGCCGAGCCCCACATGATACATCCCCCCGGGGAGTCCCCACACCATACGAAGCTCTGACAACCCCCTCCCCTCAAGGGAATCCACCACACTCAAATAGCACCAACCAAGCACCTCCTTCCCCCTCCCAACCAAACAACGCCTTGTTACCACCCCCCCCCCCCCCAATCGCCCAACTCACACTTGTCTCAGTCTGATTCTGACACCTCCCTCCCCTCTAGCTCAGGTCCAAGTCCAACCCCCCCAAACCTCGGTCCAACTCTGACACCCCATTCCCCCATCCGATGTCTAAACACCTACTTCACATACCTTTGAAACTTACCTTCTCTCTTTCAATCGTCCCTTTAAACACCTGCTTTACAGCAGTTAGTGCTGTAAAGAGAGGGCATGCCCTTCCTCTCCATTTGCACCAAGCTGAGGCAACTTCGCTGCTTCTGCCTCACCCACCCTGAGAGAGGATGGTCGGATAAAACAGAAGCTTTGCAATCCTAGCGAGTGGCAGTCCCTCCGGAATGGCAATCCACCTGTAATTGCCACGTCGAAAACTTTACGGGCCGTTGATTCAAATTCACTCTCCATAAAAGCTGCCAAACCTGCTGAGATTTGGCAGCATTTTCTGTTTTTATTTTTAAATATTTAAAACAATAGAACACTCACAACTACAATTGTATTTTGGGTCAGATCGTTCAAAAGACCATTGGAACGTGTCAGCTGCAGTTCAGTGGGCAGCATTCCCTTTACTGGGCCATGAAATTTACAGATTCAAATTGGACTCCAGATAGTTGAGGTTAACATTTCAGTGCTGTGTTGAGGGTGTGCTGTGCTGAGGGTGTGTCGCCTAACCTTTGAACACTAAGGGGCAATTAAGCATGGCCAATCCACCTAACCTGCACATCTTTGGATGTGTGAGGAAACCGGAGCACCCGGAGGAAACCCATGCAGACACACGGAGAAAGTGCAAATTCCACACAGGCACCTGAGGTCGGAATTGACCCCTGGACCCTGGCGCTGTGAGGCAGTAGTGCTAACCACTGTACCATCGTGCCATTCTATCTCCCTGCCCACTATCTCTACTAGACAAAAACAGCACAATTTAACAAGAGCAAGGTATTCTGGTTAAGATTTACCCCTCAAGCAGCAAGGTAGCACAGTAAATAACATAGAACATAGAACGATACAGCGCAGTACAGGCCCTTCGGCCCTCGATGTTGCACCGACATGGAAAAAAACTAAAGGCCATCTAACCTACACTATGCCCTTATCATCCATATGCTTATCCAATAAACTTTTAAATGCCCTCAATGTTGGCGAGTTCACTACTGGTGCAGGTAGGGCATTCCACGGCCTCACCACTCTTTGCGTAAAAAACCCACCTCTGACCTCTGTCCTATATCTATTACCCCTCAATTTAAGGCTATGTCCCCTCGTGCTAGCCACCTCCATCCGCGGGAGAAGGCTCTCGCTGTCCACCCTATCTAACCCTCTGATCATTTTGTATGCCTCTATTAAGTCACCTCTTAACCTTCTTCTCTCTAACGAAAACAACCTCAAGTCCATCAGCCTTTCCTCATAAGATTTTCCCTCCATACCAGGCAACATCCTGGTAAATCTCCTCTGCACCCGTTCCAAAGCTTCCACGTCCTTCCTATAATGAGGCGACCAGAACTGTACGCAATACTCCAAATGCGGCCGTACTAGAGTTTTGTACAACTGCAACATGACCTCATGGCTCCGGAACTCAATCCCTCTACCAATAAAGGCCAACACCCCATAGGCCTTCTTCACAACCCTATCAACCTGGGTGGCAACTTTCAGGGATCTATGTACATGGACACCGAGATCCCTCTGCTCATCCACACTACCAAGAATTTTACCATTAGCCAAATATTCCGCATTCCTGTTATTCTTTCCAAAGTGAATCACCTCACACTTCTCCACATTAAACTCCATTTGCCACCTCTCAGCCCAGCTCTGCAGCTTATCTATGTCCCTCTGTAACCTGCAACATCCTTCCGCACTGTCTACAACTCCACCAACTTTAGTGTCGTCTGCAAATTTACTCACCCATCCTAGGTCATTTATAAAAATGACAAACAGCAACGGCCCCAGAACATCCTTGTGGTACGCCACTCGTAACTGAACTCCATTCTGAACATTTCCCATCAACTACCACTCTCTGTCTTCTTTCAACTAGCCAATTTCTGATCCACATCTCTAAAGCACCCTCAATCCCCAGCCTCCGTATTTTCTGCAATAGCCGACTGTGGGGAACCTTATCAAACGCTTTACTGAAATCCATATACACCACATCAACTGCTCTACCCTCGTCTACCTGTTCAGTCACCTTCTCAAAGAACTCGATAAGGTTTGTGAGGCATGACCTACCCTTCACAAAACCATGCTGACTATCCCTAATCATATTATTCCTATCTAGATGATTATAAATCGTATCTTTTATAATCCTCTCCAAGACTTTACCCACCACAGACGTTAGGCTCACCGGCCTATAGTTACTGGGGTTATCTCTACTCCCCTTCTTGAACAAAGGGACCACATTTGCTATCCTCCAGTCCTCTGGCACTATTCCTGTAGCCAATGATGACCTAAAAATCAAAGCCAAAGGCTCAGCAATCTCTTCCCTGGCTTCCCAGAGAATCCTAGGATAAATCCCATCAGGCCCCGGGGACTTATCTATTTTCACCTTGTCCAGAATTGCCAACACTTCTTCCCTACGCACCTCAATGCCATCTATTCTAATAGCCTGGGTCTCAGCATTCTCCTCCACAATATTATCTTTTTCTTGAGTGAATACTGACGAAAAGTATTCATTTAGTATCTCGCTTATCTCCCCAGCCTCCACACACAACTTCCCACCACTGTCCTTGACTGGCCCTACTCTTACCCTAGTCATTCTTTTATTCCTGACATACCTATAGAAAGCTTTTGGGTTTTCCTTGATCCTACCTGCCAAAGACTTCTCATGTCCCCTCCTTGCTCGTCTCAGCTCTCTCTTTAGATCCTTCCTCGCTTCCTTGTAACTATCAAGCGCCCCAACTGAAACTTCACGCCTCATCTTCACATAGGCCTCCTTCTTCCTCTTAACAAGAGATTCTACTTCTTTGGTAAACCACGGTTCCCTCGCTCGACCCCTTCCTCCCTGCCTGACTGGTACGTACTTATCAAGAACATGCAATAGCTGTTCCTTGAACAAGCTCCACATATCCAGTGTGCCCAACCCTTGCAGCCTACTTCTCCAACCTACACATCCTAAGTCATGTCTAATGGCATCATAATTGCCCTTCCCCCAGCTATAACTCTTGCCCTGCGGGGTATATTTATCCCTTTCCATCACTAACGTAAAGGTCACCGAATTGTGGTCACTGTTTCCAAAGTGCTCACCTACCTCCAGATCTAACACCTGGCCTGGTTCATTACCCAAAACCAAATCCAATGTGGCCTCGCCTCTTGTTGGCCTGTCAACATATTGTGTCAGGAAACCCTCCTGCACACATTGTACAAAGAACGACCCATCTAATGTACTCGAACTATATCTTTTCCAGTCAATATTTGGAAAGTTAAAGTCTCCCATAACAACTACCCTGTTACTTTCGCTCTTTTCCAGAATCATCTTCGCCATCCTTTCCTCTACATCCCTAGAACTATTAGGTGGCCTATAGAAAACTCCCAACAGGGTGACCTCTCCTTTCCTGTTTCTAACCTCAGCCCATACTACCTCGGAAGAAGAGTCCCCATCTAGCATCCCTTCCGCCACCGTAATACTGTCCTTGACTAGCAGCGCCACACCTCCCCCTCTTTTGCCCCCTTCTCTGAGCTTACTAAAACACCTAAACCCCGGAACCTGCAACAACCATTCCTGTCCCTGCTCTATCCATGTCTCTGAAATGGCCACAACATCGAAGTCCCAGGTACCAACCCATGCTGCCAGTTCCCCTACCTTATTTCGTATACTCCTGGCATTGAAGTAGACACACTTCAAACCACCTACCTGAACACTGGCACCCTCCTGCGAAGTCAAATCTGTGCTCCTGACCTCTATACTCTCAATCTCCCGTACCCCAAAACTACAATCCAGGTTCCCATGCCCCTGCTGAATTAGTTTAAACCCCCCCAAAGAGCACTAACAAATCTCCCCCCCCAGGATATTGGTGCCCCTCAAGCAACACTGTTGCTTCACAGCTCCAGGGTCCCAGGTTCGATTCCTGGCTTGGGTCACTGTGTGGAGTCTGCACGTTCTCCCTGCGCCTGTGTGGGTTTCCTCCGGGTGCTCCAGTTTCCTCCCACAAGTCCCGAAAGACGCGCTGTTAGGTAATTTGGACATTCTGAATTCTCCCTCTGTGTACCCGAAAAGGCGCCAGAATGTGGCGACTAAGGGCTTTTCACAGTAACTTCATTGCAGTGTTAATGTAAGCCTACTTGTGACAATAAAGATTATTAATAACAAAGATTATTAAACTCAATCAGTAGAACACATCATGTCCGCTTATTGTGTGCACATTGGCTGCCGCTTATTGTGTGCACATGGGCCGTACTTCAAAACAGTCTATAGAGTATTTTGGCTTTATTCTGGAAACATCACTCACAGAAATGGACTCCGACAGGCGAAAGCAAAAGCAGAAATGGACAGGCGTGTAAAAATAACAAAAGCAGAATGCCGGCAATGAATGTCAAGCAGCATCTGTGGAGTCAAGGCTTCAGGTCTAGATGACCTATCATCAGAACTGAAGAAGGCTGGGGGGGCAGGG
The DNA here is from genome assembly GCF_902713615.1 of Scyliorhinus canicula. Lineage (NCBI taxonomy): Eukaryota > Metazoa > Chordata > Chondrichthyes > Carcharhiniformes > Scyliorhinidae > Scyliorhinus > Scyliorhinus canicula. Next base: position 38,098,509 of record NC_052166.1, on the reverse strand, counting down.
CTGCAAAGGGTTGAGGGGGAGGGTGGGGGGGGGGGGGGGGGGCTCCGAAAGCTAGTGATTTGAGACAAACCTGTTGGACTTTAACCTGGTGTTGTAAGACTTCTTCCTGTATGTTTACCGCAGCATAGTTGGGGAGAAGTCGTGTGGCAGAGACTTACTTTAGGGCAGCACAGTAGCAAAAGCGCCAGGGTCCCAGGTTCGATTCCCCGCTGGGTCACTTTCTGTGCGGAGTCTGCATGTTCTCCCCGTGTCTGCGTGGGTTTCCTCCGGGTGCTCCGGTTTCCTCCCATAGTCCAAAGACTTGCAGGTTAGGTGGATTGGCCATGATAAATTGCCCTTGGTGACCAAAAAGGTTAGGAGGGGTTATTGGGTTATGGGGATAGGGTGGAAGTGAGGGCTTAAGTGGGTTGGTCCAGACACGATGGGCCAAATGGCCTCCTTCTGCACTGTATGTTCTATGTTCTATGTATGTTCTCTGACTTCCCCCTCCCTGACACACACACACACACACTCCGGGAGCAGAAATACTCCACGTTACCTGCTGAGGGAGGCACGGAACAAGAGTCTGTCACCCGGCTTGGCTCCTCCCAATTATCCCGCAGCAACCAATGGGGAGCACGCCCACCCGAATGGATTTGCATACATTATGGTAATAAGCTGCAACTTTGGCAACTTGCTATTTACTTTTGGAACAAAGTGAAAATTCAGCCACCGCTCGGAAGCCAAAAGAGCTCAAGGTGTTGTCCGGTGAGCAAATGGGGTTGGCTTTACCTTTGATTTGATTTTAAATCTTGCTTTGATTTTTTTGAGTTGAATTGGTCATTCGAGCGGACGGGAGTTTGAGAGGGCGGAGAGAGAGAGAGAGAGAGAGCAGCCGCCGGGATGGGAAGCAGGAGACGGCCGCGTTGTGAAATAGGCAGCGGGGGACCGGCAACGTGCGGTGAAATAGAATTGAAACTGACGGCGGCGGCGGCGCTGAAAGCTGTCAGCCTGCACACACTGCTCTGTCTGACCAGCTCGCCGGGGGGGGGGGGGGGGGGGCTTGGGCAAACTCCCCAAGCCACAAAACAGGGGGGCATCTCACACATTCGGCTGAAGTTAACATCCGAACAAAAGGGCACTTTCCTCTGCGACGCTCCAAACATCAGTGTTCCCGGGAAGGGAAGGGAGGCAAAGAACACCGAGTTTTTAGCGTTCAAATCCTTGATTTGGCTTCGAACAATCGTTTTACTCTGCTCTGCCTCTGTGGACATGGCCCGTCTTTCGGGGGCTGGACTTGTGATTTATGGGGTTGAACGCACGTTGAAAGGAAGCCAAAAGAACTGCTTAACGGCCGCATGTGAATAGATGTATAGGATGATAAAGGGCATTGACAAAGTAGACGCAGGTGGACGCTTCCTCTTGTGGGGTTGTCGAGAACGAGAGGTCATAGTTATAGATAAGGGGCAGCAGATTTAAAACGGAGATTAGGAGAAATTACTTCTCTCAAAGGGTCGTGAATCTGTGGAATTTGCTACCCCAGAGTGTGGTGGATTCGGGACATTGAGTAAATTTAAGGTGGAGATAGGCAGATTTTTAACTAGTAATGGGTTGAAGGGTTAGGGAGAACGGGCTGATAGTGGAACAGAAGCCGAGGTGAGATCCGCCATGATCGTATTGAATGGTAGCACAGTGGGTAGACTTGCTGCCAACAAGGGGCAATTTAGCGTGTTCAATCCACCTACCCTGCACATCTTTGCGTTGTGGGGGCGAAACCCAAGCAAACACGGGGAGAATGTGCAAACTCCACATGGATAGTGACCCAGAGCCGGGATCAAACCTGGGACCTTGGCGCCATGAGGCAGTGTGGAGTTTGCACTTTCTCCCCCTGTCTGCGTGGGTTTCCTCCGGATGCTCCGGTTTCCTCCCACTGGTCACGAAAGACGTGCTGTTAGGTCATTTGGACATTCTGAATTCTCCCTCTGTGTACCCAAACAGGTGGCCCTCTTTATTAATGTCACAAGTAGGCTTACATTAACACTACAATGAAGTTACTGTGAAAAGCCCCTAGTCACCACATTCCGGCACCTGTTTGGGTACACAGAGGGAGAATTCAGAATGTCCAAATGACCTAACAGTACGTCTTTCGTGACCTGTGGGAGGAAACCGGAGCATCCGGAGGAAACCCACGCAGACAGGGGGAGAAAGTGCAAACTCCACACTGCCTCATGGCGCCAAGGTCCCAGGTTTGATCCCGGCTCTGGGTCACTGTCCATGTGGAGTTTGCACATTCTCCCCGTGTTTGCTTGGGTTTCGCCCCCACAACCCAAAGATGTGCAGGGTAGGTGGATTGAACACGCTAAATTGCCCCTTTATTGGAAAAAAAATTAATTGGGTACGCTAAATTTAAAAAAAAGACTTGCTGCCAACAGCTCCAGGGACCCGGGTTCAATTCCAGCCTCGGGTGACTATCTGTGTGGAGTTTGCACATTCTCCCCGTGTCTGCGTGGGTTTCCTCCGGATGCTCCGGTTTCCTCCCACAAGTCACAAAAGACGTGCTGTTAGGTCATTTGGACATTCTGAATTCTCCCCCAGATTACCTGAACTGGTGCCGGAATGTGGTGACTAGGAGCTTTTCAAAGTAACTTCATTGCAGTGTTGATGTAAGCCTACTTGTGACAATAATAAAGATTATTATTATCCCTGCAACCCACTATCCCGCCTAACCTTTTGGAAACAAAGGCGCAATTTATCATGGTCAATCCAGCTAACCTGCACAACTTTGAACTGTGGGAGGAAACCGGAGCACCTGGAGGAAACCCATGCAGACACGGGGAGATCGTGCAGACTCCACACAGATAGTCACCCGAGGCTGAAATTGAACTCAGGTCCCTGGAGCTGTAAGGAAGCAGTGCTAACCACTGTGCCAACATTCAGTACGATCTTGGCGGATCTCACCTCAGCTTCTATTCCACTACCCGGCCCATTCTCCCTAACCCTTCAACCCATTATTAATTAAAAGTCTGCCTATCTCAAATTTACTCTGTCCCCGAATCCACCGCAATCTGGGGGAGTGAATTCCACAGATTCACGACCCTTTAGGGGAAATAATTTCTCCTCATCTCTGTCTTAAATCTGCTGCCCCTCAGCTAAAACTCAAGGGTTTGAATAAGACGCTAAAGACTGTGGGGGATGAGAATATTGATCCGTCCAGGTCTTTTCCCCCTCCCTTCCCTTCCCTTCCCTTCCCGCGACAGTGACCCAAGCCGGGAATCAAACCTGGGACCCTGGTGCTGTGAAGTAACAGTGCTAACCACAGAGGCATTTAGAACATAGAACATAGAACAGTACAGCACAGAACAGGCCCTTCGGCCCTCGATGTTGTGCCGAGCAATGATCACCCTACTCAAACCCACGTATCCACCCTATACCCGTAACCCAACAATTCCCCCATTAACCTTACACTACGGGCAATTTAGCATAGCCAATCCACCTAACCCGCACATCTTTGGACTGTGGGAGGAAACCGGAGCACCCGGAGGAAACCCACGCACACACGGGGAGGATGTGCAGACTCCACACAGACAGTGACCCAGCCGGGAATCGAACCTGGGACCCTGGAGCTGTGAAGCATTGATGCTAACCACCATGCTACCGTGAGGCCCCTTTGATAGGGTGGAGGTGTGGCCTTAAGCAGGGTGCTCTTTCCAAGGACCGGTGCAGAATCGATGGGCTGAATGGCCTCCTTCTGCACTGCAAAGATTCTATGATTTTATTCTATGAATGGTGGAGTGGGCTCGAGGGGCTGAATTGCTTAATCCTGCTCCTAGTTCTGATGAATGAGCCAAGCAAGGCACAGTCAGACACCTCTGTCTTTGCAATATACCAAATGTTGCTTGATGGTACAGATAATCGAGATATTTCTACCAGGTCACTGCGCACCATCACTATGCATGGTCCCTCGTTTGTCTCATAATCTAGACACCTTTTTTTTAGTATGGTTTCCAGATCTACCTCAAACAGAACACGATGTAGCATTGACTCTGACAAAGAGGTAAGTTCTTGAAATATTAACTCTGTTTCTGTTCTATTCGATTTGGCAGACCTACTGAGTTTTTCCAGCATCCTCTGTTCTTGTGTAGAATGCTCTCAATATGGGGATGGCCACATCGCCAATGTTAACTGGGCACTAAGGTTGGTTTACCTTCCTCATTTTGATGCGATTATTGCACCATTCAAATCTGCTAGGTGAAGGCATTTAAAATTGCTCTCTTGGATCCTTTGGGATTACAAGTGCAGCCAGCAGAGGGCAAAGTTTGCCATTGGCTGTATTCCACTCAGGTAAAAGGAACCAGGACATGAATCAAAGGGAATCACAGATTGATGCACTATCAATTACGACGCGACGAGAGTAGAGAGTAATCGAGGCTTTATTACCCAGAGATGTGGAGCCTTCTGCAGCTGCTGCCGAAATGGCTATAGCTCGGTGAGCACATACATTTATACTCCACCTACTGGGCGGAGCCAGCAGGCAGGGATCTACCGCCGTACCTGTAGTACGGAGCCTTACCGTATTACCTCTCATAAACGTATTATACAAACAGTGGTGAATACCACACAGATTCAAATCCCGGTTTGTAGTCAGTTGGCTGATTTGACCCTGGCCAGTTGTTGATTCACTTGGTCATTGTGCCACTGCCAGTGTTTCCCCTTTTGAGTGTTGTCTAGTGTCCCGTGTGCCAGATTTCTTCAGATTGCAGCTGACTAACCGGCAATGCTGTCTGGATTCCCACTTGGGTGTAGCATTGGTGGTCTGCCATTGTCCATGTGACCACTCCCAACAACAGCTTGGACTTATATAAACCAATTTCAATTGAGAAAAAAGTCCCAATGTGTTTTACAGATTTATGCTGAGTTGAAGGATATTAATGGCATGACAAAAGAGATTGGTTTAAGATCTGAAGGATTATCAAAAGATTGAGGGGGAATTGGAATCTAAGTGTTGTCTGAAAATTTGAAATTTGAGCCACTGTGGGACCAGCAGCAATGAAGAGGGATGAAATGTGAGCAGGATGTTGGTGTGCCTGGAATGCAGGCGGCTGAGATTTTGAGGAGGTGAGGTTTATTGAGGCTGGGAGACAATGGTGACAGAGTGATCATGTCACTGGACTAGTAATCCAGTGGCTAAACCCTTGGGAGATGACTTCAAATCCCACCATGGCAGCTGGTGGAATTTAAATTCAACGAATAAATATTGAAAGCTAGTCTCAGTAATGATGACCATGAATAGCATGTCCCTTTAGAGAAGGAAATCTGTTGTCCTTGGCCTACGAATTTATGAAATAGGAGCTGAAGTAGGCCATTTGGCCTGCTCCACCATTCAATGAGATCATGCCTGATCTGTCTATATTGATGTCCGCATTCTCCTCTACCACTAATAACCTTTGATTCCCTTGTCCAACAAGAATCTGTCTACCTCCACCTTAAAACTGTTCAGTGATCCATTTCCATCACCGTCTAAATCACAGAGTTCCAAACTCACTCATTCCTCTGAGAGAAAAAAATTCTCACATCTGTCATAAAAGGGCGACCCCCAGAATTTTAAAATAGTGTCCCCTAGTCCTGGACTCACCAAGAATAGGAAACATCATTTCCGTGTCTACCTTGTCAATAAAGCTGAGGGCGTTTTTTTAAAATTTAAATTGCCCATTTGTTACGTTTTTGGAATTAAGGGGCAATTTAGCGTGGCCAATCCACCTACCCTGCACATTTTTGGGTTGTGGGGGTGAGACCCACGCAGATGTGGGGAGAATGTGCAAACTCCATAAGGACAGTGACCCATTAGCCTTCTTGATTACATGCTGTACCTTGAAGCTAACATTTTGTGACTTGTGCACAAGAATACCCAGATTCCTCTGCAGTTGTTCTCCATTTAAGTAATACTCTTTTTATGTTTTATTCTTCCTGCCAAAGTGAACAATTTCTCATTTTCCCCACATTATTCTTCATCTGCCAGATTTTTTGCCCGCTCACATATGTTTTCTTCACAACGTACTTTCCTACCCACCTTTGTGTCATCTGCAAAATTTAGCGACCTTGCCTTTGCTCCCCTCATCTAAGTTATTGATGTAAATTGTAAAAGTTGAGGCCCCAGCACAGACCCCTGCGGGACTCCGTCAATGAGACAAATATCCATTTATACATACTCGCCGTTTTCTGCCAGTCAGACAATGTTTAATCCAGGCTAATACTTTACCTCCTGTACCATGGGCTTTTATTTCTTTGCAATAGCCTTTAACGTGGCACCTTATTAAATGTTTTCTGGAAATCCAAGTACAGTGTGTCTATCTGTGATTCTAAACCCTCAGCTATGTGGCTGTCTCTTAACCACCCTCAGAAATTGTCCAGTAAACCACTCATTTTATGAGTAATTCAGGATGGGCCAGCGATGCCCACACCCCATGGAAGAGTAAAAGATGAGGCTTTCAGTGAAAGGTGACATGCAATGAAGGTGGAAGCAGATAGTCTTTATCAAGGAACTGTAACCAACCTAAGGTTGAAGAGGACACTGAAGTTGCAAATAGGCTGCTTCAGCCTACGGCATTGGGCTGAAATTTATTCTGGTGTCGGGAGTCTTGAAGATGGGTCAGAAAGCTGGAGACAACCCCAGGCGGCACGGTAACACAGTGGGTAGCTCTTATGCTTCACTGCTGCAGGATCCCAGGTTCGATTCCCGACTTGGGGTGTGGAGTCTGCCCGTCCTCCCTGTGTCCGTGTGGGATTCCTCCAGGTGCTCCAATTTCCTCATACAAGTCCCGAAAGAAGTGCTGTTAGGTGGATTGGATATTCTGAATTCTCCCTCTGTGTACCGACTAGGCGCCGGAATGTGGCGATTAGGGGCTTTTCACAGTAACTTCATTGCAGTGTTAATGTAAGCCTACTTATGACAATAAAGGTTATTATTATTGAATGATTGTGAGACACTGCTACATTTTATGGAGGCCATGCAACAAATTAGATATTGTTGGGGCTGCCATCCTTCTAAAGGACGTAACCTGCCCCAAGATTCTGGCTTGGGCTGACAAGTGGTAAGTACCATTTGTGCCTCGCAAAATCCACCTCTAACAAGGGAGGGAGAATCCAACCATCTCCCCTTGACATTCAATGATATTGCCATCGCTGAATACCCCACTATCTACATTCTGGGGCTCACCATTGACCACGAACTGAACCAACTATCGAAATACTGTGGTTACAAGAGCAGGTCAGAGGCTTTGAATTCTGTGGAGAGTAACTCACCTCCTGACTCCCCAAAGCCTGTCTACTATCTACAGGGTAAAAGTCAGGAATGTGATGCAACACACTACAGTTGCCTGGATGAGTGCAGCTCCAACAACACTCAAGAAGGAGGGCACTATCCAGGACAAAGCAGCCCATGTGATTGGCACCTCACATACCACCACCTTTAACATCTACTCCCTCCTCCACTAACGCACAGTGGTAGCAGGGTGTAGCATCTACAAGATGCACTTAACAAAGCTCCTCCTGACAGCAGCTTCCAAACCTGTGACCTCTACCACCTAGAAGGACGAGGGCAGCAGATGGGAAAACCACCAGCAGCATGTTACCCTCCAAGAAGCACACCGTCCTGTCTTGGAACTATACCATCATTCCTTCACTGCCGCTGGGTCAAAATCTTGGAGCTCTCTCCCTAACAGCACTATCGGTGTACTTACTTCAACGGTTCAAGAAGCTGGCTCACTAACACCTTCTCAAGGGCAATTAGGAGTGGGCAATACGAATGCTGGCCTGGCCAGTGATGCGTGCATCTCCTGAAAAGAATAAAAAAAAGTGAATGTAAATTTAATGCTGGCAACATGCTAATAGATGAGCCATACTAATCAAGAAGGCTGTGGGTTCAATCAATCTACACACTGCATTACTTAACCTGCACTGGATGTGGCATCAGCTCCCTTAGATTAGGGAAGGACATTGTTCAGCCAGGATTCCTGCTCATAGCTAGCCAAATACTCCAGGAATTTGGCTAAGCTGTTCTCTCCATTGGTGAAGCTTCCAACACTCGCTTTCTTGTATCGCGCGCAAATGGTAGCAGACGGTGGCTGATGCCTGTGTAACCAGATGGCAGCTTTAAGCGAATACCCTCAAGGAAAGGAAGGAAAGGAGAGAATTGAAGGGAGGAAGGGAATATGCTGCAAATGGATGGTCTGTTTTTTTGAGCAGAGGCTGGGTGTGCATGGTGCATTCTGATTGCTTATTACAGATTACATTAAATCACCCCAGTACTTTGCTGGCCTGTGATAGAAACGGAATTGTGCTATATAGTTGAGAATACTGTGATGTTTCACAATGAAGATAGGATACTCTGGTTACCTGTGTACTCCCATGAGGTAGGATAGTCTAGTTACCTGTGTACCCTCATGAGATAAGATACCCTGGTTACCTGTGTACTCCCGTGAGATAGGATACTCTGCTTACCCATGTACCTCAATGAGCTCTAACTTTTAAAAGTCAGCAATTTTATTAGACTAAGTGAGGGAGCTTTGCCATGATACCAAAGCCAGACTGAGTCTTGATAGGTGGCTGTTTATCTGTATATTGGTCCCAATGACTTTCAACCTTCTAATTTTTAGCATATCATAAGAACATAAGAATTTGGAGCAGGAATAGGCCATCTGACCCCTCGAGCCTGCTCCGCCATTCAATGAGGTCATGGCTGATCTTTTGTGGACTCAGCTCCACTTTCCCGCCTGAACACCATAACCCTTTATTCCTTTATTCTTTATCTTTGAACCATTCAATGAAGGAGCCTCGACTGCTTCACTGGGCAGGGAATTCCATAGATTCACAACACTTTGGGTGAAGAAGTTCCTCCTGAGTTCAGTACTAAATCTACTTCCCCTTATTTTGAGGCTATGCCCCCTAGTCCTGCTTTCACTCACCAGTGGAAACAACCTCCCCACATCTATCCTATCTATTCCCTTCATAATTTTATATGTTTCTATAAGATCCCCCCCGGATCCTTCTAAATTCCAATTAGTACAGTCCCAGTCTAGTCAACCTCTCCTCGTAATCCTCCCCTGATGGAACCATCAATTCACCAGACACGTGCTTTCCGATATGAACAGTGGTTTTAATCTACTTACTACAGAGCCAGCCTGTTACCCGTTGATGAACTCTCGGTGAACTGCAGGCTGACTCTGGACAAGGGTATTTATACAGCAGCACAAGGGGGAGGAGTCATGGGCGGAGCCAAGGGTGGAGCCCCGTACAAACTCCTGAGCATTCCCAGAGCTACTCCCCCTAGTGGTCGGATATCGCTACTGCGCTTACAAAGATACAGTATGAATTACCAAGTTACATTCACCAAATCCCCCTCAACTCTTGGGGTTAACTGAGTGAATCTCCTCTGAACACCCTCCAGTGCCAGTACGTCCTTTCTCAGGTAAGGAGACCAAAACTGAACACCATATTCCAGGTGTGGCCTCACTAACACCTTATACAGTTGCAGCATAACCTCCCTAGTCTTAAACTCTATCCCTCTAGCAATAAAGGACAAAACTCCATTTGTCTTCTTAATATAAATTGTAACAAAACAACTCCATCCTGGGTAAATTTTCCATTGCATTAAAAACGAACAGCCATAATTTGGGATCACTGTTACTTCATAACCTTCATCCAATATATTCATAGCTGCAGTAGGTTGGGAGTCAAATAAGCAACTCTCCCTTCCTGGGTTCAGAACCGTAGCATTGTGGATAGCACAATCGCTTCACAGCTCCAGGGTCCCAGGTTCGATTCCGGCTTGGGTCACTGTCTGTGCGGAGCCTGCACATCCTTCCCGTGTTTGCGTGGGTTTCCTCCGGGTGCTCCGGTTTCTTCCCACAGTCCAAAGATGTGCAGGTTAGGTGGATTGGCCATGATAAATTGCCCTTAGTGTCCAAAATTGCCCTCAGTGTTGGGTGGGGTTACTGGGTTATGGGGATAGGGTGGAGTTGTTGACCTTGGGTAGGGTGCTCTTTCCAAGAGCCGGTGCAGACTCGATGGGCTGAATGGCCTCCTTCTGCACTGTAAATTCTAGGATAAACCGTTCAGCTTCATTTCCGAGATACTCTTCAAACGTTGAAGAAGTCACCCATTGAAAGTGCAACATATAAATGATCGGATCCTTTATGGGCAGGATAGTGTCCAAAGGTTTAGGACAAAATTGTAATTTATATAATTCACTTCCTCCAATTTCACACATGTGCCGTACTCCATATATTGTACATTTAATTTGATTGTGTCAGAAGAATAGAGCAGCATGATTTTAGAGGTTTACCCAAATGTACGTATTCAGTGTTGATTTCCCTGTTAATTATCGGTTTGAGTATGCTGAAGGATTTGAATTCCACTGGTAAATCTAGAGAAATTCCTTGTGCCTTTTAACTTGCTGTGTGACTCTTTGTTTAAAAAACCTGCCTGGTCCAATAAATTCAATTTCAGATCTTTTCTACACTTCGGCACTAAAATTTATTTTAAATCTGCGTTATGAAGATCAGTCAACGAGACATGAAATCCTCATTGTGTGGAGAGAATTTGAATTGCTGGCTTCTGACCTCCAGGGTTATTAGACAGTGATTTGATACTTCATCTGTCAGAATTTCTGTGAGTGCCAAGACGGCACGAGACGGCAATATCCTTTTAAAATCCGACTGCCGCAGACTGCACGAGCAGACTAGAGCTCCCTCAGCGAAGTTTATTTTGAAAGTTGGGGAAGAAGGAAATGACATTCAACCAAGTAGTAGCAGTGGGGCCTCTGATGTGTGGAGAATATTGAAGGAATGTTAAGCTGAATGCAGCAGACGGTAATAACCCAAGAACTGGGCTTGTAACACTGTACACTCTAGACTCACCATAAAAGCAACTGCCACCTCTACATTTTATAATGTGCATAAGAGCTAAACCAGAACTATTTACAGAGCACCGCTGTCTAGGACTAATTTGATGATTTTTAGAACAAGTATGGGCATGATGGATCGAATGGTCTGCTACCATGCTGCAGGTTTTTGGTCATTTTGACCTAATCTGCATAGCAACAAACCTAGAGGTTGGGACTGGTCACTCGTTTTACAACCCATCCAGTTTTATTTTCCGTCTATCTAATTGTGCCTCCTACCATACAGGTAAGGTTGAGATTTTCTCCCCACCTATCCGAATGGATTTTTCACGAGTATGGTTTATAACATTCTAAAACAATGACTGCACAGCAGAACCACACAACTAACTAAAAGTATGCACCCTTGAATGAGGAGAAGGTTGAGCTGACCTCTTTATTCATAGAATTTACAGTGCAGAAGGAGGCCATTCTGCCCATTGATTCTGCACCGGCCCTTGGAAAGAGCACCCTAATTCAACCCTACGCCTCCACCCCATCCCCTTTATCCCCGTAACCCAGTAGCCCCATCCAACCTTTTTGGACACTCAGGGCAATTTAGCCTGGCCAATCCAACTAACCTGCACATCTTTGAACTGTGGGAGGAACCGGAGCACCCGGAGGAAACCCACGCAGATACAGGGAGAACGGGCAGACGCCGCACAGACAGTGACCCAAGCCGGGAATCGAACCTTGGACCCTGGAGCTGTGACGCAACTCTGCTAACCACTGGGCTACCGTGCTGCTCATACATAACTTCTGCTGGTACAGGAATTGAACCCAAGCTGTTGGGCTTATTCTACCTCACAAACCAGCTGTCCAGCCAACTGAGCTAAACCAGCTCCCAATTGATGTCTTTAAAATTACAGGGGGGGTTTTATAAATAGATGGGCAGCGCGGTGGGCAGTACAGCTGCCTCACAGCGCAAGGGTCCCGAATTCAATTCCAACCTTGGGTGACTGTGCGGAGTCTGCACGTTCTCCCCGAGTCTGCGTGGGTTTCATCCGGGTGTTCCAGTTTCCTCCCACAGTCCAAAGATGTGCAGGTTAGGTGGATGAGCCGTGCTAAATTGCCCCTGTGTCCAGGGATGTGCAGTCAGATGGGGATAACACGAAAGAATGGACCTAGGCAGGGTGCTCTTTAAAAAGGAGGGTGCAAACTCGATGGGCCGAATGGCCTCTTACTGCACTGTAGAGATGCTATGATTCGATGTGTAGGACATGTTTCCACTTGTGGGGGGACAGAAATTAGGGACTGTAAATATAAAATAAAGACTAATAAATCCTGTATGGAATCAGGAGAAACTTAAGGGCAGGATTGCCCAGCTGGGTGTTTCTCGGTGACAGGAGGCGCTGCGCCATTCGCTGGTGGCAGGAGTCGCTGTTCCTGCCGCTGTTAATGGGAATTCCCATTGAAGCCACCCCAAGCCGCCAGGAAACCCACAGTGGGGGTGGGGGGACGGGGGGCGGGGGGGGGGGGGGGGGGGGGGGGGGCAGAGAATTCCCACCACCAGCGAATGGCCGGAGAATCGGAGAATCCCGGCCTATATTTCCCAAGAGCGGTAGAACACGGAGTTGCTACAACAGGAAGTTGTTGAGGAGAATAGTATTGACGCATTTAAAAGGAAGCTGGATAAATACTTTCAAGGAGAAGAGGTATAACGGGTAAGTCGTAACGATTAGACAAACTAGGTAGGCTTGTGTGGAGGAATAAGCACCACTACCGAACAGTTGGGCTGAATGGTCAGTGTCTGTTCGGTGGACTCTCTGTAATTCTGTATCAGTTATACATTTTGGAAAGATTCCTTCCTCTGAGCCCACCACCGTGGAATGTTTTCCGGTCCCGCCGATGTCCACAATGTTTTGCGTGGCTCGTCCATCCGCCCCCCATGGACGGGGGGTCACCTTCGGCAGGAACCAGAAGATGCCAACAGTGGGAAAGGCTGTAAAATACAGCCCGATTGTATTTAATCCACTGAAGGTTGCTTTTGCATTGTGTTCCCTGCCACAAACCAAATATTCCAACTGAATAATTATCTCATTATACTGGCTTTGTTAAATATCCATTGGATGGGATGTTATGCTCTCCCGGTGGCGTGTTTTGCAGCCGCCATTAGCCGGCAGGCGCATCTTCTGGTCCCACAAATGTCAGGCATTTTTCCTATGGCTTGCATCCACCACGGGAGGCAGGGGCGTGGCCTTTGGCGGGTCTGATCCGACGGTGGAAGAGCCCAAAACTTTCAGCCATTGATTCATTTACCTAGAGTGATATTTTTACGGACCAGAAAAGTGCTGTTTCGTAGAATCCTCCTCCTCCACGTACCATGCCCTCAGGGCGCGTTGACAACCATGGGATTCAATTGGATTGGTCCATGATTATTCTTGGCAAATTACTGCAGCATTCTGTCATTGCCTTCTGCAGTATGGCTGCCCAGAAAACACTGTCACTCCTTCGACCTCCCACCAAGCATTTTGGAGGGATGTACCCACAGATACTCAATCTGATTGGCCACATTATGAACGTTATCAAGTGCTGAAGTGGGACTTGATCCCAGAGCTTTTCGCCCAGAGATGGAGACACCACCCATTACACCACAAGACCATCTAAATTTCACATAAAATGTCTGCCCATAGTAAAGTCTTCTGTCCTATTGTAATTGAATATTTGTCCTAACAATGATTTGAAACCCCATTAGCTGTTTCTATTTGGTCTCTGTGTTACTTGGTTAAAACTCTTTTGTTGAAAGAAAGAAAACCTATTTTCTCCAGTTCTTGAGGTTCTTTGATTTTGTGGTATCTAGCTCTGTGCATACGATCCAACATAAATTGTTTGTTTACATTTCATAGAATCTCCGAAAAGTTACAGTACAGAAGGCCTCACGGGCCTCACGGTAGCATGGTGGTTAGCATCAATGCTTCACAGCTCCAGGGTCCCAGGTTCGATTCCCGGCTGGATCACTGTCTGTGTGGAGTCTGCACGTCCTCCCCGGGTGCTCCGGTTTCCTCCCACAGTCCAAAGATGTGCGGGTTAGGTGGATTGGCCATGCTAAATTGCCCGTATTGTAAGGTTAATGGGGGGGATTGTTGGGTTACGGGTATACGGGTTACGTGGGTTTAAGTAGGGTGATCATTGCTCGGCACAACATCGAGGGCCGAAGGGCCTGTTCTGTGCTGTACTGTTCTATGTTCTAAGGAGGCCATTGGGCCTATCACGATGTCCATGTCAGCTCTTTTACAAGAGCAACTCGTCTATTCCCACTCCTCATCCCATTATCTGGAGCTCTGTAATTTTCCTTTCTCTTCAGACGCTTTCCCCTTTGGAAAGCCCAATTTCATCAGCTTCCACTGCACTCCAAACCTGAACCACTTTATGCATTGAAAACAATTTCCTCACAGCATCATTTTCATTTGCCAACCATTTTAAATCAGTGTCCTCTGGTGCTCCACCAAATGGAACACTTTCTCCCTTTTCAATCTGTTTAGACTTCTCATGATTTTGAACACTTCTATCAGATCTCCTCTCAACCTTCTGTTCTGTAACGAGAACAACTCCAAATAATATTTGCGTCCAAGCATCTGAACAACCTCGATCATGTCCCTTTCAATTTACCTTCTGAATCCATCATCATATCTGACTCTTGCACTCATTTCGAAGCATATCATCACTCAATATTTGTGTTGGCAGTATCTAGAATTCTACACAGGATCCTAAAGTGGATTTACCAATGCTTGAAAGTGTGTCAACAATAAAATGGGTCCACAAGATGATGTGCGGTACAATTTGTCTTTATGCAAATTCTCAGGCCTGGAGTTTCCCCTTGGGTGCAACCAACAATCAAGGTGCAAATTCTGCCCAAAATTGCTTTAGGTTTGAGAAGAGTTCATTTTCCTTTTAGAACATAGAACAGTACAGCACAGAACAGGCCCTTCGGCCCTCAATGTTGTGCCGAGCCATGATCACCCTACTCAAACCCACGTATCCACCCTATACCCGTAACCCAACAACCCCCCCCTTAACCTTACTTTTATTAGGACACTACGGGCAATTTAGCATGGCCAAGCCACCTAACCCGCACATCTTTGGACTGTGGGAGGAAACCGGAGCACCCGGAGGAAACCCACGCAAACAGGGGGAGGACGTGCAGACTCCACACAGACAGTGACCCAGCCGGGAATCGAACCTGGGACCCTGGAGCTGTGAAGCATTTATGCTAACCATCATGCTACCCTGCTGCCCCTTTTGTTCCCACTCAAACTAATTGGCATATTGCCAAAGGTAAAATCTGTCACCAATCAACAGATTTGGTTAGCATCTAAGTATGTGATTTTTTTTTTCTAAATTCTGTTGATTTATTCCTTGATATATTTAAGTGCTAACTGGGTTCATTTTTGATGAACACAAGGCAAAATAGGTGTATCGCAAAGGGAACATTTTAAATCCATTTGTCTCAGCTGTCACCTATGAGTAACCCAATTGTTGTTTTCTGTATTCATGCATGGGATGTGGACGGTGCTGGTTGGGTCAGCATTTGTTGCCCATCCCTGAGGGCATTTTAAGAGTCAACCACCTTGCCGTGGAGTCATATGTAGGCCAGATCAGGATGGCAGATTTTCTTCCCTGAAGGACGTTTGTGAACCAGATGGGTTTTTAGAACATTAGACATTTTTTTTAGACTTTTAATTCCAGATTTTTATTGAATTCAAATTCCACCAACTGCCATGGTGGGATCTGAACCCGGGTCCCCAGAGATTACCCTGCGTCTCTGGATTACCAAACCAGTGACAATACCGCTACGCCGCTGCCTCCCCAGTTTAGTAACTCACGTGATGGGCTGGATTCTCCGGTCCCCCAGCTGAGTATTTGTTGGCAGCACGCCGTTCGCTGGTGGCGGGATTCGATCTTTCCGCTGCTTGTCAATGGGATTTCCCATTGAAACCACCCCACGCTGCCAGGAAACCCCTGGGGTGGGGTGCACTGCCAGCGGGAAAAGTGAATCGCAATGGCTGGAGAAGTCCAGCCAATTTATTTTCAACAATCCCTGAGGCGTATGGTTGTCAGTTTATTATGACACTTTCAAAAGAATCTAAACTTTTTGGACACATGACTACTCGTCTTCTAGCACCAAGAAACGTTTCATTTTAAAAGCCTCCTCAACGACCTGCAAACGGCCAAAATTTGACAAAATCCCCAATTGATCTGAGCACATGGACAGTCTTGTGGATGGGGACATCTTCTAGCAAAATGTTTTAAAAACATTAGATTGTGGAAAGTTGATTTGTGTCAAACACGATTTGAGGTTGAGGGTCTGTGGGCGCAATTCTCCGACCCCACGCTGGGTGGGAGAATCGCGGGAGTGCCGGGCGAATCACGCCACGCCGCCCTGGCACCTCCACGCGATTCTCTCCCCCCCCCCCCCCCCCCCCCCCCCACCCCCACCCCCAAAACAGCATGTCGCATTTTGCAACAGGCTGCTCGGAGAATCGCCGGTCGCCGTTTCTAACGGCGACCGGCGATTCTCCAGCCCGGATGGGCCGAGCGGCCTGCCGAATCCGACCGGTTCACGCCGGCACCAACCACACCTGGTCACTGCCGGCGTGAACATCGCGCGACCGCTGCGTGTGTGGCCTGTGGGGGGCGGAGGGAGGATTGAGCACCAGGGGCGTGCTCAGGAGGGGTCTGGCCCGCGATCGGTGCCCACCGATCGTCGGGCCGGCGTTTCTGAAAGACGCACTCTTTTCCCTCCACCGCCCCGCAAGATCAATCCGCCATGTCTTGCGGGGCAGCGGTGGGGAAGACAGCAACCGCGCATGCGTGGGTGACGTCATTTAGGCGCCGCCGGCCGCGTCATTCTGGCCGTGCCGCTTTGACGCAAGCTTCAAGGCCAGGCGCGCGAGATTGACGTGCCGCCGCTCCTGGGGGGGGGGGGGGAGGAGAATAGGGGGCGAGGAGCGGCCTCCGACGCTGGAGTGAAACACTCCGGGTTTCACTCCGGCGTCGGCACTTTGTCTCCCTTTGGGAGAATTTCGCCCTGTGATTTTGTTGTCTTGCATTGCTTTGGCTGATTTTAGGCGAATTGCTCTGAAACAAAAAACTTAACAGAAACGCCTGCCTGTTGTAATGAACAGGTTTGTGATAGCTGCCCAAATTATACATTTTCCTTGACTATTAATGGGTGATATTTAACATGGAGCATAGGAAAGTACAGAACTGAAGAAAATCTACACAATCCCTCTGGAGTGTACCAACACAGATGTGTGTTAGCCTTTTTGTTTAAGCCCAATGCATTGTGTAAAAAACACCCATCAGAACATTTTTCAGTCACTTCTGCTGCAATAAAAGTCATGGTACGTTCTAAATGATGCAACAAGCTCAGTCACTGGAATCAATTCAAGTATGTTTCTTCTTAAATAGCCTCGGGAAATTCTGAGGCGTTTAGATGGTGCAACATCCTGTAAGACATGAACATGTTTGCGCAGGAAGGAATGTGAAATGAATCGGCTATGATTTTGCCATTGAATGCCAGATTACCTCCACTGTTACAAAGTAATTTATTATTGCAATTGTTCAAGCTTCCTACCCTGTTTTTTCCTGCCTCGAAGAATCCATCAGCTGTATGAAAATTTACTTCTAAACTCTTTGCCATTTATTTTCTCCTGCTCTGATTTTCTTGGCCCAAGATTTTTAATTTGCAACCCAATGAAGAAAAGATTCCGCAAGAACCGCTCAGTCCTTTATAATCTTGCAAAGACTCAATTGATTGAATGTTTGAGGTGACATGCAATAGATGAAGAAATTCATTTTAATTCTATTAAAGCTTTGTTCCGCATCAAGTATCTTTTTCCTGACGTTAGCAACCAGAAATATATTTTTTAAAGTTGCTAGGGGCAGCCATTTTGGGACATCTGTAAAGTCGAACATTGAAATATGCAACTCTGACTGTAGAGCTGGAAGAATTTTTTTTTAAAGTCCCTTTTCTGTTTGAGTTCCACTCTCGTAAATTAGAATTATGCAGACATATTAAAATGACGGATTGGGAAAGTTTAAACAGTTACGTTGAACTAAGTATTGTGACCTTCAATATTCCCCAAGCACAGAAAGCTACAGTAACCTTCTGGGGAAAGACAGAAATCAAACAGATTTTAAAATAAACATGGAACAAAGGAATTGTATGACATTTCTCTCTGACCACCCCCCTCCCTGTAAGACATGAGTTCGAGAGAACCACAGTGACAGTAAGACACTTCACCCAGCATGACTGCTTTTACATCTAGTGTTATCAGCCACAATTAGAACTTAATCTGCTACCTTTTTCGATGCTTGCAGTGAATCACCACGCAATGAACAAGCCAATAACTTTGTTGCAAAGTTCAATGACGTGCTGTCAATGCAAAATGTCCTGACATCTTTCCTAGATTTTTGCTTACACATATGTTCCATGTACTTTCTAAACCAGACTAATACAAATGGTCAGTCCACATAGAACTGGTCTAATGCCTTCACTATTTTAATTATCTCCATTAAATCTCCCCAAAGTCAATTAATTTCTACAGTAAAAAATCTAGGTCTATAAGATTATCAAGGTTTCTAAGTACTTCCAAACTAGGTAGCTATTAATGACTCTCATCTAATTTGTTATTGACCACAATGAAAGCAAACTAAGAGTGGAGTCGGTACATGAGGCATCTACACAGTCAATCATAGGGCAGCATGGTGGCACAGTATTTAGCACTGCTGCTCCATGATGCCGAGGACCCAGTTCACACATCAACAGTTATGTGCAAGAGATGGAATAATGTGTAAGGGAGATCGTGTGTGCAAAAAATGCTGGATAAACTCCGCATCTGTGGAGAGATGAACAGAGCTAACGCTTCAAGTTCACCAGATCGAAACATGGCCAGACCTACTGAGTTTATCCTGCAATTTCTGCTTTTATTTAGGATTTGCAGCTGTAAGGGAGATGTACTTACCTGGGAAATTATAATGTATATAGTGTAATTCAAGTCATTTTGAAGAAACTTACCTGAGTTAGACTCGTGTCACTCGAGTTGACGGAAGCATTCCCAATACCGCTGTAGGCCACGGGTTAGACGAGGAGAAATCCAAAAACGCGTCAACGTGGAAACCAGACCACACAAAGACATTTTTTGGGTTTTTTACTCCGGGAAATACATCCTGATGAATTATTAGCTTTTATAATGGGCTCACATTACAGGTTGTGAAAGACTTGAATGAAACGATGATCAAGTGCTTTTCCCATTCGAAAATCAGTTCTCCATAACTCAGTCATTCAAGTGCCCATGGGCTATGCTTGTAATTGAGGGGATAGTGGAAGCTTTTGCATGTTCAGGTTAGATTGAAGGGGAGTTAAAAATTCACAGGCAGAACTGAAGGTGTCACTACAGAAACCCTTTGGAGATATTGGCCGGGATTCTCCGAGCCAATCGGAGATGACGGCAAGACTGTCCACGATGCCGGAACGTGATTCTCCGGAGACCGGAGAATCGCAGCCTGCCGCACGAGTGCAGTTGATCCAGTGCCGGTCGGGGGCCATTGAAAGAGGCCCCCGCAGTAATTCTCCGCGGTCGACTGGCCAAGTTCCCGCCAGCTTGGTTCTAACATGGTTCCACCAGGCGGGAGCTCGGACCCATGGCCGCGATGGTCGTCGTGGTGGGGGGGCAGGGGGATCAGACTTCAAGGGGGGCCTCCACGACGGCCAGACACACGATCGGGGGCCACTGATTGGCGGGCGCACACGTTCCGTGGGGTCCTACCTTCTTCCGCGCCAGCCCACTGTGTGGCTTTGCCATGTTGTGCGGCGCTGGCGCACAAGCGGCCGCCGCGCACATGCGCGGACCCAGAGCGAGCAGTTCAGAGCCACGTACAGCAGATGGAGCAGCACAGAGCACTCCAGCGCCCTGCTGGCCCCCTTTGGGCAACAGAATCGCTGGGCCAAGAGGCCCATTGATGCCGGCGTGAAACACTTCGGTGTTTACGTCGCTGTCAACACTTTGCCGCGTTTTCCGAGAATCCTGGCCATTGGCTCGAGAGTGCCCAGTGTTTGGAGCTGTTCAGGGACCAAATTGCATCATGCGTATTTCTGCCCAAATCATACAGAGCATCCAACTAACATCAACCCTGAACGTCATGCAGCCAAACACACATTAAGCAGCAGGATGGACGGCCCACCAGTACGATTTAATAAGACACACAGCTGAATTAGCTGTTGGTTTATTTCATTTGGCCGTTGCTATGATTTTACAAGGGTTCTCTGCATTCTATGGTTTTTTTCATGTTGCAAAAGTGTACAGAGAGTGTTGTGGAACGCGCTAAAGGACCTTTTTGCTGACTTCAATACTTCTGCACCATACGTGGGTGCACTAGTCGGCATTCTCCCTGCAATATGGTATTTCTGAGAGAATGAACAGAGGCCACATAGATCAAGACAAGAGGTGTGAGGATATTGTCATTGTTGATTCCAACCCCACAGCTGATCACGTCCTCAGCAATGGTGGTTCCAATAATGGCTACTACTACCACCTGCTCCATATGCTGATGTGCCTGCCCCACTAGTTAGTTCCATTTCTGCATCACCTTGTCCTACAAGAGAAGCATTTCCTTCAGTGTTGTGCAATCTGTTTTGGTGATGTGACTGTCATGGTTGAACAGCTGGCAGTGTGTGACTACTTGTAGATGACTGCATGTTTTATCTATCATGGTTTACATTGTGTGCACATTGTATGGCAAGAGATATAAATAATACTGAAGGAATCCAAAGATGAATCAGTAGAGAAAATAGACCACTGTCACATCCTTGCTTAAAGATTTGGAATGGGAATCACTACAGCAAAGGAGAGAAAAAAATTGTGTTAAGGAATTTAAAACTTACCTCGTCGAGAGCAGAGGCCGGGATTGCCAAGTCCTGGTAGATCTTGGTAATTTTGCACATTCACGGGCCGAGAGTAGGTGGTGCAAGTGCAGTTTGGCATTTCCGTAGTTCTTCGTGCCAAGGATGGATCCAGTACAACTGTGCAAACAATGCAAAAATCCAGGCCATGTGACTGGGACTGTAGCACCATAGTTGAGAAGACTTCTAGGCAGCAGACCGAGATAGGCCAGGGAGAGGTCTCAGTTATTAAGAGAGAGAGGAGCAGAGAAAAGGCTTCAAGCAGAAAAAAGACTAAGTGGTGAGGGCTCAGGAGAAGCCCAGGCAATTGAAGAAAGCAGTAGAAGGTTGGCGACTTCATGCTGTGGGCCTTTGGGGCAATTGTGTATATTTATTGCAGTAATATTATTAAAGAACCTAATTTTTGGCATCCAGACTGTGTGTCATCTAAAGTTGTAATTAAGGAGTCGTAAAAGTTTTACAAATGACATATTTCAAAAAGTGTTTGTGGTTCTTGTCCAGTGTCTCAACAAATGTTGGGGTCTGAACCAGGATCAAAGTACCTCATATAAACCCTGAATGTCAGAGTATAAGTCAGATATTGTAATCCGTTTTATCTTTTCGATCTTGTATAGTAAAGTTTATTTTTGTTCAAAACAAATCATTTGTTGTGGCTTTATCCCCTTAACAAGGGTCTTAAATCTCAGAGTTTATCTACCTTAAACATAACATCATTTGTCCCTAACCAGGTCATGCCAAAAACCTGGGGGTCTGGCCAAGAATCATAACAATAGACAGATTGATCATGTTCTGTAAGCTATAGAATGCTTTGGTGGGAATTGAAATGATATGTATAATGTAGGGAGTGTAAAGGGTTACCAAGATGATGTTCATGTATCTGAACACTAGATGGCATCACAGAGTAGTCATATAAATAGACCGTGCCTCCTAGAGTTCTGGGAGAAGGTTGAGAGAAGGTGTTAGATAAGGTGAGGAAAAAGGTAGATATAGGGTGTTAGTTGTATTAGAAAGATATTATAGATTTCTATAACATAGATTTAATTCTGGTCTTTTCTTGGCTATTACTTAGTAAGGTATGCAACTCATTTAAAGTAGTGTAAATGAACCAGCTCTGTTGAAATAAATAGCTTGATGTTCTTTGTCAGCGTTCTCACATTAAGCCATCTTGCTGGACTTCACAAGGACCATCACTGGAATGGACTGAAAAAAGTACCTGGTGCCCTCCAGCAATGACAAAAAACAAGGTAGCCATCCACACAAAATACAAATAATATATGTTTACGAGGCATTGCACCAAAAATCTTTCCTCCCAAGAGCAATCCCACAATGGAACAAGTTGTCAAAGGAAATAGTCACATCTCCATTGCTTGAAATCTTCAAGACTCGTCTTTGGATTATTTCCCTTTCAATATTTTCATTATCAGGTCATGCCTGGTTTAGTTAGCACTACCCATATAAACATCGGCAGAATGCAGCTATTAGTCTGTGAAGCAGAAGCAGACATTGACCTCTCTACTCCCAGAGTCTTTTTGTGTGTGTGTGTGTGTGTGAACATCTTCACCAACCCCCACCTCCTCCAACAAGACCTTCAGGGCAGTGCCCAAAAGCTTTGAGGCCCACTCTCTCTCATGTTATGCCACTCCTCACTGTTTGCTGGGGTAGATTACCTTGCTGCGTGACTCCCAGAACTTGTCCCAGCCAAAGTACACCTGCCCTTTAAGTGGTGCAGACTAGCTTTAGGTGCCAGTAAGTTCTGATTGTTGGCACCTTGTTGATACATACATATAATGAGCAGTGCAGGCCTTTGGCTGCTTGCAGAAGTCGTTTTGATGAACAAGTAGCGTCTGTATTTTGTCCAACGGGCACTGGTTCAAAACAAAGACGATGCCCATTCCCAGGTGCTATCCAACTTAGCCTTCATTTATTTTTATTAGCGTAGCTTATATTGCATTTACCCACATAACAAAAGTGACAGCAATTTATTTACTCTCGGTGATAGATAAATCGTAGCATTTCTAATTTGCATTTGTACATAATATATACTTCTATTGCATCACATATGTTTGATCCATTGACGTCCTGGCACAACTATGCTGCAATTACTGAACAACTTAGGTTGCAATTAACTATTGGGAAGACTGAAGCAGTTGTTTTTGGTCCTGTCTCCTCCAAACTCCATCCCCCTCCCTGGCAACAAGCCAGTCCGTGAGCAGCCTTGGTGTCATATTTGACCCCGAGATGAACTTCCGACCTCATGGTCATGCCATCACTAAGGTCATCCATTTGTACCTCCACAGCATTGCTTGACTTCATCCCAGTCTTAGCTCCCCTGATCCATTTGCGCGATTCAACGGGACAAAAACTGAGCCCCTATTTGGGCACTGTTAGCAGGGTGCTCGTGCCGAGAAACACGCCACTATTCAACGCTGTTCAGCTCGCCAGTACAGAAGAGTGCTCGCGGATCAGGGCGCCATTTTTAAAGGCTGCCCTGATCTTGCGACCTCACCACGATCTCCAGACCCCCCCCACTGCACGCAACTTACCACTTCCGGGGTCCTCGAGTCCCCCCTCACCGCATCCCTTTACGGGCAAGTCACCCCAGACCCCAACCATGGCACGGGCAACCAGGCACTCGGGCACCTTGGCACTGCCAGCCTGGCATGCTGGCAGTGCCCCTTCCAGCCTGGCAGTGTCACATAGGCACCTTGGCAGTGCCACCCTAGCAGAATCAACTATTCCAATTTTTATTGCTCTATCACTGGTGGTTGTGGCTTTGATTCCCTCGGCACCAAGCTTGGAAATTTCCCCTCTACAGTTTTCCATCCCTTCACTTTGATTTGCTCCTCTAACATACTTGTCAAAACCTACCTCTTTGACCAAAGCTTTTGGGTCACCTGCCTAATATTCCTTATGCACCTCAGTGTCATCTTTGCTTAATGACAGTCCTGCTAAAGGCGCTATTTAAATATAGGTTGTTGCTGCTCGAGAGGGTTTTGCAGGGTTGTTCTCCATGATTGTGATGTCTTTAAGGGTCACATGGTACCTGTTCCTCAAGGAACAAGCAACCGACTCTGAGGCGTTTTGTCACTTTGCTTAGAAATTGGTGCTGAAATGGTGACCCCCCCCCCCCCCCAGGGATAATCCCAGCAATGTGAAGGATCAGAGAATTCCCTCACTCAGACTATAATCATCAGTTTATCCAATTATACTGGGTGAATAAAATATCTTTAAAATCAATATTGTCAGCAGAGTGATTGTTTGGTAGGCATAGTTGACTGCTTTCCCTCCACCAATGTTAGAAATAATAAATTCAAGTTCATTGCAATCTGGGCCTATTCCATTACCACCCCAGCATGAGAATTATTTATTGGATTAAAATTGGAAAATATGTACTACAAGTTGTCAAATCAAGAGTTATCAAGTGAAATCATTTTCCTTCTCTTTAGATGGTGTATTGGATTTAATTTTGGATCTGAATATGTATCTGAACTCGGAAATGAGCAGAGTCAATGAGCACATAACTCAATCGATCTATCTGCTAAAGAAAGGGTGTGATCTGGTGTCTTCACTATGGGCATTAAATCATGACCCTGAAACTCCGAATTCTCCTTATTGGTACCCTGGGTTCGACCGTGAGAGGAATTTTGAGAAGTACCTCAGGCTTTGGTCTGGCAAAGCAAACTCGCCAATTGCAGCTGTTAGTTGGCCTGTCTATAATTTAGAAGAATTGTACTCGCCGAGTGAAAATGACCTAAATTCCTTAAGAGAGCTTTTTATTAATACTTCAATTTCCTCCCCTTCTTTCGAAGTAGTTGCTGTGTTCCAATTATTTTGTACTTTTTTGGGTGCCTGAGGAACGTGTAACCAATGTCAGGTGATATCGCGTTCCTCTGCTCATTGGGTTACAAGCTTGAAAAAAACACATTTGCATGGGCCAGAATTTTAGGTTGCCCAAGCGTGCGCGCGCTCAACCCGGATGCGTGTGAAATCACACAAAAAGACATTGTGCACTCCTCCCGATACCATTGCACACTCGTGCAATATTTCACTCTGGCTGCCGTTCCCTCCAACGGCTGCCGTTCCCTCCAACGAGGTATACCACGAGCCCGGTGGTGGTGGCTACCCTCAAAATTTGGGGCCAATGGAGGCGGCACAGGGGGGAGGTGGGGGCTTCGATGGGATTCCCGATACGGGGAAACCACCGGTTTGTTCCGGGGAGAATTGATGGCGGGTTCCTGAGTTGGCACAGGGCAGGTATCAGGAGGTTGGGGGACCTGTTTATAGATGGGAAATTTGCGAGCCTGGGTGAGCTGGAGAGGACGTTCGGGCTCCCCCCGGGAAATGCCTTGCGGTAATGCAGGTGAGGGCATTTGTCAGGCGGCAGGTGGCGGGGTTCCCTCTGCTGCCGCTGCGTGGTGTCCAGGACAGGGCGCTCTCTCGGGGGTGTGGGTTGGGGAGGGGAGGATCTTGGCGGCGTACCAAGTGATGCAGGAGATGGACGAGGCCTCGGTTGAGGAGTTGAAAGGTAAATGGGAGGAGGAGCTGGGTGAGGAGATCGAGGAGGGGACGTGGGCGGACGCCCTGGGGAGGGTGAACTCCTCTTCTTGTGCGAGGCTTGGCCTCATTCAGGTGCTGCACAGGGCTCACATGACCGGGACAAGGATGAGCCGGTTCTTTGGGAGTGAGGACAGGTGTATTAGGTGCTCTGGGAGCCCAGCAAATCATGCCCATATGTTCTGGGCATGTCCAGCATTGGGGGAATTTTGGAAGGGCATGGCAGGGACGTTGTCGAGGGTGGTAGGATCCAGGGTCAATCCGGGCTGGGTGCTCGCAATTTTTGGGGTTGCGGAGGAGCCGGGAGTGCAGGAGGCGAAAGAGTCAGGTGTTCTGGCCTTTGCGTCCCTGGTAGCCCGGCGGAGAATTCTTCTTCAGTGGAAGTTCGCGAGGTCCCCAAGCATGGAGGCCTGGGTCAACGACATGGCAGGGTTTCTCAAGCTAGAGAAGGTGAAATTTGCTCTAAGGGGATCAATGCAGGGGATTTTCAGGAGGTGGCAGCCATTCCTGGGCTTCCTGGCAGAACGATAGAAACAGGCCAGCAGCAGCAGCAAACCGGGGGGGGAAGGGAGGTTGGGGGGATGTTTTGTTGTTTTGTACTAAAGGGACGGGCATAGTTGTTCTGTGCCAATGTCGGGCATTAATTTATTTCCTCTTCTGTGTATGCGAGGGGGGGCGGGGGGGGGGGAATGTTATTTCTGTTCTTTCTAAAAAAAAAAAAAAATTCTGTCTTTTTGTTGTTGATATTATGCAAAAGTTTGAATAAAAATTATTTTAAAAAGTAAAAAATATTTCACTCTGCAGGGGCATGCAAGAGTCTGAAGTCACAGTGGCATGGTGGCGTAGTGGTTAGCACTGCTGCCTCCCGTTGCTGATTTGCATACGTCTCACCCCAAAACCCAAAGATAGGTGGATTGGCCACACTAAATTGACCATTAATTGGAAAAAAAAACAATTGGATGCCCTAAATTAAAATGAAAAGTCGGAAGAGTGCCTGCCGATAATCAAGCAGTATTTTTGCACATTACGGGGACAATTGAACGCAATTTTATGTGGCTAGTCTGCTTTTATGGTTGGTGGGTGGGCAGAATGGCCAGGTAGCCTTTACGTTTCAGCTTCAACCTTGATCTGGGGTGGGATGAACTGCCCGTACTGAAATAAAATTTTGCCTGGGGACTAAGGTTTGTGTTTGAATGTTCAAGGGACAGCATGGTGGCGCAGTGGTTAGCACTGCCACCTCACAGTATTGAGGTCCCAGGTTCGATCCCGGCTCTGGGTCACTGTCCATGTGGAGTTTGCACATTTTCCCGGTGTTTGCATGAGTTTCACTCCCACAACCTAAAGATGTGCAGGGTAGGTGGATTGGCCACGCTAAATTGCCCTTAATTGGAAAAAATGAATTGGGCACTCAAAAATTAAAAAAAGAATGTGCTGCCGAGACACATTGCTTTTCCGCCGCTATTTATTTTTCACAGGCCAGCAGCTCCCTGAGGCAGCTCTGTAGCGTCTGTCCTCCACTGAGGGAGCATATTAGAAGCTCTCGCACGCACCTTCCCTTTCCTCAGCATCTGCCCTCTCTCGCAGCACTCACTCTTTCCCAATGCATGCCTCATGAAGGCTCCCTGTTATTGGCTCCCTGTTAATTGGCCAATCAGCATGATCACGTCCCAGGGCCGGCTGCGGCCAGAAGCGTCTCTCGGGCCTGCTTCCAGGCCTGTTGAGTGTGCGCGAGTCTGACGGACAGAAAATCCAGCTCATAGTTTTTAGTTGTCAGGAATGCTGATTTTTATCCCTGTTGGTTGGATGCAGGAAATGGCTGCTGTTAATAGTCTGCATGACCGTGACATTGGGCCAGGCCGCAGATCCATTGTGTAGCTGATCTGTTTGCGCGTGTGACAGATGTAGGCCCCAAGGGATACTAAGCCAATATTAAGAGCCAGCTTTATTAGGACTGAGAGGATGTCAAGCCTTATCAGCGAGACATGCAGTGACCCTTGACCATCATCCTCAGTTCCCCCACCAGTTAGTAGCAGCAATTAGGACTGTGCAGTAGTCCATCCACTTCTCTGCAATAGGTATAGATTTTGTGAGTAAAATCCAATTAAATGCGATGAAAGAGAGATTTGTGTTTGATTTATTTAATGTTCATAAATTTGATTGTGTAACCAGCAGGTGAACTCTGCAGGGATGAACTTAGTGAGTATTGTTTCAATTGATTCAACTCACGACACTTTCTCCCTGAGTCTAGTTTCATGGGATCATGTGCTTTCTGTGTTTTGATGAATATAACGGCACTGTGTAGTTTGTTCAATATTTCACTGTAAAGAGACAGTCTGATGGTGTTTTAACAAATGACAACTGCCTCCATATACTTCACGTCATTGCGTTCAGTCACTAGACAGATTTGTCAAATTTGTTCATTGCAGAAATTAGTTGCAAATTTATTTATAGTCCTTCCATTCAGGCCAGGTAGCAGGAATCTGTCAAATTAATATAAATTCATTGAGATTTATTGCTTGCAAATATTTTGTTGATGCAAACCCAATTGGAAGTGCATTAAGTTAAGTGTAACTGCCAGTGACACTTCGTTGAAGGGTATGAAAATAAATTTTTGACCGACTAAACAGATTCTGGATATGAAGTCAGTCCAATGTAATCAAACTCCGACATTTTCAAGTGTTGCTTGACAAAGAAAGAAGGTGCATCTGTGCCGTATCTTTCAATACTTCAGGATGTCTCAAAGCGCCTTACAGTCAGTGAATTACCTTTGAAGTGTAGTCGCGGTTATGATGTGGATGTCTGGGCTCCTTGTTACTAGGAAATTCCGGCATGTAATCTTGCTGGGCGGAATTCTCCCATTTTGAGACTAAGTGCTGTGGTGGGCAGAGTGGCGGGGGGGGGGGGATGTTGAGTGCTGGTGGGAAAATGCGCCAGATCGTCCAACGCCAACCTCATTAATTATGCAATCAGGTGTTTCACGCTGCATTCTGAGGTTGGACAGGCCTGGGTTGCATGTAGCCAGCCATTGTGTCCGGGCGCCATATTGAATAGGCACCCAACTTCCCTGTCCAACTATTGAAGAAAGTAAATGGACCCCTGAAAATGAAGATAGACCTCCAGGAGCACTCTGAGACTGGAAGGTGGATCTTTTGAGAACAAAGATGGATCTCCAGGTATATTCTGAGGTTGGAATATAGACTCCTTCTGGGACACTGAACCTGGAAGGTCCACTTGCAGATGCTCCCCTCATACACTTCTGGGGTGTTCCAGTGCCCAGGGTGGCAGGCTGCCTCCATCCTGAACTCCAGAGGCAGCCCCAGACATTGTTCAGGTGAGTCCCTACATCTGCACACCAAGTTGTTCCAAATGTGTTTCACACTGGCATGTTGTCCTGCTAGCATTGCAGAGAATCTGATGCTGGGGGTGGGGGCGGCTTCATCTGGGCCATTTACTGGATGCAGAGGAGAGTCACGCCTGCCTCTGGTAGTTTTTCTGACTCAGAATGGCAGGCACCAGTAGAAGATTCCACTGTAAATTCACTCCAGCATGAAACCTACTTCTGGACCTCCCGCCATTTTCTTGTCCCACCCCCCAACACCTGCCATTGAACCTGTTGGCGGGGACTTGGGAGAATTCCACCCTCTATCTCTTTTTTCAAGAGAAGTTTCCTATTGACCTGTGAACTGCACACACCAGAGATTTATTGCGAAATAGAACATTTGGTTACTTCTTCCTCAGACGATCTGTCAGTGAAATCTTCACCATGACTTTGCCATCTTCAGACTCAATTATTCCAATTATCTCCTAGCTAGGCCCCCATCATTCTGGAATAGGTGGTAATATGTGACCGCTGAAACCTAATACAGAGACATTGGTGTCATAATATCCACTCATGTATATAATGAGTTGCAGACAGGCAGTGATTGACACATAGGATGACCAGTAAGCATACAACACAGTACAGCCAATCACCAGACAGGACACTACCACTATAAAGCCAGAGGGCACTAGGTTTTCCGCTCTCTCGGGACCCAGCTACTGAGACAGTCAGAGTCCACGAGCTAGCAAGTGCAAACACCATGCGGTAGCTAGTAAGTCTGGTCAGGCTAGGTCACCAGTCAGATCAGTATAGTGTCGGCCCACAGCTGAATATGTATAGCAGTTCTATAGTTGAATAAAACAGTGTTGGGTCTTCTCCAGTGTTAGACGTCTGTTTCTAACTTTCCTGCATCGAGTGCAGTCCACATCAAACCAACCTGCCTAGCACATAAATTGGTATGAAGAATGAGGAGAGATAACATAAAATAAAGGATACAATTCTAAAGGTAACAAAGGGGGAGTTAAAGGTGCACAACGTTAATAGGTTGAATGTGGCAGGGCAGATTGAGAAAATCATTAAAATGCATATCGGATCATGGGCTTCCTAATGGAGGCATAGAGTACAGAAGTGGAAAAATTATGGTGAAGCTTGTAAAACACAGTTTCGGCCTTAACTGGAGTATTCCGTCCAATCCTGGACATCACACTTTAGGAAGAATGTCAGAACTGTAGACGTGATACAGAAACAATTTACAAAAAATAGTTCCAGGGACTCCATGATAGATTGAGAAGCTGGGGTTGTTCTTGTTGCCGAAGAGAGAATTAGGAGGAGAATTAAGAGGAGAATTACTGAACTGTTCAGAATCATGGATGGTAGATCGATGGAGTGGCTGGGATAAACTGTTCGCATTGACAGAAGAGTCATGAATCAGAATGCACCAATTTAAAGCGATTAGCAAAAAGAAAAACCCAACAATCGCATGAAGCAAAATCTTTTTCCTTAGCAAGCAGTTAGGATTTGAAATCATACACTGTCTGAGACTCTGATGGAGGCATGTTCAATTGTGGCTTTCAAAAGGAAATTGGGTAAGCTCAAGCAGGGTTATAGGACTATGGGGGAAGGGAGTAGGAGTGGGACGAGTTGACTTGGGCTTGCAGAGAGCTGGCACTGACGTGATATGCCAAATGGCCTCCTTCTGCGCTGTAACCATGCCATGATTCCAAGATTTGACTTTAAGGAAACTTCTGCTTATCCAAATCTGTGCGCATATTCTATCTACACCACACCTGTACTCGCCCTTCCTTGCTGAATTAAATTGGCTTCTTGTTACCCCAGTGCTTCCCATTTAAAATTCTCTCGCTTGTTTTTAAACCCCCTTTGGGGCTCTACACCTCCCTATCTCTGTAATCTTGTTCAGCACTATAAACCTTCCCTTCACTCACTGTACATTCCTCTGATTTTGGCTTTCCATGCCGCCAGACCCTCTTCACCCCACCATTAATGGTCATGTGTTCAGTCACCTAAGCCTGGAGCATTGGAATTCCCTCCTTAAAGCCACCCCTACCCCGACCTCCCTTTTTTCCTTCAAGGCCCTTAGAACCCTCTCTTTGAACAAGCTTTTGATCACCCTTCTGAATTTCTCCTTTAGTTTTACTTCTATTTTTACTGTCCTGTGATATTTGGTAGATCCTTCTGGGCCAAAAGCACTCTACTAATGCAACTTTTTGTTGGAATAGGTATGTCAATAAATTTGCAATTATAATGTAAATAATCTATTGATGTAAAAATTATAACTTGTATTTTGCCCCAAGGAGATCTTGTGGTGCAGTGGGTAGCGTTCCTATCTCTGAGACAGAAGCTCTGGGTTCAAGTCCCAATCAGGGACTTGATGGCTAAGGAAGGTGTGTTCATTCTGCAGCCAAACAGGTTGAGTGTCTACCTGCAAAATCCTTCCAAATACGGCAGTGGCTGATGGTAAGAATGGGGGAGACTCCTGGTCAGCCAGACTTGATGAGGTGTGGTAGCCCTGTTCTTGGAATTACTAGGGATGGAAATGGGCAAACGTCTGCATTGGTGCATTATTAGGTGCGGAGGAGAGGTGGAAATGGAATTGTATTTGTCCTCCACATGAAGGAAACAAAAAAATTGAACTAACTGGAGAACTGTTCGAGAATTTCTCTGGTACAAGCTTTACTTCCAATGAGACTTTTTGCTTTTGAGGAAAAACGTAGTGTAATTGACTTTTCACATCACGATCCTGAAGTTGCCACCTGCCAGACTCTTAAGCATATCAATAATGGATTCAGATGACCTTTGCATCCTTAAATGTATTTTGAGTTGTGTAAAAATACTTGCATGTCATAGCTTCCATATGTCACTGGTTAGTACATTCTACAAGATGGTGAGCAGAGCACACTAGATCACCAGGCAAGCCGGCTAAGACCACAAAATGAAAGGAAGTGTCTTCTTTCTTTCAGAAATGACTAGAGTTGATACTCTGAAGTTGTCACTTGCATTTCAACTTTCAAGATACTGGGGCGTTGCATAATGTGTGTGCCTGCATTCCATTGAATGTGAAGGTGCTCAGGAAAGCAAGGCTTAACATAGTACTGGAGAATAGCACCGCCCACCGTACGATGTTTAGAGTCACATGGTAATAGACTGGTAGAAAGTCTCAAAGGAACCAACCTTCATGGCAGCAGCACAATGCATGGCAGTAACTGGGATCTGTGTTTAGTTAAAGCCAGACCAGGTAAGGACAGCAGGTGCCCTTCTCTAAAGGACATTAGTGAACCAGATGGGTTCTTACGACAATCAACAATGGTTTCATGGTCACCATTAGATTTTTAATTTCGGATCTGATATCAGTTCAAATTTCAATAAAGGGGAGACGATGCATAGTGGTATTGTCACTGGACTAGTAAACCAGTAGAGCCAGAGCAATTCTCTGGGGACCCAGTTTCAATTCCCGCTACTGCAGAAGGTGAAATTTGAACTGATTAAAAATCTGGAATGAAAAGTCTAATGATGACCATTGTCGATTGTCATAAAAACCCATCTGGTTCTCTAATATTCTTTAGAGAAGGAAATCTGCCATCCCTATCTGGTCTAGCCTACACGTGACTCCAGATCCACTGCAATGTGGTTGACTTTTAGCTGCCCCCTCAAGAATAATTAGGGGTGGGCAGGAAATGCTGGCCCAGCCTGCGATGCCCGCATCCCATGAACAAATAAAAAAAGTGTTCGTGTTTAAAAATGCAAGTCTCAAGAAAAAAAAAATGCGGGCGCTCTGCGCAAGCGTGCCCTCTCATCAGTCTGCTTTGCAG
Source organism: Scyliorhinus canicula (assembly GCF_902713615.1). Lineage (NCBI taxonomy): Eukaryota > Metazoa > Chordata > Chondrichthyes > Carcharhiniformes > Scyliorhinidae > Scyliorhinus > Scyliorhinus canicula. The sequence continues at coordinate 38,065,993 of NC_052166.1, read as the reverse complement.
GACCATGCGAGAAGCACCACCTCTTGACGTCAGCGCACTGACGCAGGTGAAGATTTTTTTTACAAATTTATTGTAATCTTCCTGCCTGAAGCGAGGTAGAGAGCAGGTCATGCGCCCCGAACGCTGACGTCACATGCTTTGGGTGTGATTGCAAATCCTCCATTTGTAAGCGGCAAACAAGTAAATGAGGACCAAGCAGGCTCACCTCTCATATTAAGGATAAGAGAAAATGATGGGTTGCAAAGGTCGGCTGGTGTGGGTCGCGGTGGTCGGCCGGCGTGGGTCGTGAAGGTTGGCTGGTTGGTAAAAATGGGTTCCCGGAAAAAAAGTTTGAAAAACACTGGTATAGTCCTACTGAAATACACGGTAATTGAAATGGCTTGCCGCATCCGCCTGGGGGGAGGGGAAAGATACATTATAAAATCAGAGCTGTGTACAGTTGTTACATAATTATACCCCTTTGCAATCGAGCCTTCTTATGATTAAGACCAGCATTCAATTTGGCTTTTAAATCATTTTGTTTGTACCCATCCAGTAGGTTTTTAGTGATTTTGACTTAGCCACATTTCATGGCTTATCATCAAAGAGTCTGATCTCTCACTTTGGCACATTGAACTCCATCAGCCCACTCAATTAAACTGTCCATGTCCCTTAGCAGCTTTCTGCTCTCAGCTACTCTATTTATAGTTTCATCAATAGTGCGATCATTATGTGGTTCCCTAGCCCTCAGGGATAAAAGTACTTCTTGGTAATATCACGCGAATGAATTTGTCGAACACTCAGCAGTACTTGTGGATGACATTCCCAAACATTACATCCCGTTCATACTTTTAGGTAACATCCGCTGGTGACTCTCAGTTCTTTATTCTGTACTAACAAGGCTACAGGTGTATTTGTGCAGCTACTAATTATGTGTGATGATTTTCTTTTCCTCTCTCTCCCTCTCTCTCTCTCTCCCACTACTCTCTTTCTCTCGAAAAAAATGAGTGATTGTATTTTGTGTTTGCTTTTTGCATTCTGCAAAAAATGAAACGGGTCATTTCCTGAGGGAAGTTTTGCTTTTGCAAAGACCTTTGTAAAGCTGATAATTAAATCATCTTACAAATTCATCATATATAAAATACATATCTGCAAGATGACAACAGAAATAAGAGAGATTTCAGAAACTTGCTGCACAACGCTTCCTGATGGACAGAGCCTGCAGGGGTTCCTTTTAGCTGTTGGCCCAACAGTGAGAAGGAAATGTTGACCTTGCTGCGCACAATGGGCTATAACTTGCTGTGGCAGGGATTCCAACAGCACCTGCCGTTAGTTAGACCTGCCCTTGCATGTTTAGGGTTTTCCATTTTATTTTCATGAAAGGTTGCTGAGAAAACGAGTAGAAAGTGTTGCATCATGGGAAACGCAGCATCTGGGACAACAAATTGTGACGTTAATCGTGTAAGGGCTGAGAGGAAAGTGTGAATTGAAGCGAGTGAATTCAATGTCAAACCAGATACAGAAAGAGAAATAGAGGGCGCGTTTTTCCGGCCTCGTTACCTTCTCGCTCGACTGAAACAAGGCCGGTGAATAGCAGGAGAGGCAGAAAATGAGGACTGTGGCAGACGCCAAACAATTTGCAATGCATTCGTCCCGCTCCCATTGGCGGAAGCGGGATCTTGCCGTAACATGGTGAGAAACCAATTATCTCCACTTCAGCCCTATTTCCATACAATTAAGAAGAGCCACCCCATATCTAACAGCCTCCCGTCATTCCACGGCCTCGGCAGCAAGTGGCCATGCTGGAGCTGATTAGTACTCCTTTGGAAAAGCGTGAACCTGGCGGAAGGACTTCTGTGGGGAGCCGAGATGGTGAATAGTGATCTCTGCTCACAGGCAAACAGCCACGGGGCGCTGGGCTTTTTGCCTCAGTGCTTGGGTGGGGGTAGGGGTGGGTTATCCTCGATTGGGGGACCTCCCGCAGGGGTCGGCCACCATGGGATGGTGGGGAGAAGCCACTGGGGATGGGAGGGGAGGCAACTGCACACAGCACCACCATGCCGACCCCTGGATTGTGTGTACCCGTTCCAGGGGCAACCCTTGTCCCTGCCCATCTGCCCCACTGACCACCCATAACCCCCGTCGACTGCTGAGGCCTCTGGCCATGCGGCTGCAGGCTGCTGCTCATAGTGAATTGGCAATCATGGTTAAGTGAGCACTTCGCACACCCAAGTGGATTGCTGTGGGTGGGCGGGCCGTATAGCATTTGCAGCCCATTGCCCAGCATCCCAATTATATCTTTATGCCTGGACACTGCGGGAGGCAACACCACACAGGCAGCAGCCAACAATTGAACACCCAGGGGACAGGACACAGATCCATGGCTATGTACAAGCTGGAGGGTGGATGAGTGCCATGGGGAGGGGGAGATGGGCCAAGGATTCAGAAGTCGGCCCGCATTGCGGAGAAAGTGACAGAGGTATCAAACTAGTTGGACACAAAGGTGCTTTTCGTGTTTAACGCTTCCCCACTCTCCCGATGGTGCCGTTCCCCCCTCCCTGGTGCCCTCAATGATCCTCAATGTGCTTGGCCTTCCTAGTTTGACCACTACATCTAGGAGTGTCCCCGGATGCACATCAGAGGTGGAGGCAGCCTGCTGCTTAACTTGTCCCGTGGCCTTTGATTCCCCTGGCGGGTCTCCTCTGGGGCTGGAGGGCCCTGGCTTATTTGTCGTATTTGTTGACGATACATGCATCGTGCCACCCTGTCCCATGTGCTGAATTCGTGCCACCCTGTCCCATGTGCTGAATTTGTGCCACCCTGTCCCATGTGCTGACTTTGAGACATGGCCTCATCAAAGGGGTGGAACTCAGGGAAGCTGATGGCCACTGTTGCCACTGCATGGGACGGGTCCGGCTTGGCACCCAGTGCCCCCTCCTCCCGGTCGGTGCCCATGGGGTTCGTGCCCTGGCTGCTCCTGCATCATCTGGCTCTGCCAACCCTGGCGATTCCCCGTGATCTGCACCATCGTGTCGACGCCCTCGACGATGCTCCTCACTGACTGGGACATGCTTAGCAGTGCATCGGCAACGCCCACCTGCGGCTGAGACAAGCTCCGCAGTGCCGCAGCCATTCTCATCTAAGAGCGGGACATGTCCCGCAGAACCTCCTCAAGGTCAGCCTGGTACCGGGTGACAACACCCAGCGAGTCGAACATTCTGCCGAGACCCTCAGCCATGGCTGTCACCGGCTGCGCGATGCCCTGGACACTTTCAGTATTGGTGCCAATGTTGTGCACCAGGCTTTCCAATGCCACCGCCACCCTAACAGTGTTGGCCTTGGTGCCACACATTGCCGGTGACATCTCCTCAGCTTGGAGCTTTTGGGACTCCTCCAAGTGGCTATGGATCTGCTGGAGTGTCGCTGAATGTTCCCGCCGCTCCCCAACATTTCTATCAGATTTTGGACCTCTTCCACAGGCTCCGCATTAGGCCGTAACCCAGCAGACCTCCAGCTGCTGGGGGTTCCTGGCTCCACCAGATGTGCATCAGCAGCAGTGTGGTGCTCACCAGAAGCCTGACCACGAACATTTTCCACCGAGTTGCATGTATCTTCACTGTTGGAGGGTGGGGATGACAGCTGTGATGCGACGATCATGGCATCCTTGGAGCTCTCTTCCAAGGTGTTCTCCTGGGAGGCTGGAGAGGGTGCCTCCAGGATGTGCTGGCGCCATCGACTGGAGGACCTGCGGGAGAATGGACATGTGGTCAGTGGGAGGGATGGGTCAGTAAGTAATGATTCCCCCTCTGAGGCATCTCCATCTCGGAGTCGGAGTCTGCTGCCTCCGTCATCTCGTCTATCTCCAGGCAGTTCTGTAATGACCTGCGCAGGCTTTGAGTGCGGCACCAGAGGAAGATTGTGAGGAATACTTTCCATTGTGTCTGGTCTCTGTGGCTGTAGAAATGAGCTCCGGGGGCGGGGAATCTTTGGAAGGAATGGTCTTCTGGACCGAACGTGGTCTACATGCTTGTGCTGGAGACGACCCTGGGCTTGCACCTGTTAGGAGATAGGGCCCATTTGGCGAAAGATTACGCCAGGGACCCACTGGGCACCACGAGCAAAATTCCGAATGAACACTGGGTCACCGGGCACAAACTGCCGAATCGGCCGATGCCGAGAAAAACCATGTCCCTGCCATTCTTGGTAGGCGGCATAGTTTTCCGCCAATGTCCGGGGAAACCATGCTGAGGCGGGTGCGAAGTCTCCGGCCCGTTAGGAGTTCTGCAAGCTTCGCGTCGAGATCCTCTATGCGAAGCATTGGACATCGGTTAAGCGGGGAAGCCGTATTCACTAAGTTTATAGTCACCGCACAAGCGAACTGTGGCGTCTGGCTTCATTACAGGTACAAATGGTGCTGCCCAGTCAGCGAAACTGATGAGCTTGATAATACCCAAAGTCTCCAAATGAATGAGCTCCCCTTCTACCTTCTCGAGCAAGGCATAAGGCACCGGGCGTGCCCAGAAATAGCGAGGCGTGGCTCCTGGTTCGATTTGGATACGGGCTAAAGCCCCTTTTACTTTCCAAAACCGGACTGGAATACATCTGGGTACCGTCCTAGTACCTCAGTCAACCCTCCAGAAACTGTTTGGAGGATGTGCTGCCACTGCAGCCGCAAATGGCGCAACCAGTCCCGACCCAACAGGCTGGGCCCTTGGCCACGCACCACGATAAGTGGGAAACGCCCCTCCTGGCGTCCATAAACAACAGGGGTCATCGTAGTTCCTGCAATGTCCAATCGTTCCCCGTACAGGTGGCCAACCTGGCCTGTCGGTTAATGTAAGGGTCTGTATACCCTGCTTGATGTGGTCGAATGTCCTCTGGGCGATCACGGAGACCGCTGTGCCAGTGTCCAACTCCATCTCAAACGGGTGACCATTGACCCGAACTGTCACCTGAATGGGTGCCACACGGGGAGCTGCCGCACAATGCAGCTGCAGGCAGTCATCCTCCATCTCCACGTCCTCGGGAGCAGTCACCGCAGGTTCATCCAAATGAAAGGTATGGCCCCTGGGCTGGCCCCAGTTTCTGTCGGAACGACGGCACCGCGGGCGCCCCCAGGACCGGCATCCGCGATGGGGCCAGCGCCCACAAGTCTGACACGGACATGGCTCCTCATCCATTGGTTCTGGAGAAGGCTCCCTTCGGGGAGGAATGTCCGACGGCCACCAGCGCGATCCGGACGTCACCTCACCCAAGGTACTGCAGGGGTACGGGGGGGGATGCTTTTGGACGGAAGGGGTTGCGCCCCAAGGCATGCACCTCCATTCCCTGTAGCTCCTGCACTCCCCGTTCTGCGCTCTCTCAGGGCAATACTATTTGAATGGCCTGCGGAAAAGTCAATGTTGGGTCGGCTAACAACTTTCTCTGGGTGGCCGCATTGTTAATACCGCAAACCAAACGGTCGCATATCATTTCTGACAAGGTCTCACCATAGTCACAGTACTCCGCAATCCTGCGTAGCACGGATAAAAAATTGGCAAGAGATTCTCCTGGGGTCCTCTCAGCGGTATTAAATCGGTAATGCTGGACTATCGTGGACAGGTTGGGTTAAAATGTTGCCCCACTAAGTTCACAAGTTCATCAAACGTTTTGGTGTCCGGCGCAGCTGGGTACGTAAGGCTCCTAATCACCCCAAACATATGCGGGCCGCAGGCGGTGAGCAGTATGACCACCTGGCGCTCATTTTCGGTGATGTTGTTTGCCCAGAAATAGTAACGCATCCTTTGTGCGTACTGCTTCCAGCTTTCCAGCGAAGCATCAAAAACATCCAAACGTCCATACAGAGGCATGGTGTAATAGAAAACAGCTTCCAACCTGTATCCAACAAAACTCCAGGAAGGTGGCTTCAGCAGCGTAGACAACTATTCACTTTAACCCTCGTCACCAGTTTTGTGAGGGCCACGAAGAATCCAGCACGAGTTGAAGAATAGAAAGAAATAACATTTATTTACAATAACATATATATACAACAGCAGCAGCAACTTCTTTGCTGCTCGCTCTCCTCTAACCGGTTCCAAACTGGCCAGCTTTATTTATGCAGGAAATCTGCTAATGATTTCTACCCCCCCCCCCCTCATTGGGGAAGCTCATACTCCCAAAGGATTGTGGGAATTCCAATAGTCCCCAACCAGTGGTAAGCAGGCAGGTTATAACAGAAGGATTGGGAGGGGGGGGGGGGGGGGGGGGGGGGGGTGTTGAAGGGAAAGGGGATTGTGAATGAAGGGTTTGGGGGGTTGAAGGGAGAGGGAGGTGGAGGGAAGGTTGGAGGACTAATGGAGAGTTGGAGGGTGGGGTGGGTGGGGGGGGGGGGGGTGTGGCATTGGTGTCTACTCACTCGTGCTACTTGATGTATGTCGTTAACCTTTTCCTGGCACTGGATACCAGCCCTCCTGGTCACACTCCTAGTGATCACAACGCCTCCACCTTGTCCCAGGCAGCACTGGCTACCCTATGGCTGACCCTCTGGGACCCTTGGGGGAACAGGGCTTCTCACCTGGTCTCCACAGCATCTTGGGCTTCCCCAGATCTGTATCCCTGAATCTTGGGTCCGTTCTCCTGGGCGCCATTGCTGTGAGCCGACTGGGCTTGGCTGAGTAAGTGCAGCTCGTCCTTGTTAGTGGGGGTCTGGCGAGCACAGTGCCAGCGAATCGGGTGGTACGTCTTCATTTGCGGCGAGAAGCCTCGTTAAGTGGACCAATTAATGTTGAACAGCGTTGCCGGCGTCGCTGGGCTGAGCGTCGGCAGTTGCTGCTCGCTCCAACACTTCGAAACCTTTCTGGAGAATCGCAGCCAGAGATTGTAGGAACGATTGGATTAGGATAAAAGTGAGAAAGGAAATGTCAACATTTTACATTTCAATATTTTTAAAATCTGCAACAATTAAAATGTGAAGGTATGAGACTTTTTTTTCTTGTGATGTGATACCAGGATCTAATTACCCTCGAGAAAGTGACAGAAAGCCACCATCTTGGACACTCCAGTCCACCTGCTGTAATTACACCCACAATGTTGTTGAAAGGAATTCCAGGATGTCTCCTGTTCTTGTACAAATTGAAGGAACTTCCTTCGTGTGCTTCCTCAAAGACTTTATCATACCTCTGTTTTGCAACTATTGTGATGATTGGCCATCCGGTGTGTAGTGAAGTGCATTATCAACCCCGGCAATGACAGCTGTTGGGTTTTCTTTTTTAGTTTTTGTTTTGTCTTTCTTACATTGGGTCAGCAGGGGAGGTGGTGGTATTGTCACTGCACTAGTAATACAGTGTATAATGCTCTGGGGACCTGGGTTAGAATCCCACCACGGCAGATGGTGAAATTTGAATTGAATACAAATCTGGAATTTAAAAACTAATGATGACCATGAAAACTTCATCTGAGTCACTAATGTCCTTTTGGGAAGGAGACCTGCCACCATTACCTGATCTGGCATCACCAAAGGCGTCGACATGATGGTGCAGACCATAGGGAGCCGCCAGGGCTGGTAGAGCCGGTTTAGCTCAGTGGGCTAGACAGCTGGTTTGTAATGCAGAACAAGGCCAGCAGCGCGGGTTCAATTCCCGTACTGCTTACCCGAACAGGAGCCGGAATGTGGCGACTAGAGGCTTTTTACAGTAACTTCATACTTGTGACAATAAAAGGTTATTATTATTAGAGTCAGATGATGCAGGGGCAGCTAGGGCTCGAACCAGCTGCCCCTCTGTCCCGATGTGAACCCCTGGGTCCTATGGGCACCCGGCAAGAGGAGGGGCAATGGGTGCCAACCCGGGCATGTCCCATGGAGTGGCGGCGATGGCCACCAGCTCCTCTGATGAGGCCGCGAATTAAAGTCAGCACAGGGGCTAAGGTGACACAGCTTTGCATGTGCCGCCTACAAGTGACTCCACACCCACAGCAATGTGGTTGACTCTTAAATGCCCCCTGAAATACCACTCAGTTCAAGGGCAATTAGGGATGGGCAAGACAGCAACACCCACGTTTCCTGGACAAATTTTAAAAGAAATACCCCTTTCAAATGAAATGAAAAATGAAAATCGCTTATTGTCACGAGTAGGCTTCAATGAAGTTACTGTGAAAAGCCCCTAGCCGCCACATTCCGGCGCCTGTCCGGGGAGGCTGGTACGGGAATTGGGGCATGTAATTGGTAATGGGTTTATAAAAGAGGTGCACAGTTATCCACCAACAAAAAGAGGAGAGATTGCAATCTTGGAGCATATTGAAATCAAGAATTTTCCCCCAGTTTTTCAGTGAGTGCATCAGATGAAGTCACATGTAAATTTCTAACTGCACAATGCGTCTCAGAAATAGGAGTCACCTACACAACCCTTACCCTTGGCGCAATTGTGACAAAAGGTGACTGAGGATTATGACAAAAGCTTTTATCTTGGTTACCTCCAACCAGACAACACATGTTGAGTTTGTTTCCACTGTTTGTGTTGAACTAGGCTCTCTATGTACTAAAATGGATGCAGTGCAAGAATGTTAAATGGACTATGAAGAATACAAAGAACTCCTTTAACTCAGGATTGCACAACTCAAGGAACAACAGTGGATTAAAGGTAAGACTTTTGTGGTTGTAATTTGTCAGTTTGTTTTTGTGCTTCAACAAAACTGCCCTCAAACCTGGTGACCACACAGGTGGATATTTGACATACATTTGTTCTCGCTTTATTTAGTGAAGTGATCAAACTAATAAAAAATTGGCTTAGGTGGTTAGAGCATGGTGCTAAGGAATGGCAAGGTGGCGGGGTTGGTTCCTGAACTGGCAGCGGCCATTTTGTTGAAATGTAGAAACTCTTGCACCCCAATGCATTGCTGTCATCTCTGGAAATCACCAACCAGCCAGAATATCTTCATGGGGGAGTAGAGGTATTGTTGCTGGACTAATAATCCAGAGACCCAAGGCAATGCTCTGGGGACATGGGTTTGAATCTCACCATGGCAGATGGTAACATTTTATTTCAATAAAAATCTGGAATTAAAAGTCTAATGATGACCATGAAACTATTGTTGATTGTCATAAAACTCGTCTGGTTCACTAATGTCCTTTAGGGAAGGGAGTCTGCCATCCTTACCTAGACTGGCTTACATGTGGTTAAATGGCCTCGCAAGCCACTCCATTCAAGGACAATTAGGGATGGACAATAATTTCTGACCCAGTGATACCCACATCCCATGAACAAATTAAAAAGAAAATCACCAAGATCCGTTAGCAGGAATATTGTGGGACCAAATTCATATTAAGAACAAGGTGGAAAATAACAGACATGTTAATGAAAACCTCATGCACATTGAATGAGTCCTTACTCTCGTCATACTTGTTCTGTAAAATTAATGGAAGCTTGTACAACATAGGGACAAGATCTGTACACATTTGTCAAATGGGCTTATATCAATACGGTAAACTGTTTGGTAACATCTTTTGCTTCCTCTGCAACTTCCTCTGCTCAAGGGTTTCATGTCATTGTCCAATTAACATTACATCTCAATAAATTAAATACTGGGGATAAACCTGAGTTAAGGCCTATATTTATTAATGTCATAGATGATGGGATAGAAAGCTACACATCTAAATTTGCCAATGACACAAAGGTAGGTGGCATGGTAAACAGTGTAGATGGAAGTACAATATTGCAAAGAGATATTTATAGTTTCAGTGAATGGACAAACTCACGGCCCAAGAGGGGGGAGGCGTGCAGATGGTGCCAAACACCAGGGTCCGGGTTTGGTATTGTAAACAGAGTTCCTTGCCATCCCGACAAAGCAGCCAGAGATGCAGACCTGAAAGACCAAAATTGGAACCATCAGTCCATGAGTTTCAATTGTTTTAATGCCAGTCTGTCGGGCCAGTTTTACTGACTGCTGCTGTGCTGCTGCCTCCAACCTGTGGGCAGTTTTATGGTTTCTGATTTTCTGAGTCTTCAGAAACCCACCAGAAAATCTCAAAGATCAGAAACAGTTCCTGAACAAGAAACCTAAAGATCAGAAACAGTTCCTGTTCGCAGCTACTGTCAGCAGAGTACTTTCAGTTGAATATCTGCATGAAAAACGGTGAGCAAAATCGCTGTAATAATTCTAGAGCCAGTTGGATGCTGGTTGGGAGAGGGGGCAGCGTGGTGGGATGATGATGGTGGGGGTGTGGTGCAGGTTTGCTTTGTTGCTAATGGAGGTTTACTGTGAGCTGGCTTTGTGATGTGAGATTGCCAGAATATGAGTGCATGAAGGGCTCATAGTGAACCAATAACCTGTTTTAAACAGCACATGAATCTCAAGACTTTTCCATTGGCTACAATCTTGTCCTTTGTCTATTGTCCATTTGGCCCATCGAGTCAGCTCCACCATTCACTCATGGCTGATATGTTTCTCATCCCTATTCCCCTGCCTTCTCCCCATAACCCCTGATCCCCTTATTAATCAAGAACCTATCCATCTCTGCCTTAAAGTCACAACCTCCACAGCTTTCTGCGGAAATGAGTTCCACAGATTCACAACGTCTGAAGAAATTCCTTCTCATCTCTGTTTTAAAGGATCATCCCTTCAGCCTGAGGTTGTGCCCTCAGACGAACACTGCATCATATCTTTGTTACTCTTAATATAATGACCCATGCTGCATATATATATAATATATATATCAGATGGTAATTATAACCAGATTGAGCATTGTCATTTTCCTTGGACCTTTCTGAGATTGGCGAATTGATTGATGAAACTTGAAAGATGGGACGAGCGGGGTTTTCAATGATGTGGGGCCTTGTATAAACAGCTGGTTTACTACAGCCATTAAAACATGTATGAGGTCTTGTGCTTTGCACAGCTTCCTATCCCTTCGGTGCAACATTTAGGATATTGAGCAATTCCTCGCAATTATTATGTATATCCCACTCTAATCAAATACGTAGCAATAAAAATAATCTGAAAATGCCTCGTGAGATTATGACTTGCATAAATTATATAGTGTATTAATGAAACTTGAGACATTTTTACACATTCAATAGCTTTTGTAAAGTAAGCAAAATGTACTAGGCGAGCACAGTGTTGAGCTGGCTTTGACTGGTGCTAAGCTGACACCAGTTTTCTGTTTTGAGCAAGTGTGTGGTTATTGCCGCAGGTACAGGAGAGGAGCTCTGCCTGTGAATACAGAGCTGTCAGTGAAGGTCTCTTCAAACAGAAGATGTATGATTCACAGTCAGGCAATGTAACAAGTACTGCTGACTGCGAATCACTCCGTCAGGCTCAGAAACTGGCAGCACAGGACAATGGACACTGGTGATGGCTCAGTGGCAGCACTCTCATTTGTGGATCAGAAGGTCGTAGTTCATTCACTCCAGGGTTGGAACACTTAATACGGACCAACACTTCAGCGCCATGTTCAGAGAATTGATGCATTCTTTGAGGTACGTGAGACAGCAAACCAAAGCCCTGGAGCATCAGATTGAAGCTTTTCATTCTGGAATAATTTCAGATCATTGGACCGTTATGTAAAGTAATTTACAGTCCAGCTGAACCCAATGTAAACCTCCTCTGCTTCAGTAAATCTCATGTCAAATTTTAATCCTTATGAAGTAGTGCAATAAGATTGTAGATGGATCGATTTTCTTTGCTCTGACAATCAGTTGCGAATTGAAAGCACTGGTCCTTGTCATCCGATCTGACAAGTTTTGGAGGAACGCTGATATGTTTGATCCAGCCAGTTATTCTGATAAAAACTTACTTCAACGCAAAAGTGCACCTTTGGGAAGCCATGAGTAAACATCATTAATGTCCCTGGTTGAACACCTTGTCAGGATCTGCACGGTTGTCCGCTTGACAAGATTACACTGCGCGATAAACAGCTTTCAGCAACTCTGCTGCATGCAGAAAAGGACACTGGAAGATAAAATCGCTTGGGGCCTCTTGCTGTTGACATCGTGATGGCTTCCCACCTGCCCGGTTCACACTCCCAGTTAAAATTGTGCTCAGTATTTATCTACAGTGATTTCACGCTGGTATTTTTCTTGACCTGCTGAGCAGGATACCTCCAGCAATCAGCTGTGTGTTTCTAATAAACTGTAGCTACATGCTTTGCTTGGAAGAGACCTGGGAGATTGAGGTTGAGAAATCACAGCACGGCTCACCTCAATGCCCCAACGTTTATTAACTTGACCTCGTGTAATTTATCAGCCATGCAGTTTGATCATTCTGCACTTTTTAGTTGAAAGTTATGCAAAAGACACATATAAAGATGACATAATAAGATAAGAAATAGGAGTAGGAGTGGACCACGTGGCCATCGAGCCTGCTTCACCATTCAGTAAGACCATGGCAGATCTTGGGCTTCAGTCCCACCTTTTCTCACACTTCCCTTCATTGTTTCCCTGAGAGACATAAGGTCTGTCTACCCCAGCCTTAAATACTCAATGATTTAGCTTCCACGACTCTCTCTGGGGTAGAGGATTCCAATGATTTACCACCCTTGGAGTGAAGTAATTTCACCTCCTCTCAGTTCAAAATTATCCTGACACTGAGTATTTTAGATTCTCCCCCCAGGAGAAACAATAGCACCTAACCTGTCAAGCCCCTTCAGAATCTTGTAGGTTTCAATGAACTCCAGGGACTATAGCCCCAACTAAACTCTGCCTCTTCCCATAGGGCAACCCTCTCATTCCAAGCACCAGCCGAGGGAACATTTGCCGTGCTACCTTCATTTCAAGTATTTTGCACGTTACGTCACAAAGGTTTCATGACAAAACCATAATGGAGGGCCAAGGATCCTAGGTCTGTACGCATGTTTAGAGCACCTTGTACGTAGGTGGCTTGTCCCTGATCCCAGTCGTGTTGTTGCAGGAGCAACTCTTCACCAAGAGGGAAGGAGTAAAAATATCAGGTGTCATGTCCAGCAAAGCCATGTCCCATTCATAACGTCAAACCTGGACTGTGTTCCTGTGGAAGCTTCTGGAACTGTCTTTTATAGTTTGAAATGGACACTCACAAGGTGACTAATATGGCTGCCAAAGGGTCATGTGAGCATTGCAACTTCAACACAGAATATCTCAAGGTTCCTGGAGGTTCCTGATTGAGTCATCCTGGGCGAGGGACTTCCCCTTGACTGGTGATGTCTAGACAGTGCCCCTTTGTTGAATTCACACCTAAAAATTTTTGAAGTTTACTTCAAGCACAGAATCAATATGATTTAAGACTTCTGATCGCCAAGACCAATGCATCACAAAAGAAAGCTGAAGAGACCAGTTATCCACAAAATTAATGTGAAAGACCTCTATCTATCTGCCATTGTGCAGCGACGTCTTTGTACTTCCAAACTGGCTGCAGGTAATGGGTTTTGATCTCTGCCTTGACATTTCTTCAAGAAGGAAGATTTTTAGGAAGGTTGTACTCATTGGTTGCAGGCTCACAGGTGGCTCGTCGGGCCTATGCCCACAGCAGGTGCAACTGATGGTGTAGCCACTGCTGGGGCAATCGGATCTATCATTCTCTTCCTTTTCTCTTTCATGCTGGCTCTTCTCTCAGTCTCAAAAGTGCCTGCAGCACTCCTGATGTGGCATCCCCAGCCATCACAATCTAGGGACTGCGCTTTCCACTAGTGGTGGCCAATGTGGCAGGCAGAGGGACCTCTTCAGGGAATTCTTGAAATGTTTGCTAGAGCATCCCCCGCCTTGTCCGTTTACCCGTGGTCAGCTCTATATGCAACACCATCTTGGGCAGCCGGTTGTCCATCCGGGAAATGCCGCCACCCCTCCCACGGTGAAGTTGTCTTTACAGGAGGATGGCTTTGATGCTGGCTGTTTGCAGTATCATACAGTGTTTATCATGCGTTCCTGCCCATGCATCTTGAGGATGATATGGAGATAGCAAGTGCCTAGCTTTGCAACCTGCTGAAAATTCATCTCTTCAAGGGAGCCCTGAAACAACCCAGATATATATGATTTCAACTATTTGATGGCGGCTGAAGTGAGTGTGCAAAAGCACTCCTAGTTCTACCTAGCCTGCAATGACTGATCTCCGACAACAAGCCAAACATGTCGTGAACTGTTGAATTTTTTTTTTGTTTCCCGCTTGCAAAAGTGCACTATCTTCTTTAATTGTATGTATCGTCAGTATGCGTGAATGTGTGTGAATGAATGAATGAATGGATGACACAGTGCTTAGACTCAGGGTTAATGTGTGAATAAACTGTTTTCTTATCAGCCCAGGTGGGTGGGCCTCTGCCCACTAGTGCAGAAGCTCAATATTCTTTATTTTTAAACTCATGCAAGTCTGTTGCTAAAGGGGACTTCGAAATGCACCTTTCCAAAACATTAATGATTGCAGACAGTAAGCGAAGAATGGTTCAATTGATTTCTCCTCCCCTATCCAGAACAGGATTGCGTTGGCACAAAATGTACCTCTGAGTCATGGAATTAGTGTGATTGTGGAGTAAACTGATCGGGAAGGAGGAAGACATGCTGGAAGTGGGGGGGAAAGCATGCACTTCCCTCAGGAATCCGGCCCTTCCCACCTCCTTATACCTGTCAGGATTCCTGGGGCACAGGAATCTTTGCCTCCGTGAATTAAAAGTAAGAATTCAGTTAAAAAGGAGGCATTGGCTGAAAAGATTTTAGCAACTGACCTGCCTCCTGGGAGTTGGCTGGCCACCAGCACTGCAACCCCCACCCCTCCCCGGATTGCCTCTGTTGAAGCCGGAAGTAGGCGGATTGTAGTCAGTTTTGAGAATTTAAACTATTTTACCTTCCCAGATGTCTCTAATCCACCCATCCTTCGGGCTAAAATGAGACCCCCCCACCCAGCCCCTCACTGAAAATCTAAAGGATAAAAGATTAGTTGTTGCACTTTGACATTGTCAGAAAGTTGACCCAGGAGTGGCAGCTGGATGAACCTTTTATTTTTCCAAGATGAGAAAGAAAATCAGGCTGCACCAGTCTTTTCACACGAAACACAGAGTTGTGCATTTTGTTATGTTTTGAAATTGTATAAATCATTTGAGAACCCGCAGCAAGCGGTCTCTGTGTGGAATGTTCGGATTGCTGGAATTGTTCCCTGCATTAGGCCCAGAGACCACCTTCAACATTGGTATTTAATTTTTAAAGAGCACGGTAGCATTGTGGATAGCACAAATGCTTCACAGCTCCAGGGTCCCAGGTTCGATTCCGGCTTGGGTCACTGTCTGTGCGGAGTCTGCACATCCTCCCCGTGTGTGCGTGGGTTTCCTCCGGGTGCTCCGGTTTCCTCTCACAGTCCAAAGATGTGCAGGTTAGGTGGATTGGCCATGATAAATTGCCCTTAGTGTCCAAAATTGCCCTTAGTGTTGGGCGGGGTTACTGGGTTATGGGGATAGGGTGGAGGTATTGACCTTGAGTAGGGTGCTCTTTCCAAGAGCCGGTGCAGACTCGATGGGTCGAATGGCCTCCTTCTGCACTGTAAATTATGTGACAAATTGTGTGTGACATTTTACTGCATGCTCCATAGTCGCCATAGCCTGTCATCGATAAAGCTTTGAAATATAAACAGAGGAAACGGAAACTATTTATTTCTGTCAGCTCGACGACACATGAGCAGCAATGACTCATTTCCCTCCCTCGTAATTTACTTCCCTGAAGCGCTGTCTGTATAATTGGCGAGCCTTGTGGCTTCGTTTCAGTTTTCCCATCTGGTCATATTTATGCCTGAGCCCCTTTTTAAGTTTGTGCAACTTTGATCTGCCAGTTTCTTCACAGTACCACTCCCTTGCGTTCTGTGAGGAGGTGGAGGCGGGCATGTTACATTCTCTGTATCTTCTCTCCATCCCCGTGACGGCAGATGACACTTAAAATGTCTTTGTTTCGAACTCGGGGGGGAACTCCGTTGCCTGCTGTGCAGTGAGGGGCTGGCCTCCTTTGTGGCAGATCAGTCCTGGAGTTGAGCCAAGGAGGGAGTGTGCAAATGTGTGCATTAGACTGGAGCCACCCTATGCTCTCTCGCTGTTAACAGCACACACAGCACACCTGCAGTGCCAGGAGAGCATCCACGAGGTGAATGTTCCTAACACGAAGACAGCAACTACTTCAATCACTGCTGAAGTCCAAACCAAGCTGAAAACTGCATCTTACGTCCAATTTATAAGAGGCAAGTGGAGACTAACTGCCATTTTAATTTCCTTAAGACCAGGATAAGACTCTGCTAATCATCTGCGACATGTCTTTCAGGACACTTTCCATGACGTCCTGTTAGTGGGTTTTCCCACTGTCTGTATAGCTGCATTTAATTTAACATTGTGGGCGTGTGCATGGTTACAACAAATGTGATTACAGACGAGGCAGAGAGTGGGGAAACTTCACAGATTGCTTATCTCTCTGCCAGTAAGCCAGTCATTCGCTCACTACCAGTTCTACCAAAGTAAGCCCACATGAATACAGTATTTGGCACTGCAGTTCCGGGGTTAAAGGACTGTACATGTGGCCTTAAAAACTGACAACCCTGACTGTTGGAGGGAGCCTTTCACTGCTTGGTTACTGCTTTGTATTTTGTGTGGTTACTGAACTGCATCCCTCATCTGGTTGTACAGTAAAGCTGCCTGGATATTCTGAGGCCTTTAACCCTGTTCGTTCTGACTGCAGTAGTTCTGGCTGCAGATGTGGCGAGTACCTCGTTCATCTGGCCGAGCTTCATTCCGTTTTTAAATGTGTATGTGCTCGTCCTAAGTGAAGGTCAATGGTTTAAAACTACCCAAAAGTAATGTTGCCTCCTATTTATTGGCAATGCCTTTCAGCTTGAGAATAAAGAGTAACGGATTTTCTTTCCTGCTCTTCTCAGCGCACATCAGGAAAAGTTGTTCCATTCTGGAAATGCTGTTTACATTTTAATCCATTCCTATAATTCCAGTGTCACTTATTCTCACATTGCACTCCTCAAAATGTAATTGGCACAGCATTGGAAATCCACTGTGACTTTTCCTCATTATATGGGGCTAACATCTAAATTGGAGATTTATAATGATCATAGAATTTACAATGCAGAAGGAGGCGATTCGGCCCATCGGGTCTGCACTGGCCCTTGAAAAGAGCACCCTACTTAAGCCCATGCCTCCAGCCTATCCCAGTAACCACACCTAACCTTTTCTTGGACACTAATGGACAATTTAGCATGGCCAGTCCACCTAACCTGCACATCTTTGGACTGTGGGAGGAAACCGGTGCACCCGGAGGAAACCCATGCCGACACGGGGAGAAAATGCAAACTCCACACAGTTACCCTTGTTCAAATTCGAACCCGGGTCCCTGGCACCGTGAGCCAGAGTGAGCCATGCCGTGAGCTAGCCACCGTGCTGCACCGTGAATAATTGATGAAGAATTCAGATTTACAAAGCAAAGGCGGTGGCACATTCTGACTGTACATCATCAGGCTAAATCGCTGGCTTTTAAAGCAGACCAAGCAGGCCAGCTGCACGGTTCGATTCCCGTACCAGCCTCCCCGGACAGGCGCCAGAATGTGGCGACTAGGGGCTTTTCACAGTAACTTCATTGAAGCCTACTCGTGACAATAAGCGATTTTCATTTCATTTTTCAATACTGCCTCAGTTCACATCTAACACACAAGGCATTCGCGAGGAAGAAAATGCCTACCTTCCTTTACACTTCTTTGTAAAACTGAAAGAACTCATGACAAACGATTACATTGAGATTTAAAAGCAGACTATCTTTTTTACTTTGAGTCTATTTGTGCTCTAGAGAATGGACACACAGACCTCTGTAAAGTGGTATCACTTCAAGTTGTGTTGATAATGATTCAGGACCACTGGGGGGTATTTGTCATCGAAGCTGATCACTTGCTCACCTGAAGACTAGACAGGTTTGCATCTAACTAGGAATCACTGGCTAGTCAAAAGGAGCAGTAATAACAATTAATTTTCCTCTCTGATCCAGTGGCATCAAAGCTAATTGTAGAGTCTCCCTCATTGCCATGGCAGCGAACAGCAAGCACAGCACAGGCCAGGAGTTGAAATTCCGAGTGAGTGGGACTCAGCGCCGTGTCAGATAAACAGAAGTTGCTTTCTTAATGCTCCAGTTTTTTCAGGATCTGTGTTTCTTCCACTGGGAAGGGAATCAGATTTAGTGATGGAAATGCCGAGACAACAGACTCCCTGACTCTGAACTAAAGCAGCACTAAAATCAACTTTACTGAAGCACTGGAAGAATCCAGGTCAGCCTCATCCAGTTGGTAGTTTAATCCTGCCAGTGTAAGTGTCTGTATAACACTCAGACTTCCCACAGATCTCTTTATTCAATCCTTTTGCCATCACAGAGCATGCTAGCTGTCTAGACAATAATTGCCATTCCTCTTATACGAATATATGGAAAAGACTAGCTTCTCCAAGGATGCATGTAGCATCATGACAAGGCACTTCACTTCATACCCCCAACCCACCATTGCCCCTTTTATTCTGGCATTTCTGAATCTTTTGCTCAAGCTCATTCCAAACTCTGCTATACTTAGAATCATAGAATCTCTCCAGTGCAGAAGGAAGCCATTTGGCCCATTGAGTCTGCACCGGCCCTTGGAAAGATCATCCCGCTTAGGCCCACATCTCCACCCATAACCCAGTAACACCACCTAACCTTTTTTAAAAAAAAGTTTTTTTAAATTTAGAGTACCCAATTAATTTTTTCCAATTAAGGGGCAATTTAGCGTGGCCAATTCACCTACTCTGCACATCTTTTGGGTTGTGGGGGTGAAACCCACGCAAACACGGGGAGAATGTTCAAACTCCACACGGGCAGTGACCCAGAGCCGGGATCGAACCTGGGACTTCAGCGTCGTGAGGCAACAGGGCTAACCCACTGCGCCATCATGCTGCCCCCACCACCTAACCTTTTGTACACTAAGAGGCAATCCACCTTAGCTATACATCTTTGGACTGTGGGAGGAAACCGGAACACCCGGAGGAAACCCACGCAGACACCGGGAGAAAGTGCAAACTCCACACTCGAGATAAAATCCCCGCATCCTGAGAACGATTCTGACAAATACCCTCAGCACCCTCTCTGGGGCACTCACATCCTTCCCCAAAGTCTGATGACCGGTACTGGGCACAATACTCTAGTTGTGGCCCAAGCAGAGCTTAATAAAGTTCAGCACGACTTCCCTGGTTTTGTATTCAGCACCACTACAAGCCCAGGATCTTGTATGCTTTGCTAACGACTATATATCCAGCCACCTTCATGCTCCTCAGATTAAGCTAGATTAGTTTGCTGCATCTTGTAAAGTGTTTCCATTTCTTCCTGTCAAAAATGCACTGAAAGTATTGTGCTTGCCTCATTATAATGTACCATCAGGATCTATGTCATCCAAGCTGAGGCTACCTGCTCGGCTCTCGGCTGTGTGCTGCTTAACACACAAGCATTTTAGTCTGAGTCACATAGCCTTAGGTTTAGGAATGTTTAGGAACTTGATTTGAAGGGTGGCACGACAAGGCTGCCAGGGTATCACTGCCAGGGTGCCAGGGTGGCAGTGCCAAGGTGCCCAGGTGGTATCGGAGTGCCAGGATACCAGCCTGCCCAGAGCCTGACCACCTGGGGGCCTCTGATTGCCTGGGAGACCCACCCCCACAACTGCCATTATGCCTGGTCTACGTTTGTGGAAACCACTGCTAAATGGCGCCACAGCAGGGTTGCCGAGGGGAGGCTGTTCGATCCCGCGCCTTGGCTAACTCCGGCGTTGACATATTCAAGTGAGACTAACTATTCTTTGAATATGAAAATCTGGATCTTGGGTGGCGCAGTGGGTTAGCCCTGTTGCCTCACGGCGCCGAGGTCCCAGGTTTGATCCCAGCTCTGGGTCACTGTCTGTGTGGAGTTTGCACATTCTCCCCGTGTTTGTATGGGTTTCTCCCCCACATCACAAAGATGTGCAGGTTAGGTGGATTGACCACGCTAAATTGCCCCTTAATTAGAAAAAATGAATGGGTACTCTAAATTTTTTTTTAAAATCTGGATCTTGCCATTGAGCACTATAGGTTTTGAAATGCCATGGGTTTGATTTGATTTGATTTGATTTATTGTCACATTTACCGAAGTACAGTGAAAAGTATTTTTCTGCGGCAGAGGGAACGTACACAGTACGCACATAGTAGACAAAAAGAATAATCAACAGAATACATAGGACATCGTGAATAGTGTTCTTACATGGAACAGATCAGTCCGAGGGGGAGTCGTTGAGGAGTCTTGTAGCTGTGGGGACGAAGCTGTTTCTATGTCTGGATTGCGGGTCTTCAGACCGATCACCAGACTTTGGGGAAGGACGTGAGTGTCCTCGAGAGGGGGCTGAAGGTGTTTGCCAGAATTCGTTCCAGGGATGACGGATTTTATCTCGAGTATGGAGTTTGCACTTTCTCCCAGTGTCTCCGTGGGTTTCCTCCGGATGTTCCGGTTTCCTCCCACCGTCCAAAGATATGCAGGTTAGGTGGATTGCCCCAATGGTATATCAACAAACAGTGATTTGTTGCAGTGCGAAATAAGGGGCCAAACAAAGCAAATACATGAGCAAGAGCAACATAAGACATTGTGAATAGTGTTCTTACGGGGAACAGATCAGTCCAAAGGAGAGTCGTTGAGGAATCTTGTAGCTGTGGTAAAGAAGCTGTTTCTATGTCTGGATGTGAGGGTCTTCAGACTTATGTACCTTCTGCCTGATGGAAGGGTCTGGAAGAAGGCAATGCCTGGATGGGAGGGTTCTCTGATAATGCTGTCTGCCTTCCTGAGGCAGCGGGAGGTGTATACAGAATCAATGTGAGGGTGGCAAGCTTGTGTGATGCGCTGGGCTGAGTTCTCCACACTCTGCAGTTTCATGCGACCGAGCAGTTGCCATAAAAAGCTGTGGTGCAGCCGGATAGGATGCTCTCTATCGCACATCTGTAGAAGTTTGGGAGCGGTGATTAAGTGGCTTAGCACAGCATTGTCCCCTAAACCTGCACCACAAGTTTCTTCAATACACTTCTAGTTTTCTGTTTTACAGAATGAAATGCTGTTCTAGGGAAGTGCACCCAAAGAATAGCCCATGTTTGACCCAATTAATATTAAGTAGTTTGGACAACATAGGGATGTGTAGGATACATCCAACTTTAGTCAACATACAGGCAAGTTTTAAAGACTCAGCTTGTCCTCCTCATTGTACCTTCAGATCCGTCAGTGGAATGTGGGAGAAATGGATTAGAACCAGTTTATCCAAGTGTGGCAAGACAAAACTGGAGCTCGGTGAGCCGCGTGCAGCAGAGCTGGGGCCTATGGGACTAGCCATGGTAGGCCCAATGAGGATGAGGTCTTGGCAGGCCAGAGAGAGCAAAGTAAAATTGGCCTCCAGGGAGGTTGAATTTTTGTCATTTTGGCGGGACTGGGAGGAGACAGTGACTGAGTGGGTGTGCTAGGGAAATAAAGGTAGTTTTAAGAGATTTATATTTGTATTGGCAAATATTAGAAATAAGGCACAATTTAGAGTGGGTTTAAGTTAATGCTTCTGTGTAAGGAAGGCTAAACCTATAGTTAGATTCCTGAGAGACAACGCTGTTTGAATGTGTGGGCGGTCGATCCAGTTCCAACTGTGCTTCTACTGTGCTTAGAGAGGGTTACGGAATGAAGATTAAATAAAAGTTAGCAGAAGCACGCGGTCATTACTTCGCTAATGGGTTTTAGTTTTAGCTGAATTTGTTTCGCAGTAAGTTTGGCAAGTTAGAGAGGGAACATCTCTCACAGATTTTCGAGAAGAAAACCACACCATGGAGTAATGGTTAAGAAAACAAGTGCAGAGAGCTAAAGCCCAGCCAGTTAAGGGAACGAAAGATCAGAAGAGAGGTTTCCAAGAAGCCTAAGGTTACAGATACTAGATGGAACAGAGATCTGTTCAGTAACGGCAGGCAGAGCTGAGAAGAAGGCTGACTGTCTCCCCCCTAACCAGTACAGCATTTTGGATACTGTTGGGGGGATGGCCTATCAGGGGAAAACAGAGCAGTGGCACCGCGGCTGGTTCTGTTGTTGAGCAGGGAGGGGCAAAGCGCAGAAATGCAATAGTTATGGGGGACTCTATAGTCAGTGATGCAGTTGGGGGTTCTGTGGGTATAGAAAGAGATTCCAGGAAGCTATGTTGCCTCCCAGATGCCAGGGTCCATGTTGTCCCTGAATGGGCAGGAGGCATTCTGAAGGAGGAGGCTGAACAGCCAGAGGTCGCCATACATATTGGTACTAATAACATAGACAGGATGAGTGATGAGATCCTGCAGCAGGAGTTCAGGGAGTTAGATAGACAGTTAAGAAGCAGGACTTCTCGGATTGTAATCTCGGGATTACACCCTGTGCCATGTTAGGCTAGAAATCGGAAGATCGTACAGCTAAATATGTGGCTAAACAGCTGGTATAGGAGAAAGGGTTTCAGATTTATGGACCTGTGGGATCATTTCCGGACCAGGTTGGACCTGTACAAGTAGGACGGGTTCCACCTAAACTAGAGGGGCATGAATAACCTGGCCGCAATGTTTGCGAGTGTCACACGGAGGGTTTAAACTAGTGAGGCGGGGGTGGGATCTGGAGCAATAGGTCAGAAGGTGAAATAACAGGGGGAACTAGAGAATAGGGCCAGTAAGACTCAGAGGAAGAGCAGGCAGGGAGATATTGCTGAACACAGCAGGACTGGTGGTTTGAAGTGCATTTGTTTCCATGCGAGAAGTATAACGGGTAAGGCAGATTAATTTAGAGCTTGGATTATTGCACGGAACTTTGATGTTGCCATTACAGAGACTTGATTGAGGGAGGGACAGGATTGGCAGCTAAACATTCCAGGAGTTAGATGTTTCAGGCGGGATAGAGGGAGATGTCAAAGAGTTGGGGGCGTTGCACTACTGGTTAAGGAGACTATCACAGCTGTACTGCAGGAGGACAACTCAGAGGGCTCATGCAGCCAGGTAGTATGGGTAGAGCTCAGGAATAGCAGTCACAATGTTGGGAGTTTACTACAGGCCTCCCAACAGCCAGCGGGAGATAGAGGCAGATTTTGGAAAGATGTAAAAGTAACAGGGTTGATGCGGGTGATTTGATCTTGCCCTGTAGACCGGGACTCACTTAGTGTGAGGGGCTTGGATGAGGCAAAGTTTGTAAGGAGCATCCAGGACAGCTTCTTGAAACAATATGTAGATAGTCCAATGAGGGAAGGGTCTGTACTTATATTGTGGAATGATCCCGGCCAGGTGGTTGGTTTCGATAGGGGAGCATTTCGGGAACAGTGACCATAATTCAGTAAGTTTTAAGGTACTGTTGGATAAAGGTAAGAATAGTCCTCGGGTGAAGGTGCTAAATTGGGGGAAAGCTAATTATAACTATTTTAGGCAGGAACTGAAGAATCTGTGGGAGGCTTTCAAATGTCAGTTGATAGGAATTCAGGAGCGGCATGTTCCTGTGAGGAAGAATGATAAGTGTGGCAACTTTAAGGAACTTTGGATAGCGAAGGATATTGTGAGCCTAGTTCAAAAGAAAAAGGAAACATTTGTAAAGGCTAGCAGGCTGGGAGCAGATGAAGCCCATAAGGAATAAAAGGAAAGTAGGAAGGAATTAAGCAAGGAGTCAGGAGAGCTAAAGGGGTCATTGACAAACAGGATTAAGGAAAATCCCAAGGCTTTTTATATGTATGTAAAAAACAATGGAAAGGGCTGGCCCACTCGAGGACAGGGGATGGAATCTCTGCGTGGAGCCAGAGGAAATGGGCTAGGTACTAAATTGGTACTTTGCATCAGTATTCACCAGTGAGGAGGACTTGGTGGATGATGAGTCTGGAGAAGTGTGTGTTGATAGTCTGGGCCATATTTTTTAAAATATAAATTTAGATTACCCAATTAAGGGGAAATTTAGTGTGGCCAATCCGCCTACTCTGCACATTTTTGGGTTGTGGGGGAGGGGGGGGGGGGGTAATCCCACTCAGACATGGGGAGAATGTGCAAACTCCACACGGACAGTGACCCAGAGCCGGGATCGAACCTGGGACCTCAGCGCTGTGAGGCAGCTGTGCTAACCACAAGGCCACTGTGCTGCCCTAGTCTGGGCCATATTGAGATCAAAATGGAAGAGGCGGTGGTGTCTTGAAAAACATTAGCGTGGGTTGTACGTTATGGGATCTACCCCAGAATACTGAGGGAAACAAGGGAACGAATTGCTGGGGCCTTGACAGAAATCTTTGTATCATTACTGGCTACAGGTGAGGTCCCAGAGGACTGGAGAATAGCTAATGTTCCTTTGTTTAAAACATGTAGCAACGACAATTCAGGAAATTACAGGTTGGTGAGCCTTACGTCAGTGCAGGGAAATTATTGCAGAGAATTCTTCTGGAGGGGATTTACTCCTATTTGGAGGCAAGTGGATGTATTAGCGAGAGGCAGCATAGTTTTGTGAAGGGTAAGTTATGTTTAACTAACTTAATTTGGTTTTTCAAGGAAGTGACGAAGATGATTGATGAATGTAGGGCAGTGGATATTGTCTATATGGACTTCAGTAAGGCCTCTGACAAGGTCCCTCATGGCAGACATGGTACAAAAGGTGAAATCACACGGGATCAGAGGTGAGCTGGCAAGGTGGATACAGAACTGGTTGGGTCATAGAAGGCAGAGAGTAGCAATGGAAGGGTGCTTTTCTGATTGGAGGGCTGTGACTAGTAGTGTTCCGCAGGGTTCAGTGCTGGGATCTTTGCAGTTTATAGTATATATAAATGATTTGGAGGAAAATGTAAGTGGTCTGATTAGTAAGTTTGCGGACGACACAAAGGTTGGTGTTTTGCAGATAGCAATGAGGACTGTCAGAGGAGACAGCAGGATATAGATGGATGAAGAGATGGCAACTGGAGTTTAATCCGGACAAATGTGAGGTAATGCATTTTGGAAGGTCTAATATAGGTGGAGAATATACAGTAACTGGTAGAACTAATAAGAATATTAGCAGGCGGTGGGATCTGGGTGCACAGGTTCACAGGTCACTGAAAGGGGCAACACAGGTGGAGAAGGTAGTCAAGAAGGCATACGGCATGCTTGCCTTCATCAGCCGGGGCACTGAGTATAAAATTGGCAAATCATGCAGCAGCTGTATAGAACCTTAGTTAGGCCACACTTGAAATATGGTGTTCAATTCTGGTCACCACATTACCCGAAGGATGCTTTGGAGAGGTACAGGAGAGATTTACCAGGATGTTGCCTGGTATGGAGGGCATTAGCTATGAGGAGAGGTTGGATAAACTCAGTTTGTTCTCATTGGATGATGGAGGTTGAGGGGCGACCTGATAGAAGTTTATAAAATTATGAGGGGCATGGACAGAGTGGATAGCCAGAAGCTTTTTCCCAGGGTGGAAGAGTCAATTACTAGGGGACATAGGTTTAAGGTGCAAGGGCCAAAGTTTAGAGATGTGCGAGGGAAGTATTTTTACAGAGATAGTGGATACCTGGAACTCGCTGCTGGTGGGAGCAGGCACAATAGTGGGGCTTAACGGGCAAATACATGAATAGGATAGGAATATAGGGATACGGACCCCTGAAATGTAGGAGGTTTTAGGTTAGATGGGCTGCATGGTCGGCGCAGTCTTGAAGGGCCGATGGGCCTGTTCCTGTGCTGTACTTTTCTTTGTTCTAAAGAGACAACTGCAGTAACCAGATTTAAAGTGGGAACCAGACTTCAGAGGTAAATCAAAGGTTTTCTGCCATTTAAATTCAGTCTAGGAATCGATAGTTAAAATAACTCAGAAGACAAAGAAATCCTGAAAGAGGCGTGCAAAACCTGTAAGCAAATCCTTGATGGACATAGAACTGAGAGAAAGCACTGTTTAGAAAAATCTTTGCAAGTGTGACTTTTTGAAAATAGAATTTGAAATCACTCATGTGGGAGCCGGAGTTCAGTGAGAAAAGGTGTCCCATCGTACAAGGATCACCTGGGGGATTGTGATAAGAAATCCACACACATGCACTTGGGTTCTGAGTGGAGTGTGTGTTTTGCCTCAGCCAGCTTGTCTGTTTAAAGGGGCTTTGTGTGACTGAGACCATTTGTAGCGTAAGATATACTTTGTAATCCGTGTTAACCATAAAAATCTGTGTGTATTTGCGAAGCTTGAGACGGGGGAAGGGGGGGGGGGTGAGTAAAGGCGTATTGTATCATAATATAACTTTTCATGTTTCAGAAATGTTTTTTCTCTTGATGTTTTTTTGAGTTGGGTTCCATTTTGGGATCTTCCCATCCAGTTATAACATCAACTTTGATCCTGGCATTGTGGTTAGCACAATTGCTTCACAGTTCCAAGGTCTCAGGTTCGATTCCAGGCTTGGGTCACTGTCTGTGTGGAGTCTGCACGTTCTCCCCCTGTGTGCGTGGGTTTCCTCCGGGTGCTCCGGTCTCCTCCCACAGTCCAAAGATGTGCAGATTAGGTGGATTAGCCTGCTAAATTGCCCTTTGTGTCCAAAATTGCCCTTAGTGTTGGGTGGGGTACTGGGTTATGGGGATAGGGTGGAGGTGTGTATGGGCTTGGGTAGGGTGCTCTTTCCAAGAGCCGGTGCAGACTCGATGGGCCGAATGGCCTCCTTCTGCACTGTAAATTCTATGTAAATTCTATGTAACAAGTGTGTGGGAAAGAGTGAGTGGCTGAGTGGGTCTGTGGGAGTGACCTTTCTGAAATTTGCTTATCAGCCACTTAGTGAAATAAATATGAAAATATGGCCCTCCCGATGTGAAAAAGGTTGGACAAGCCTGGATTAGAAGATTTGCCCAGCATATAACAGCGAAGGAGAACGAGATGTATTGTCTTACACCCAATTCAGATCCAAATATAATTACCTATAATGCGCGGCATATTAATCTTTGACTAATGTAAAACAGCACTGAACTGACAGTGACTCGGGAAATTGTTGAGTAAAATGCTTTAAAATAATGTTACCTTCAACAATATGGAATAGCACCTTGTATATTTAAGTCCTTGTGAAGATGACTAAAGGTGAAGGTGCAACTTAACTGCTGGTGCAATGCTGTATGTTAAACATAAGTAACCAATAGTGGTTTACTTTTGTCGCCTGTAAATCTTGGCTGATTAAACACTCTCCATATTCTCAACGGTAAAGGACAGAGCCCAGGGTTTACAGATGAGACGGCTGATAAATCCCCATAAGTAAGCGTCTGAATCGCAACCTGTTGCTTGGTTTTGGTACTCTATGTTGCGTATCCGCTGGCATTTTATCATCTGTAAGTACCTTGCATTTAAAGCACTATCTGGGAGCTTGGCGAATTATTAAGGTCACTGAATACAGGAGGCGAGAGGAACACCGGCTTGTTTGGTTCTTTTCTGGTGTTGCTATAGTCACCGTGTGCCTCAGAATGAATGTTTGGTAAGCCTGAGGTATTAAAGCTGTGTGTTGTTCAGTCTGTTTTTTGTCTGTTTGAGGGAGGGAGTTAAGTCAGGAAGCAAGGATTTTATCCAAGTGCTGGAAAATGGGATCAGAATAGGTGTTTGATGGCCGGCACAGACATGACGGGCCTCTTTTTGTGCTGTAAAACCCTACTCTACAAGTGAGGGAAACCAGTCACCATGAAACAGATTGCCCAAACTGGAACATTTCAGAAGGGATTCAGGACAAATTACAGCAAAGACAAGCTCATTTCTGTATAATGTAAAGTGTCAGTGATTAACCATGGGTGTCTAAGTTTTATTAAGTCTGTGTATTACCTTTTTGTAGGCTGAGATCCTTGCGATGAATCTAATTTGCTTTGATCTGCAATATTCTTCCTCTAGTGATCTAAGTTAGCAGTTTCAGGGCATTTCCATTACCCAAATAAATGAAGCCACTGTCCTTGTGAACTATGGCAGATAAGAGATAATGTACTATATATATAAACAAATTGGTGTGTACAGTGCATCTATTGCAGGCAGTATTGTTTCTTACATTTTAAAGAGTCAACGTTGCCATGGTGAAGTGTCTTAAAAGGGGCTTTGCTGAAATGGTGTAGAAAACAGCAAAGAATGTGAGGTGTTGGTATTATAGGAACATCGAAAAATAGAAGCAGGAGGAGGCCATTCGGCCCTTCGAGCCTGCATGGCTGATCATCAAGTTCAATACCCTGATCCCGCTTTCCCTCCATGTCCCTTGATCCCTTTAGCCCCAAGAGCTATATCTAATTCCTTCTTGAAATTGCACAATGTTTTGGCCTCAACTACTTCTTGTGATAGTGAATTCCACAGATTCACCATTCTGGGTGAAGAAATTTCTCCTCGCCTCAGTCCTAAAAGTCCCTTACCCTGAAACTATGACCCCTAGTTCTGGATTCCCCCCACCATTGGGAACATTCTTTCTGAATGTCTAACCCTGTTAGAATTTTGTAAGTTTCTATGAGATCCCCTCTCACCCGTCTAAACTACAATGAATATAATTCTAAACGACTTAGCCTCTGTTTATAAAACAGTCCCGCCATCCCAGGAATCAGCCTGGTAAATCTTTGCTGCACTCCCTCCATAGCAAGAACATCCTTCCTCAGATAAGGACAGCAGAACTGCACACAGTACTCCAGGTTTGGCCTCAACAATGCCCTGTACAATTGCAGTAAAAAATTTCTATTCCTATATTCAGTTCCTCTTGCTATGAAGGCCAACATATAATTTGCCTTCTTTACTGCCTCCTGTAGCTGTACGCTTACTTTCAATGACTGATGCACGAGGTCATGAAGGTCCCGTTGAGTATCCACCTCTCTCAATTTACACCCATCCAAATAATAATCTATCTTCCTATTTTCACTACCGAAGCCGATAACGTCACATTTATCCACATGATACTGCATCTGCCATGCATGTGCCCACTCAACTCAGCCTGTCCAAATCCCGCTGAAGCATCGCTGCATCCTCCTCACAGATCACCCTACCACCCAACTTTGTATCATCTGCAAATTTGGAGATAATTAATACATTTAGTTTCCTTGTCCAAATCATTCATATATAATATGAACAGTTAAGGTCCTAGCACAGACCCCTGCAGTACCCCACTAGTCACTGTCTGCCAATGAGAAAAAGACCCATTTGTTCCAACTTTTTGCATCCTGTCTGCTAACCAGCTTTCTATCCATCTCCAGACACTAACTGTAATCCCATGCGCTTTAACTTTTGAGATTAATCTGCTATCTGAGACCTTGTCGAGAGCCTTCTGAAAGTCTAAATAAACCACACCCACTGGTTCTTCCTGGTCAACTCTACTAGTTACATCTTCAAACAATTCTAGTACATTTGTCAATTTTAGTTTTGTGTCAGAGCAGCAACAATGGTTGTTTGAAGACAGAAAGGAAAATGCGTTTCGAGTATATTGCAAAAGTGTTAAACTGTAGCAGATAGGGCAGCACGGTGGCACAGTGGTTAGCATTGCTGCCTACGGCGCTGAGGACCCGGGTTCGAATCCCGGCCCTGGGTCACTGTCTGTGTGGAGTTTGCACATTCTCCCCGTGCCTGCGTGGGTTTCACCCCCACAACCCAAAGATGTGCAGGTTAGGTGGATTGGTCATGCTAAATTGCCCCTTAATTGGAAAATATAATTGGGTACTCTAAATTTTTTTTTAAACTGTAGCAGATATAGCCCTGACAGGGCAGCATGCTGGCACAGTGGTTAGCACAGCTGCATTACGGCACCGAGGTTCCAGGTTTGATCCCAGCTCTGGGTCACTGACCATGTGGAGTTTGCACATTCTCCCCGTGTTTGCGTGGGTTTTGCCCCCACAACCCAAAGAAGTACAGGGTAGATGGATTGGCCATGCTAAATTTCCCCTTATTTGGAAAAAATGAATCCATAGAATTCATAGAATTTACAGTGCAGAAGGAGGCCATTCGGCCCATCGAGTCTGCACCGGCTCCTGGAAAGAGCACCCTACCCAAGATTAACACCTCCACCCTATACCCATAACCCAGTAACCCCACCCAACAGTAAGGGCAATTTTGGACACTAAGGGCAATCTATCATGGCCAATCCACCTAACCTGCACATCTTTGGACTGTGGGAGGAAACCGGAGAACCCGGAGCAAACCCACGCACACACGGGGAGGATGTGCAGACTCCGCACAGCCAGTGACCTAGGCTGGAATCGAACCTGGGACACTGGAGCTGTTAAGCGATTGTGCTATCCACAATGCTACCGTGCTGCCCTAATTGGGTACTTTAAATTTAAAGAAAAAAAAATATAGCCCTGACTGCAATGTTCACATTTTTTTCTGCCTGCTTGAGCCAACATGGCAGTTCTACAGGAGAATTTCAGAGCAGGCTATTTCTGGTTGTTCCGGCAACCCAGCCAGCCCACAGATTACTAAATACCTTGTATAACTTGTGTTGCCCTTTTATATGTTTTCTTTTTATTTTATTTTATTTTCATGTACTTAATGATCTGTTGAGAGCTGCCCGCAGAAAAATACTTTTCACTGTACCTCGGTACATGTGACAATAAACCAATCCAATCTAATACAGCAGTCTTCAGGCAAGGAGTACTGTTTGACCTTAGCTTAGAAAAAAATGGTTTTTAAAGATCACCAATCAGCTGATCTTAGCTTCAAGTATCACGTGATGAGTAGGGTATGCAAGCTTGGTTAATTCAGTGTAACTCTGACACTGGCTTTCAGATGAAAGGTTTGTCAAGGCTCCAACTGATGGTGCCCTAATTTCCATTGAATGTTAAAATTTTATTCATTAATACTAGAGTGTTCAAGTCTGGAATAACACACACAATCCCTCCAACTGTGGGCCCCAATTCCAGTTCCTTGTCCAGTCCATCGGAGCCCCTCCTGGTTCTTTTCTCAACTGATACCATTCCTCTGTTCCCCGCCCCACTCCTCTCTGAATCTCATTTCCCATTCACATCTCCTTCTCTCCCTGACCTTCAATCTCTTACTCAAGCCTCACTCCCAAGCTCCTCATTATGTCCCTTGAACTTCCACTTCTCGAACCCCAGTTTTCTTACTACACTCCTCTACTGAGCCTCTCTGCTCCATTCTCACACCTGTTGTGTTTCCTCCTCCCCTTGAACGTGCTGACTGTTAAGTGGTAGGCATATGTTCACTGCAACAATCTTTCTTCGAGAGGTTGTGGCCATTTACTCCCCTCTTCATGCACCTCCCCACCAGATCTAATCCATTGACAGCTTCTGGATCCCAATCTATAATCCACAATCCTAGGGCATTCACAGAGACCCAATCCTCTTGGTTCTTTCTTGAACTGAACCCATTTCCCTGTCTGCTGTGGTGATATGCTTATGGGGTATATCATAAATGGATGGTGTGCGGCCTCCAAAAAGCAGGTGGCGGTGCAGCCACACCATGCGGTCGCTAGACCAAGATCATGTGACCAATAGCTCCCATTTAAAGGGAGACACGTTCGGCCATCTTCAGAAGAAGATTGAGAGGGTAATAAGACATACAAGTGAATGGTCAGTGCTAGGTGCAAGTTCCAGAGGAGTAATTAGCAGATTCCATGATAACGTGCTGTGTATCAGATTGCTATCTTACGACACAAGACTCAATAAAAGATTCTGGTTTGGACAAGTTGAAATGTTTGGTGGATTCCTTTGTGAGATACAAAGGACCAAACACAACGGGCTGAATTCTCCGCCATCGGGATGCTCCGTTTTGCCGGCAGCCCGACGGTTTCCCGATGTTGTGGGGCTGCCCCACATTGGGAAACCCCATTGGCGATACGGAGCATCCCGCTGGCGTGCTGGATCATAAATCTGGCACGGCAGGACGGAGAATGCAGCCCAACATCTCCCTCTCTCTCTCTGAATCTCAATTTCCATTTACATGTCGAGGCTCAAAGCCTTTCGATCCTTTCTCAACCAAGCTTCCTCAACCTCTATTCCTGAGTAATAGCAAACCCTTTACCCCACCTTGTGACATTCAACCCTTTTGCATGTGCATTCCACTCCATCCTTGGACCAAGCCCCTTGCTCCCTTCAGTACCCCAACATATCCTCCCATGGATCAGACCAGCATCTTCATTCCATAGTCTCACTAGTAGGATCACCACAAGCATTGACTGATTGAGAAGACATGCTGATACTCAGAGTGAGACATTATCACTTACGTCTCCAGCTCTATGGTATTATAACCTTTCTATTTAAATTAGGCTGCATTTGTATTTAAACAGAAGCATAGCTTATGTAAAATAGAACAGATTATGTAGATTGTATCGCTGATTGACCAAATCAGTAAACAAGAGATATGAAATGAAATTTGCTTATTGTCACAAGTAGGCTTCAAATGAAGTTACTGTGAAAATCCCCTAGTCGCCTGTTCGGGGAGGCTGGTACGGGAATTGAACCGTGCTGCTAGCCTGCCTTGGTCTGCTTTAAAAGCCAGCTATTTAGCCAGTGTGCTAAACCAGCCCCTGTGAACTGTGTCACCTTTCAATACTTTTCAGATATTATCCTGGTAAGGCAAGAGTGGAACAATTTACCGACAATGTATAGATATATATTTTTCAACAATAAGAAG
The DNA here is from genome assembly GCF_902713615.1 of Scyliorhinus canicula. Taxonomy (NCBI): domain Eukaryota; kingdom Metazoa; phylum Chordata; class Chondrichthyes; order Carcharhiniformes; family Scyliorhinidae; genus Scyliorhinus; species Scyliorhinus canicula. The sequence goes on along the minus strand of NC_052166.1, from coordinate 38,033,482 downwards.
CCAGACATCATCATTACAAAAACGCAGTGGCGCAGTGGTTAGCATTGCTGCCTCACGGCACTGAGGTCGCAGGTTCGATCCTGGCTCTGGATCACTGTCCGTGTGGGGTTTGCACATTCTCCCGTGTTTGCGTGGGTTTCGCCCCCACAACCCAAAGTTGTGCAGGTTAGGTGGATTGGCCACGCTAAATTGCCACTTAATTGGAAAAAATGAATTGGGTACTCTAAATTTATTTTTAAAAATCATTACAAAAACGCTAGGCCTCTGAGTATCTGCAACCAACTCTGTCGGGAGTTGTTGCAACGTATTTTTTCGGCAAGAAATATCAACTATTTGGCTGCGCATTTCTCCACTTCTCCATTTATTCCTGTGTAGATTTTTTTCAGCTGGTTACTCTCAATGCTGCTCGTGGATAAAAAAAAGTTTAAACTTCTGAATAATTAAAGCGGGTGGGTGATGAAAAGTGAGTCGGATGGATCGCCGGAATCTTTGATCATTCAAGGTCTGCGGACCTATGCATGCTGTTTGAGATTTCACTAAATAATGCATGTTTGTAATATTTGGAAAAACAGCCTGTACCACATTTCAATGAGGCCAACCTATAGCACAGATTCCCCAGGTAGCCAGTGAAATCATTTGGAATTGATTCATTCAGATGCAAATTGGATAGATTTCCTCCAGAAAGTAACGGTTTACTGTATCTGAGATTACATCTAACGCTAGCATTGTTGGCAGGAAAAAAGGCGACATTGGACCTTTTAGGGGCAGCACGGTAGCATTGTGGATAGCACAATCGCTTCACAGCTCCAGGGTCCCAGGTTCGATTCCGGCTTGGGTCACTGTCTGTGCGGAGTCTGCACATCCTCCCCGTGTGTGCATGGGTTTCCTCCGGGTGCTCCAGTTTCCTCCCACAGTCCAAAGATGTGCGGGTTAGGTGGATTGGCCATGATAAATTGCCCTTAGTGTCCAAAATTGCCCTTAGTGTTGGGTGGGGCTACTGAGTTATGGGGAGAGGGTGGAGGTGTTGACCTTGGGTAGGGGGTAGGGTGCTCTTTCCAAGAGCCGGTGCAGACTCGATGGGCCGAATGGCCTCCTTTTGCACTGTAAATTCTATGTTCTATGGTTGTTCTCGTGCCATTCCTGGGTCCACTGTAGAATTAGAACATAGAACATAGAACATAGAACGATACAGCGCAGTACAGGCCCTTCGGCCCTCGATGTTGCACCGACATGGAAAAAATCTAAAGGCCATCTAACCTACACTATGCCCTTATCATCCATATGCTTATCCAATAAATTTTTAAATGCCCTCAATGGTAGAATTGGTAGAGATTTATTGACATGCTTCGTTAACAATCCATTATCGTCGCATTATTGCCACCACCAGCTTGAAGGCAAGCTCCTATTTGAGGGGGAGAACCTTAGTCTTTCCATCAAGTCATTTTTAATACATAGTTTATTGGAATGTATGTATTTGAGCCAGTCGAATTGTGCAATATATGGTATTTGGGCAGTACCAGTGTGCTGCCCGGGCATGACCCTCTTACCCTGGGAGCTGTACTCACCTGCGGGCCTCCGTTGGATTCTGCTTGCCAGGTTATTGTCATGGGGAACTCCTCATGATTCATGTGGGTGTGCACTCACACCAACATGATTGTACAATTTAACGTGGGGATGGGGGGTGAGGGGGGGGAATGACAATCTGGCATAAATCATAGAGTTTACAGTGCAGAAGGAGGCCATTCATTCGGCCCAGCGAGTCTACATCGGCCCTTGGAAAGAGCACCCTATCTAAGCCCACACCTCCACACTATCGCTACACCGCTACCAGATCACTGTAACCCCACCTAACATTTTTTTGGACACTTAAGGGCAATTTAGCATGGTCAATCCACCTAACCTGCACATCTTTGGACTGTGGGAGGAAACCGGAGCACCCGGAAGAAACCCAGGCAGACACGGGGAGAACGTGCGGACTCCGCACAGACACTGACCCAAGCTGGGAATCGAACCTGGGACTCTGGAGCTGTGAAGCAACTGTGTTAACCACTGTGCAACCGTGGTGCCCAATATTGGGGCGGAATTCTCTGAAAATGGGGCTATGTCCACATGCCCACGCGAAAATGGACGCGAATCACTCTGGACTTTCCTGGAGAATGTCCAGAGTGATTCTCCATTTTGAAGGGGACTTGCAGAGCCCCGGAGTATTCCATGCAGCTCCGGCTGCTGATACGGGCCCCAGCACTTCCGGCTGCGGGTCCACGCATGCGACTGCGGGGCTGCCTGTGGTGGCGGCCCCGCGCAACGTGGCGGACCCACACAGCAAGCTGGCCCCAACCACATAGGCCCCCCCCCCCACAGATCGTGTGTGCCCGCCGATCGGTGGTCCCCGATCGCGAGCCTGGCCGCCCTGGAGGCCCCTCCCCCAGTGACGGATCTCCCCCCACCCCACCAGGGCGGCCCCGGACTGGGTCCACAGCCGCTAATCCGGACTCCCGCCAGGTGGAACCATGAGTGAACCACGCCGGCGAGAACTCGGAAAGCTGCCAGCGGAGAATCGCTGCAGGGGCCTCTTTCAATGGCCCCGATCTTGGGTCTGACGCCCCATTCTCCGCCCCGCAGCGAGCGCGATTTCGGCTCGGAGAATCCCGCCCATGATATTTAAATTGAAAGTAGGGATTCCTGTCATATCATTGGAGGGGGCGGGGCGGGGGGTGGAATCGATCTGGGAAATTCCTCAGGCTTGCCATTTTGGCATGATTCTCTGACCACTCCACCGTTCTCGCCCCTCCAAAAATGGGAGCAGAAAATTCCACCACCCCCTCCCCTTCCCCACGTTTGCACAGGTTGGTTGGCTCAGCACTGTCGAGCGATTATTGAAATACAGAAGTTAAACAGTACTGTAATGTTTAAAAAGCGATTGCGATATCTGTCTTTTACTCTACAAACTCTTGATAGCAAATGAATGGCTCCATAACTTAGAGCCCTGGGTTCACTTAATTAAATGTCAGTTGTGGCTCAGTGTTGTCTCACTGTTGTCACTGAGTCAGGAGCTTGTGGGTTGGGTTGGGTTCAAGTTGCACCCAGGGATATCAGTGCAAAATCTCGCCTGGTGCTTGAATGCAGCACTAAGACGTCGAACCAAAGCTCAGTCAGCCCTCTCTGATGGCACTATTACGAGGAAGAGCAAGGGAACTTTCCCCAGCATCTTGGCCAATAATTGGCCCTCAAGCAACATCAGTAAAACAGATTATCTGCTCGTTTCTCTCACTGCTGTATGTGGGACCTTGAGCGGGTTTCTGCGGTCCGCCAGCCGTGTGTTTCCCGGCCGCACGCCGGTTGCTGGCAGCGGGATTCTATCTTCCCGCTGATTGTCAGTGGAATTTCTCATTGTAACAAGCCCCACGCTTGTGGGCTACTTACTGGTGGGGCTGTGATGTCGTCAGGAACATCTCAATGACGTGAGAATTTTGGCCCTTGTTGTGCACAAATTAGCTGGTGCATTACCAACATTACAGCAGTGACTACACTTCAGCAGTCTTTCAGTACTATGAAGCACCCTGTGACAGCTAGACTTTGAAAAAGGCGCTATATAAATATAATTTAGTTCTATTTCTTTCTTTACTAATTTGAGCTGGAAACTCTGAGCCAAGGTCACATTTAATGGCAAAACATACTGTGACAATGCACTTTTGCACATGTTGCAATTTTTGGAGCTGCATATCTGTGGAGATGGGGGTCAGCTGATGCAACAGAAAGAAAGCATTTAAATGTGATAACAATCACACACCCACAGATGCACTAGTCCGCCATGCCACTGATATTCTGCTGTTAAGTAACTAATATTCCTGAGGCACTGCCAATAGCGGAAAAGCCAGACCTCTGCTTTTCATGTTTTGATCATGTAAACACATCTTTAACACTGTGCTAGTAAAGGACAAGGGCAGCATTAATCCCCCTCTTTACAATAAAACTAGGGTCTCTTTCTAAGTTACCACTGCTGTGGTAATTTTACCATCGGATGTCGTTAAAGCAGATTGTAACATTTATTGTTCAAGATGTTTTGTTGTATGAAGTGAAATGTTACCCTCTGAGGTATTTTTTTTAATGAAGACTTGGCATCATATGAAGATAAAATGACAGAGACAAATCTTTCATTACACTTGGGCCTATTCCCCAAGTAACTGTGTTCATTCTGTGCCAGCTTGTAAATAAAATGCAGGATCCTTCAATAATCATAAATGCAACCATGGAAGTATAAAAGGTTTTGAGATTACATGACACACAGAAGAGCAACAAGCAGAGATGTTCTAGTGGAATTTATTAAATATCTTGTACAATGCTATAGAAATTGGACCAGTAGAGATTTGAGCAGATTCAAATGGGAAATCCCATTGATAAGCAGCGGGATGAGAGAATCCTGCCGCCAGCGACCAGCGCGCCGCCACCCGAACTGTGGCTGGGGGACCGGAGAATCCCAGGATTGATGCTACATTTCAGGAATATTTCAATAATGATGCATCAATTTCTCCTGATAGTAAACAGTCCAGGAAAACCAAATGTGAAATATTTCTACAAATCAACTGAGAAACACTGAAACAAGTCGGGACACTAGTTTGCATTTATGAAAATTACAGTTAAGACTGATGCCAAGAAAGAGGGTTGATTTATCTCCAGACAGAGAATGGGCAGGCAAACAATTTGGAGGCCTCTGTACACCTTTACATGCTGCACAGGGGCTGGAGGTGCCAAGGAGTACCCCAGTCACTGCTCACCAATTCTGAGAGAATGGAAGGGGCCTGAATATGGTTTAATGTAGACAATCATTGTACTCCATTCCTCTCCATTCACCTGAGGAAGGAGCAGTGCTTCGAAAGCTAGTGTTTGAAACAAACCTGTTGGACTTTAACCTTGTGTTGTAAGACTTCTTACTGTGCTCACCCCAGTCCAACGCCGGCATCGCCACATCATTGTACTCGATGCCTCTGATTGTGCTTCTTCCACTCTAAATAGAGCTGGAGGAGCTGAGTTTGTGTTTCTTGTGTTCATTGAATGATTTCTACCTAACGTAAGGATAATAAGTTGAACCAGTGGACGGTTTTACTTTAATAATTATTCATTGTAAAAAGCAAGTCCATGTTGTAAATGGTAAGATTAATGAAAAAAATGAAAATCGCTTATTGTCACGAGTAGGCTTCAATGAAGTTACTGTGAAAAGCCCCTAGTCACTACATTCCGGCGCCTGTCCGGGGAGGCTGGTACGGGAATCGAACCGTGCTGCTGGCCTGCTTTAAAAGCCAGCGATTTAGCCCAGTGAGCTAAACCAGCCGTAATAACATTAGAAATACTCAAAATGTGCTTAATTCATTGTTACTTCATTTTGTTTAGTTTCCCCAGTAGGTTCTATTTCTGCACACATACATTAACCTTTGTACAACCCAAACCCATCTGTGAGCTGACAGAAGGCAGAGACTGGTTCCCAGACACACCAGAGATATTCTGTTATTAGCTGGTAGGAAATACGAGGCACAGCTGAGATTTGGGTTAGCTTTCCTGTCGGATAATCCCTCGGGGGTTGTTCCTGGGGAAACCGAAGCTTTGAATCTGCACCTTATTATGTCTTGACAAAGACATGTGTTAACCCATTGAAGTGTCAAGCCGCATTTAGAATTAGTTCTGTTGATTGGAAAGAGTAAATCAAAGCACTCAGGACTTTGCGAAGAATTTAGTTTTTAATGTTGGTGATTATTGTACGACCTCGATGCAATGGAAACGTAATCGTAACTTGCTACAAAAATAACTGATGCTAACTAGCTAGAATGTGAAAGCCAGTTAACAATCGCTCCAATGTAACTTGTGATCACTGGAGAATCAACATCACACAGATAACTAACCCTTTGAACAATGAGAATAACATGCCACTCCCAATTACAAGCATTGATTTGTGTTTTTCAATTTGTATCAAAGAATGTCTAACTTGGAAGGCTTAATTCCATGCACTGTTACTGATGGGATGAATTGCTTATATTTTGACTATGGTGCACAAAGCAATAGGTTGTCTCAAGTGTCTCCTGAACAAGGCGAGGTTAGATTGGATAATGTTAATAACATTCACCCAGTTTCATTTCTACCTCATAGAGTCCAGAACTGAACAATCAGTTATTTTGAAAATAATTAGGCTGAAATCTAAACCTTCAATGCAGATTTGTGCCATTTCATTGAAGGCGCCCTCTATCTCGTTGAATTGTTTCACTCATCGTAACCGGTAAAGAATAAGAGCAAAGATATTGAGGAGTTATTGTCAACAAATTCATCACCTTCTTCAGTGATGGTGAAGTGATGTGGAGGAATGGTAAATATTATTTCTATTCAGAACGTGGTGGTAATTTGAATGAATACTTTTCTCGAACTACTGCTCTGGAGTTTCTCCTAAAGATCTGTCCTTGGCCGCATCTTATTTCTCCACTACATGCCCCCCCCTCCCCCCGGTGACATCACCCATAGATATAGGCCAGGATTTTCCTCTGTCCCCCCCGTCTCCCCCCCCCCCCCCCCCACCCTCCTCCCCACCCATGTCGGGTGCCCTGGTGGAGCGGTAAGCGAGCAAAGCAAATGACATTTGACTTTGATGGGGCCAGAAGAGCCTGCCAGTGACCAAAGGCGACTAGCCTCCACTGCCAGAACAGCCAGCACAGAGGCCCTGAAAATCCCAGCCAGTTTCAAAGTCTACATAATTGTGAATGTCACCCACCTCTAAGTCACGTAATCGCCTCTGCGTTGGCAGACCTCTTGGCGACAACCATCCAACCTTGAAGGAGCTGCAGTTTGTTCCATTTAAACATTGGAAGCCATCGTCGTCACTCGCTCATCACCAATTCCTTGCCGCTGCCTAGCCACTGTCTGAGGTAGATCCAGATTGTTTACAATCTCAACATCCTGTTTAAACCTGAGCTCCGCTTCTGATCTTCTCCAAAACAAAGACGGCCCACTCCGCAACATTGCCTAATTATGCCCCTACTCAGCTGTTGAAACCATTTTGTTCCCTCCAGACCGTCCAATTCCAATGCCAATTCCTGGTTGGCACCCATTTCACACTCATCCAAAACTTTGCTGCTGATATTCGAATCTGCACAAAGCGAATATATTGATATACGTGAGTGACCTTGTTACGACATCTTGGGCGTGCGCGGTCAATTCCAGATCCACCTGACCCAGAGTCACAACACAATTGAATTAACCAATAATTCTTAGAAAAATACCCGAAGTCTTTGGCCCTTGGCTGCCCAATGATTAAAGTCACCACGTTTGTAAATGTAAACACATTTACGTTTTTCTTATTAATGAGAACTGTAATGAAAATGCAGCAAATAGATTAGCCAATTATTTTTTCCAATTAAGGGGCAATTTAGCGTGGCCAATCCACCTACTCTGCACATTTTTGGGTTGTGGGGGCAAAACCCACGCAGATACGGGGAGAATGTGCAAACTCCACACGGACAGTGACCCAGAGCCGGGATCGAACCTGGGGCCTCAGCGCCGTGAGGCGGTTGTGCTAACCACTAGGCCACCGTGCTGCCCTCCTATTATCTAATTCCTAACTCCCTGTTTTAACTTGCCTCCCAAACTCTATATACACATGCGCACACACATGGCTGACAAACACAGAGGCGCAGAAGGGGGTAAAAAATCATGGGCAGCATGGTCGCACAAGTGGATAGCACTGTGGCTTCACAGCGCCAGGGTCCCAGGTTTGATTCCCCGCTGGGTCACTGTCTGTGTGGAGTCTGCACGTTCTCTCCGTGTCTACATGGGTTTCCTCCAGGCGGTCCGGTTTCCTCGCACAGTCCAAAGACTTGGAGGTTAGGTGGATTGCCCGTGATAAATTGCCCTTAGTGACCAAAAAGGTTCGGAGGGGTAATTGGGTTACAGGGATAGGGTGGAAGTGTGGGCTTCAGTGAGTCGGTGCAAACTCGATGGGCCGAATGGCCTCCTTTTGCACTGTATGTTCTATGTTGTAAAAAGAAAACCAAGTCTTTGTTTCAGATGCCAGTTTTTAGCACCTTACTCCTTTTCAAACTTTGCTTTCAATTCAAGGTTTTTACCGTAGATTCATTCCGGTCTCTGTAGTTTCAGAAATACAGCACTCACAGCCTTTCTGGAGAGCAAGAGAGCAGATTCGTGTCTTTGTTTGCAACCTGTAATGATTTCCCTGCAGATCCATTCATTCACATTCTCTGCAGCCTCAGGAATACAGCACTCACAGCCTTTCTGAAGAAGGAGAGGAAGCTTGTCTTTGGCTTTCTGTGTCCAGGACTCAACTGCTCCCTCAGGTCTCTGAGAACCATCCCACTGGGATAGGATCCAATCACCACCTGTTACTGGTCAGAATACTGCTTTTTGGGTCAATTCATTGGCCCCCCCAGCCAATCAGTCAAACTGAAATCCCACCCCATCTCTCCATCTGGTCTGAAGATCCTGTTTAAACGAGCAGAGACTAACAGAGTGTTCTCTCCTGTAACCTGTGGATTCCTCATTATCTCTGCTGCCTGACATGTCCATTAATCACCCTTGGATCAAAAATTATAACAGCAACATTTAAAAAAAAGAGCGGATAGGGGAATAAGCAGGGCGGACCCTTTCAGACCTAAACTCCCAGACTTTGCTGTAAAGTTCACAATAAATAGAGATTAAAAATGTGCCTGAGTAATGTCAGGGAAATCAACTATGTAATCGGCTAGAATACACAATGCGTAGGTCACATCACAGTGTCAAGTGCTGGACTATTCCCACTTGGAGCCTCCACGACTGACCCTGCTAGGTCAAGGAAGATCATATTAATTTAAATGGCAAATATAGATGAGGGGAATACCTCGCGCACTCACTTGACAAAGGTGGTATGCATTACAGCACAGGGGTGGGGGGAGGTGTCAAGATAGGATTGGGATAAGAATTGAGAAAGCATTGCAAAAAAAACCTTCACACAGCCTTTTAATCTTTAGGAACATGGGAAGTGGGAGCGGTCAGCTATTCAGACCTTTGAGCCAGCTCCATCATTCAATCAGATCACGGCTGATTTGGTAGTGGTTTTAACTCCACTTTCCTGTCTGCGCCCCATCACCCTTGACACCCTCCCTTGTCTGTCAAAGAACTGTCTAACTCTGCCTTGAATAAATTCAATGACTCAGCCTCCACTACTCTCTGGGGGAGAGAATGTCACACACTAACAACCCTATGTGAGAAAAACATTCTTCTCACATCCATCCTGAAAGGGAGATCTCTTATTCTTAAACTGTGTCCCTTGGTTCTGGACTCCCCCACAATTGGAAACAACCTCCCAGAATCTACCCTATCCAATAAGATTAAGTCTGATCCTTCGAAACGCCAGTGGGTATAAACCCACCTGTTCACGCTTCCTTCATAAGGTAAGTGCCTCATTCCAGGAATCAGTCTAGTGAACCTTCTCTGAACTGCTTTGTGAACTGTTCACACCTAAATAAGAGAAATACACAATCGTAACTTTTTTTGCCTTCAGGTAATCAGACCACAATCCCAGTCGCCTTGACTCAAGAGGTGAGGTCCGCTGGTTCTGGGACCACAGATAATATCCTGTATCCGTCAGAGAACTCACAATGTTCTGAATGCCTGCCCCAGCCTCAGCCTCGATTTCCCCCACTCTCCCCCCCCCCCTTCCCCACTCCGCTATCATTTCACTGCTCCCGCTAACAGCAGGAGGTTTGCACCCTTCCTCAACCTACAAGTTCCCCTTTCCTATGACTGTGGCGCTGTCAGATTCCCTCCACCTCCACTCCCCTTTCACTTGGGTCAGATCTGCACCCAAAGGGATCTGGACTTTCAGCCTCTGGATGTAGTTATGGAAATCTGTCAATCGTGTGTAAAATGATCGCTTGAATTATTTTAAGAGGCTTACATTCGCTCCGTTTCATGAAGCTTAACCCAAAGAAAAGACAGTTGGGATTAATTTTGCCCCACTTGGGAAATCTCGGATTTCAGATTTGCTTCGTGGATTACCTCAAAATAACTGCTGCTGTCAGAACTTAATTGTGCTTTGGCACCACCCTCAGCCTCCCCAATAATCATCTGATACAATACCAGTTGGCTGCCTGGCCTTCCGGGATCTGCCTTAGGCATGTTGCTCAGCTAATTACTCAGCATACAGTTTGTTGAATATGCATGGTCAGGTGATCGCATAAATGAGAGCGCTGAGAGCATTCCTGTTCCTTTGGCAACCAGGGGAGAATCTCTCTTGCTTATTGTTCATTCTGGTTGCTGTGTTTTGATGAGAAGTTTTCTTTGTGGGTTTCTACAAAGCCTTTTGGTGCTGTGAATTTCAATTCTGCCAGTGTATCTCCACAACATTGCTCACAGGCCGCAGGGCTGTGCCTGGGTCATATTCTGCCCCTCTCTGCTACCTCACTCCATCCCTTAGTCCAGCCACAACCACAGATTCTACTCCCACTTTTCTACAGTCCGGCCTGCAGGATTATATTTCAGTCTTCTGGCGTGGCAAATAAAACCATTAAAAGCTGGCATCATATTTACAGCTTCGTCACAATTAGATTCAGTGATGTCACAGTGAGACTAGTAATGATACAAGAGCAGCGGTCCGGCCCACCCCCTCCATTCCCAGCTTGACTCTATAAGGTAAGGACTTCTTATTAATGGAAGGTGGACTTTGGAGATTAACACTAATATTCTTTATTAACTTAAGTCTACCAGGTATTGAGTTGTGGATTTGGTAATATGCACACACTGTCAATGTTGTTGTCTAAACTAAAGCCTGCCAAATCTTTATTCCCCCAACGTTTACCAGCACTGATCCAGAATACTGTTGACTAAGCATATGGACTAGAGTGGTCTTCTGATTACTAGCGCAAGGACATGCCCCTCACAGAATGTCTATGTGATTACCACGAGCAAAAAAAGACTTATAGTTCCAATAAAGGACTAGCCTCATGATTATCTTTGACCAATGAAATTATTAGCCAGTAATATCATTGCTCATGTAATTGCTACTGGTCAACAAGATGGCTAGCAGGTTCCCACATAAGTTTTTGCTGTTGATAAGAGTATCTTATCTCGTCGGGCACAGCAAGACTTGCCTCCAGTGCCTCCTTCTCTTTATGGCGACAGCTGGAGGGCCACCTCTGGTTCTCTCCCCTTCTGTCCCCACTACTCCTGCAAGGAGAGAGAGAAGGGGACAATGAACGAGAGTGATGGAATCTTGCGAGTGAATGGACGGACAACATTAATGGAAGGTCGCTGGATGCGACATCGCATTAAGTTGAGGATAAGTGCCAGTGGTGGGTGATCAGACAGGTATGTGAGCAGCGGCCCAGCCAGGAAGGAATGGGTGGACTTGGAAGGTATGTTTGTTAAAGAGTGATGTGCAGGAAGAGGCTTGGGAGGGCAGAGTAAGGAGCATAGTGCCATGCCATGCTACTATCCTTTCCTGAGAGGATTGTCATTAAACATCTTCCTGCATTATATCCAGGAGCATGAATCCTGTGATGACTGACTACCTCAACAGTTTCCATGCCTTCTTTCCCCTGCAACAAGTTCCTTCCTCCTGTCAGCAGGGAAGAGAATTATGATCTCTTACCACCCACAGCATAAGCTGGTGCTGTCTTGTAAAATTGTGAATCAGCTGTCAAAGAACCTAGAACATACAATGCAGAAGGAGGCCATTTGGCCCATCGAGTCTAAACCCACTCACTTAAGCCCTCACTTCCACCTTATCCCCGTAACCCAATTATCCCTCCTAACCTTTTTTTGGACACTAAGGGCAATTTATCAAGGCCAATCCGCCTAACCTGCACGTCTTTGGACTGTGGGAGGAGAGTGGAGCATCCGGAGGAAACCCACGCAGACACGGGCAGACTCCGCACCGAGCACTGTTTGAATACTTGGACAATCCTTGAACCCAGCACAATACCTTTAAATACCACAGCAGAAACAGATTGGACACAGATCATCCAGAGGCCTCCTCATGCTAGTTGGCTGGGCTAAAGAGCCACTAACAAACACGCTGCTGAAAGTTCCAGATTCCTCACCCATGACTGGGTTCCCCCAGTGCAAGTGCCGCAGTTAAAATTCAGCCCAAAGTTTTCAGTATTTAGAATCATAGAATCACTACAGTTCAGAAGGAGGCCATTCGGCCCATCGAGTCTGCACCGGCCCTCTCAAAGCATACCCAGCTAGGCCCACAACCCATCCTATCCCCGTAACCCAATAACCCCAGCTAACCTTTTGGACACTAAGGGGCAATTTGTCATGGCCAATCCACCTAACCTGCACATATTTGGACTGTGAGAAGAAAGGGGGCATAATCTGGTTGCTCCAATCTATTACACTACAGCATTCTTGTTCTGACTATGAGCTCTTTCTTAAATTGTGGATGCAATTGTGAAATGGATGCATCATCTTACTAAAGTAGCTGACAAGGGTGATTTCCATTAGGCTAATTTGAGGGTATCCAGCTTGGCAATGGCCATTGAAACTGCCACTATATGGATATATTTTGCTGTGCTAAAAGATTAGATTGTGTTTTTGGCATATTCGCTGTTACTCCCTTATCACTTCAAGGGACATGGAGCCTTTGTTCTTGAAGACAAATCCCACCTCGTTTAAATTATGTTAAATACAGTCTGAGTAGAATCTTAACAAAGGCAGTAATTTCAAAAAAGACACTATTATATGTTTCCATGGTGAGGCAATTTTGTATGTGTACATTACTCTTCAATTACTGCCTGACTTGAGTACTAATGACATTTATAGTTAAGTGCGCACTATCTATACTGTGGTACATATAAACATTTTCACAGTAGGAGACTGCCTACAACTTCCAATTATCTCTCTTTCGACTGAAAGTCATCTATGCATGTTTGCTAGAAATAACTTTATGTATGATTGAATTTGAACAAACAAAAACAAGATGCGAGCCTCAAAACAATAGAGAGGCTTTCCTCTCCCATTGGAGAAACTACATAAGGCATACACTATCTGGAAAGCATAAAGTATTTAGTTTAATCTCTTCCAGTGCGAAAGTGTAGCTTAAAAATATTGGAGCTGAAACTGAACACGAATGGGTCTGCAAAACTGGTAGAATCACATTTGGTAATTGTACCAAACGCTTGATATTCAATTCAATTGAAGTCAATGTCGCTCAAATTGGGCAAAGTGTTTAAAAGGCACCAACTTTGCACCTCCACCCATATCGAATTTTACCCCCCATTGTTCCTGAGATTGTTGCATGCCAAACAAAGAGAGAGGAGGAGGGGATGGTATGCATCTATTCATTTTTACATGTGCTGTGAATGGACAGTAGCTGTGACAATTTGGGACACTGTTAACGGGGAATGGCCAGTTATCTTTCTGTTGGCACACGTGCTCGCTCGGTTAACTTAACCATAAGTGACAAGCTGACAAAATAGATCAGTCTTCATCGGGTTGCGTATTTAGCTAGTATGACTTGAAATATTCTATTATTCTTTTCATTTTTGCAGATGAGCGTGCTGAGTTATTAAGAGGCAGCAAAGCAAGTGAAGAGTGAAGCCCTTGGTGATTCTAATTGGAGACGCAATGAGACAACGCATTCACTCTGCCCTTAGCCCTTGCAGTTCTTTTGCTGTTACTGTGTAGCACATTAAGCCAAAGGAAAATTATGGCAGTCGCGGAAACACAGGTGGTTGACTCAGACCTGGATCCTGATGAGGATTTGGAAGAGCAGGATGAAGACATCTTCAATCAGATGGATGAGAATGGGATCATTGGAATGGATGAAATCAATGAGTATTATCTCCAGTACCATCCAAGGTTGGAGGATGGCTTGGAAACCGTGGAGGAGGTTGGAGAGATGACTGAGCACAAAGTATTGCATGATTACAATAAATTGAGGACCCTGGTCCATCCCCAAGAGCCTGTCGATGATGACAGCTTTGATATCAGTGAATTCCAAGACTCGGACCCTGTTCTTTTGTCCATGTCTGCAGAGGATGATGCGAGCCTCAGCCATTTAATTTGTAAGTAGCTCACTGTTATACAAGTTCCTAAAATAATCTATATTGCAGCTGTTTGCCTGAACTTAAGTTTATGAAAGGCAATGGTCTCATCTAATCACAGAGGCATGGCCTGAGAGGCATTGATTAAATTACTGTTCACTCCAGGGAGGTTGCAGCTGGAGAATAACATGTTTTCCTTTTTAGCCATAAATCAAATACAGTGTGCAGAATCTGGTAAATGAGTCGGCCTTTTGGTTAAAAGTAGTGGATAAAGGGACTGCCTAATTCTTCAACTATTGGTGCATGAATGTCACGACATTTAGGTAATTCAAAAGGAGTTAATTTGGACATTCTGAATTCTACACCCGTGTACCCGAACAGGTGCCGGAATGTGGCGACTCAGGGCTTTTCACAGTAACGTGATTGCAGTGTTAATGGAAGCCTACTTGTGACAATAAAGATTATTGCTAAAAATGTAATTTTGAGGCACTGTTGTCAATAAGGAAACAATTCATGGGTGAAGTGAAATCAAGAAAATGAAAAAAAAAGAAATGAAGCACTAATGTTTTGCTGCATGATCTGAAACCTTTGCATGGAGAAATGTCACTGAAGGCTAGGCAGGCAGGCCACACAGGGCCTGCAGGGCGATGACAGTTCAAGCAGATGAGGAAAAGCTACTGTTTCTGTCCTCTTTGGACTCAAAGATGCAGGAGGTTTGGAGCTGCCTATTTTACTCTGGATTGTAGTTTAACATTTCTATTGACATTTAACAATGTTTGGGTTTGGGAACAGAATTATATGCTTATTCAGAAAGCTCTAGTCAACAAATTGTCTCCAAACTTTTTGTCTGACCATTCAAGGAGTATCTCAACATGTGCTTCTGTTGATTTAAAAGAAAGACTTGCATTGATATAGCACCTTCCGTGATCTCAGAATCACCAAGGGTTTTGCAGCCAACGAGGTACTTCTAAAATATATAACCACTGCTATAACCTCGCAAACACAGCTACCAGTTTGCACACAGTTAGTTTCCAGCAAAACATTTTGACAATGATCAGATAATCTGTATTTTATTAGTGATGTTGATTGAGTGATGATTATTGGCCAGGGCATGGGGATAACGTTTCAGACACCTAAGTAGCCAGGACCTTAATTTGCCACCTCATCTGAAAGATGGCGCCTCTGACATTGCGGCACTCCCTAAGTGCCGCACCGAATTGTCAGCCTAGACGTTTGCAGTCAAGGCTTTGCAATGGGTTAGTTGTTGGTTGTTGTTGTTGTTGGTTGTTGAGAAATCCCAGCAAAGGCGAGAGAAAATTGACCCGGAGATTTTCCAAGCCCCAAGTCAAGGCACTAAGAGAAACTTAGTTCAATCCTCAGATTAGTGGGTCATATGTAGTGGTGGTGATGGGGGGGGGGGGGGGGGGGGGGGGGGGGGGGGGGGGGGGGGGGGGGTTAGCTGCTGTGTGGTTCCGAATAAGGCAAAAAATGCTGAGTTCAATCACTGTTTTGGCTGCGTGAGATTTGGAAACAACCTGCCTCCCCCCCCCCCCCCCCCCCCCCCCCCCCCACCTTGTGGTAAACTCATGGCATAGCTGGTGGTTCGGTGACCCTCGAATGTCTGACGATGTTGTCTGGAGAAGGAGAAGAAGTGGGTCACAATGCTGAATTCGCAAAGATTCCATTCTTCCACAATTTAGTAACTATCGTCCCTCGTCCTTTAAATTGCCACAAGAAGTAAGATGTTTGTGCTGTATTAATAACTGCTCAAATTATCCATTTATTTTGAATGAGTACATTTGTTAATTTAAATGCTCTTTACAAAGCAATAGATTTATTCCAAGTTTTATATTTCATATAATCATTTAATCAGTAAAAAATAGCATTTAACGTGAAACAGCAGGATACCCGCCAGACATATAATCATTGCTCAGCAAATTAAAGTGACATTCAGATTCGCGTGTGGGCCTCAGTCCTTACTAAATTTCTTCTGTATGGTGCGGAATAGAGGCTAGCTTGACTTTTCCTTCCCCGTCCCCCCCAGCCCCGCACCTCCCTTGTTACCAATTTTTCTTTTTCTGAAAAGATTTTCCCCAATAGCCAATGCTGATTCGAAACTCCTGAAGAGTTTGGGTTTGGGCAGGTTTCCCAAGGCTCTGTGGTGCTGAGTAGTTACACCAATGAGCTGTCAGGTGCTGAATGGAATAAAAACACCAGCCACATCTCTAAGACTACATGCAGATGCCGCTTTTGGCCATTAGGGTGGAAGTGGCAGCACCAGAAGCAGAAACCCCTGCCCGATACAATCTCGTTTTACCTGAAATTGTTACCCGACTCTCTCGGGGATTATTAATAGAAATACCTGCACAAGACCGACGGACAATTGATTTTCTTAAAACCTGAAGCAGGAGACAAAATGCAATAAACATACCAAACTTCAGTACTGACCCTTTTTGAAATTGGACGTGTAAATTCTTTCCTGGCTTTAAAAATGTCGCCTTGTGTTGAGAAACTCCGGAATTGGGCAGCGGGGAACAACAGATTATAAGCTTTTGGAGGCGAAGATGCTTCATTAAGTACAGTAGCTGTATTTGTCTGTTAAATCTGATTTGCAGATAATTCACGCATGATCGGATTCTGCCAGTTATGGTCTGAGGTCTCAGGGTGATGAGGCAATGCCCCGCAGGATTTTGAGAGAAGCCTGACCTATTCCGGATTTTAATTCCATTGCACATCAGCATTTCTGGGCATATTCAGGCTGCTTACATTGGAGGGGGGGGGGGGGGGGGGGGGGGGGGGGACCGATAAAACACTGCCAGAAGGACAAAAGTTGGACACTGAAACAAAACGTGGAACACAGCAGATGTTGGGCATCTGAAGTGAAAACAGAAACTTTCGGAAAAGCTCAGGAGGCCCGGCAAGATCTGTGGGTAAGCTTCACAGATTACTCTGGTTGCCTCTCCATCCCAGGTTTCAACAGGGATCAGCTGGATTTAAATCCCCCCCCCCCCCCCCCGCCAAGAGACCATACCCGTTTTCCAAGATTCAAAGAGCGGATTCATGCTGCTAATTAGATGGAACCATGTGTATTATAATATTGCGGCTCCATGTCCTGTGTAAATGCGATATACTAATATTTACTGAGTATTCTGGTGACATCCCGCAGGTTTGTTTCTTCTGGAAGCATTTGGCTGCGACCAGTATGAAACAATGTTGAGATTTGATGACCTCCAGAGATTTGGACTTATGGGCAGCACGGTAGCATAGTGGTTAGCATCAATGCTTCACAGCTCCAGGGTCCCAGGTTCGGTTCCCGGCTGGGTCACTGTCTGTGCGGAGTCTGCACGTCCTCCCCGTGTGTGCGTCGGTTTCCTCCGGGTGCTCCGGTTTCCTCCCACAGTCCAAAGATGTGCAGGTTAGGTAGATTGGCCATGCTAAATTGCCCGTAGTGTCCTAAAAAAAGTAAGGTTAAGGGGGAGTTTGTTGGGTTACGGGTATAGGGTGGATACGTGAGTTTGAGTAGGGTGATCATTGCTTGGCACAACATCGAGGGCTGAAGGGCCTGTTCTGTGCTGTACTGTTCTAAATCTAAATCTAAATGAACGAGGCCAAGTCTTTGCACAATTTCGTTTTTAGAAAATAATTTATTGAGTCATTATAATGTCACCATTTTTAACATTCTAAACAACAGAGCGGTCCAGTACATGCAAAAACCCCATAATAGCATACCCAACGTCCCCCCCGCCCTAACTCCTAGCTACCCATATATTAGAGTCCCTGTCCTTATTCTTCACTTCCATGCCTGCCCTTTCCCCCTCCATCCCCTCCTGCTGACGGTCAGTTTTCCTTAAAGAAGTCGATGAATGTCTGCCACCTCCGAGCGAACCCCTGTATTGAACCTCTTAAGACAAACTTAATCTTCTCTAGCCTAAGAAACGCTGCCGTGTCACTGACCTACACCCCCGACTTTGGAGGCTCCGAGTCCCTCCATCCCAGTAAAATCCATCTCTGGGCCACTATGGAGGCAAAGGCCAAAACATCGGCCTCTCTACCCCCCTGGGCTCCCAGATCATCCGACACTCCAAATATTGTCACCTCTGGGCTCGGAGTCACCCTCCCTTCCAGGACCTCTGACATGACTTCTGAGAATCTCTGCCAAAACCCTCTCAGCTTTGGGCAAGTGCAAAACATATGTACGTGATTCGCTGGACGTCCCCCGCACCGCCCACATCTGTCCTCCATCTTCTCAAAAAACCTCCTCATCCAGGCCACAGGCATGTGAGCCCTGTGGACCACTTTGAACTGGATCAGGCTGAGCCTGGCACACGATGCGGATGCATTGACTCTCCTCAGGGCCTTCGCCCATAGCCCGACTTCCAACTCCTCCCACTTCTTCTGCACCTCCCGATTGGGACCCCTTCCCACTCCATCATCTTATATATTTCCGAGACCCTCCCATCCCCAACCCCTGTTTTAGACATCACCTTATCCTGTAGTCCCCTTAGAGGGAGGCGAGGGAAGCTTTGAACTTGCCTCCGGACAAAATCCCTTACCTGCAGGCACCAGAATCCATTCTCACCTGGTAACTTCTAGCTCCTCCAGGAGCTGGAGTCGGGGGTGTAGGTCAGTGAACCCTCCTCAATGAAGAGATCCCCAAATTTCTTAATTCCTGCCCACTGCCACCTCCTAAAGCCTCTGTCTAGGCCCCCGGAGCAAACCTGTGATTGTCGCAGATCGGTGACCATACCGACGTCTCCTCCAGTCTCATGTGCTGCTTCCATTGCCCCCACACTCTCAGGGCTGCCACTTCCACTGGACTTGTGAAGTATTGAGCCGGCAAGAAAGGCAGAGGTGCCGTTAACAGAGCCTTCAGACGCGTGCCCTTGCAAGATGTCGCCTCCACTCGCTCCCACACTGACCCCTCCCCCACTACCCATTTCCTAATCATCGAAATATTGGCCGCCCAGTAATACTTAATAAAATTCGGAAGGGCCAAGCCCCCCTCACCGCACCCCCATTCAAGAAGGAGCTTCTTCACTCTCGGGGCTATCCCGACCCATATAAAACCCGAGATCGCCGCGTTCATCTTCCTAAAAAATGCCTTGGGGATGAAGATTGGGAGACACTAAAACACAAACAGCCTGCACCCTCCTAGCCAATTTACAGCGGTAGCACCTCCCACCTACAGAATTCCCTTTCATTTGCTCAATCACCCTGCCCAAATTTAGTTTATGAAGCTGACCAGTCCCTTGCCACTCGAATCCACAGGTACCTAAAACTCCCTCCCACCATTTTGAATGGCATCTCCCCCAGTCGATTCTCCTGCCCCATTGCCTGGATGGCACAGACCTCACTCTTGCCCATATTCAGTTTGTAACCTGAGAACCAGCCAAATTCCTCCAGTAATCCCATAATTCCTGCGATTCCTCCCAATGGGTCTGTTATATAAAGGAGTAAATCATCCGACTAGAGCGAGGCCATATGTTCCATCATCCCTCTGACTATCCCCTGCCAAATGCTCGCACTTTGCACAATTAAGTATTACATTGTTAAGTGTTCCACGCTTCTGCAGGAAAGTTAACTTGGTTGTCTTTTTTTTTACTTTCCTCCTCCTCAGTAAGAAGCCGAAGCTAACACCTTAACTGCAGCTAACTCAGCACACACCACGAGAAGAACCATCATTGTTCTAATCCTTGTGGAGGTCACCGCATTAGGATAATCAGATTCCCCGTGACCTCCACCGAATAAGACCTTCCCCGGCAACGAGGGGGTGGGTTTCCCTTAGCAGAGATTAAATCACTAGTATAAAAATCCCGATCTGGGTGCAGGTCGGGAGGAGAGACCCTTCGGGGAGTGGAAATCTTCTATATTGTAAATAAATCTAACCTTTGCTTTCTACCTGTTTGGTCAATGTGTGCAGTTGTAGTGGATTCTACACTGGCGACGAGAATAAAGTGTAGCTTCCGTCGACACCAGATACTACACGCCGGAGACACTTTGTCCAGGCCGAGAGAAACCTCTCATCCATCCTCCGAAAAGTTGCAGATCGGTAATCTCGAACAATTTCAAGCAGGGGTCGATGACTAGAGACAGTATGTCGAGCACGTGAAAAATTATTTTCGTACCAACAGGATTGTCAGGGACGAACGGCAGACTGTGGTATTACACACAGCCTGCCTCATATAGAACCGCACCCATCTGCATAGGCTGGATACATAGTCATTCGCCACATTGGTGGCCTTAATGAAAGGGCATTTTGTCCCGAAACCACTGTTAATAATCCGACGATTCAGACCCAGTCAGAATCAACCAGCAACTTCCTGGCCCACCGCCGCAAATTAGCTGGAACCTACGAATTTGGTGCCACACTCAACCAGTCATTGTGAAACCGATTCGTATGTGGAATCCGCGATGCTGACACACAAAGAAAACTGCTGGCTGTGATTGACCTAACTTTACAACTCACCATTGAAATTGGCATCTCCCGTAACAGCGTGCAGCAAGGGGTCCAGGAGCGTCCAGGAATGGCAGAGCTGAGCCTCGGCCACCAAACTGTGCGCCACCCGGGTTCCGCCCTGGAAGTCGAACCTCGGCAGTGGGATACCCTCCGCAGGGACACAGGCCACCGAGGCCCAGAATGCCTTAGAACACCCTCCCCAACCACGAAGACCCAGAGATTTTGTCCGGCGGCTGCTGGTCATAGGACACGGGACTGCAGCTGACTCTGAGAGCCCTCCACCCCACCCGGCGCGACCCTCACCCCAGGGACCAGGCGCACAAAATGGACAATGAATGGGCATTCCATCCACAGGTGCAGCGGTATTCATGGTTTGGTCTCCAGATGCTGACCCTCCTGGACACCAACGTTACATACACTGGTGAACCGCTGGCAATCGCGGGTACTTACATGGTCGCAGTAGAATACAGGCAACAGATGGCAAATCTGTCATTAGTGGTCATAAATGGCAGCGACTCGAGTATGTTACTGCTGCGCCATCTCAGATTGGACTGGCAACGCGTTTACGTAATGTACCCACATGGCCCTGAGGGGGTCCTGGCTATGTTCCTGACCATGTTTCAGAAGTGGTTAGGCACCATCAGAGGAGCTGTGGCCCGCATCAGCATTGACCTGAATGCCCAACCGAGATATTTCCGTGCCCGGCCTGCCCGTATGCATTACGGTTGAAAGTGGATGCAGAGTTGGATCCTCTCGAAGGTTTGAAGATAGTATGCCCTGTCCAATTCTCTGACAGGGCGACATCAGTCGTGCCAGTAATGAAGCCTGATGCCACCGTCCGCCTCTATGGGGACTACAAGATGATGGTCAACTGCATCTCCCATCTGGATCATTATGCCATCCCTAGTATTGATGACCTATATGCCAAGCTCAGCGGTGGTTGGACATTTTTCAAATTGGTCATGAGCCTTGCGTACCTCCGACTGCCTTTGGCCCCGGTTTCCAGGCGGTTTGTGATGATCAACACACACTGCAGGCTACCTTTCTTCTGCTTGCGCTATCTTCCAGCGGTTGATGGAAAACATCCTGCGTGGAACCGCGAGAATGGCGGTATACCTTAACGATGTCCTATCACAGGATCGTCTGACCAGGAGCATCTCGACAACCTGGCCGAGGTTGTCCGGCATTTCAAAGAGGCGGGGGCAACGTAACCACATGGATTATCATATGGATCACCATGGGTTTTTCCCCCCATGGAGGAAAAAGTACAAGTCATCCATCAGGCCCTGGTACCAATCGGACCGACGGAGCTATGCTTGTTTTTGGACCAAGTAAATAACTGTGGAAAGTTTAGCCAAACCTCACCATGGTCTTGGCCTCCCTCCACCGTCTGCTAAAGAAAGGCCAATGCTGGGAATGGTCCCACACCCAGGAGATGCTTTTGTGTTGGTGAGGAAGCAGCTATCCTCCTCCCATCGACTAACTCACTTTGACCCAACCAAGCCACTGTTGTTGACATGAGATGATTACTGCTACGGGGTTGGGGCTGTCCTCGCCCACCAGATGGTCGATGGGTTGGAGCATCCCATATGTTTGCATCTCGCTCATTGGAGGATGCAGAGAAAATCTCAAAAACCGAGAAGGAAGGCTTGGCCGTGATGTTTGGAGTTGAAAAATTCCATCAGTACGTCTACACCGATCACAAGCCCCTATTGGGGTTGTTCAAGGAAGAACGGACGAGTTCCTCGAGCGCAGGCGCACACCTACAATGCACACCTGGGGGTGTCAAAGATGAAGATGCTAGTCTGAGCTACGTATAGTAGCAAGGAATTGACGCCGGTGTAGAGAAGGTGGCCCAGTGTTGTATTCAGTGTCAGGAGCACCAGATGCTTCCGCCGATGACACCGCTCCATCCATGGGAATGGCTGGGCTGTCCTTGGCCTCCCAATAGGTTTTGGGGACCGTTCCAGGGAGCAATATCATACTAGACGCCCACTCGAAGTGGATGGAGGTCCATAAAATGGAAAGTACGACAGCTCGAGCAACCATCGACAGGCTGCGGCAATCTTTCAGCACACACGGGATACCGGAGAAGCTGGCCTCGGACAATGGGACAACTTTCACGAGTGTGGATTTTGGGGAGTTCTTGACCGCAAACGGCATACAACATATCGTCCCGTACCACCAAGCATCAAATGGGTTAGTGGAGTGCGTAGTCCAGACATTCAAAAGCGGAATGAGTTAGCAGACCTTAGGGTTCTGGGAGACTCGTCCGCCGCGATTCTTTTTTCGGCACCGGACAACGCTGCACGCCACGACGGAAATCGCTCCAGCCGAATTGCTGATGGGCCATCACCTTCATACGCCGTTGAGTTTGGTTCTCCCGAACATTGGCGGGAAAATCCGCCGGGGCCAGGATAGAGCCGAGGCTGAGACAGGCCTTTGCACACCTTCGCTGCAGGAGAGCAGGTGTACATCTGCAAATTTGGGGAAGGCGCCACATGGATCCCGGGCGTCGTATTAGTCCAGATAGGAACGCACTCTTCTTGAGTGAGGGCACAGGGGCGCGAATTGAATCGACTCGTGGATCACCAGTGTGTGCAGATTCCTGAGAGCACCAGACTTGAGTCCAGAGGTTCCGGACTGAAACTGTTTACCGCCTGCACCCCAGCTGCAGCTGTGACCCCGGCCACACCTGTCATGGAGAAACTGGTTTCGGACATCGAGGACGCCGAGGTGCTGGAGGATGTCCCGCTGAACTCCAATTCTGAGACTGACATGGACATATTGTCACCGCCGGAGCACGTTTGTCAGCGCCAGCAGCCACCTCGTTTCCGACGACCACGTCAAGGCGTGGAAACGGCGCTCCCTGGTTCGATACACACCTCAAGATGATGCACAGTTGACCCACAATGGCTGTTCCTGGGCTAAGATGACATGGGGTTCCTTGGACCCGCCCAAGGTCATGGATGTATCCCTGGGCTTGGGGGTACAGGGAGGGGTGTTCTAACCCTTGTGGAGGTCACAGCATCAGGAATATCTGATTTCCTGTGACCTCCAATGAATATGAGCTCCCTTAGTAATGAGGGGGCGTGTCTTCCCCTTAACAGGGGATTAGAACACTTGTATAAAAACCCCGACCTCGGTGCAGGTCGAGGAGGAAGGCCCTTCAGAGAGTGGAGATCTTGGGCAGGATTCTCCGTCCCACCGCACCCCTTTTCTGGTGCGGCGTGCCCCCGCCGGCAGCCAGCCAATGGGGTTTCCCATTGTAGGCACCCCCGCGGGAAATCCGTGGGCCTGAGTGCGCTGCGGCGTTACGGAGGATCCCGTCGATGGAGAATCCAGCGCACGTATATCGGAAATAAATCTAAACTTTGTTTTCTACTTGCTTGGTCACAGCGTGTTATACGATCACACTGTTTATTAAGTTTTACACTTTTTGACGAGCAACAATTTGCCTTTGTTAAGAAAGTTTTCCCAGTGAAACCCTCATTTTCCATGTATTAAACCTCAAACCTGACATGCTTTTAGCAATAAGCATCATGTCATTGCACAGTTTATGCACACATTTATGACATGAAAATAAACAAGGCCTCAACCCATAGAAGTATATGGATTCAGACAATGCTAAAAGCAGTTAGTTTATTTTATGCGTATATAAGAGTATATATTTTTTAAATCGTTTTTTTTCCGTGGTCTAATTTGCTTCAGAGTTGTGGAAGGAGTAGCTGAGAGACCCTTGGGGTATTCTCCGTCAACACTTAATCAGTTTAAACAAATGTCAGAATCGGTTGTGGCAACACTGAATTGATTTAATTCAAAAGTGGTATAATTGGATCAACTTTGGATATTTCTGGCCAGCAGAAAGTATGTTCCTGAGCAGTTCTGCTTGACTTAACACCTTTCAGTTACAGACCCAGCAATTTGCCGACAAAGAGCTTGAGATTGCAAGCCTGAGTGAAGGGCTGGATATTATAAAAACTGCTCATCTTTATTTTTCAAATTCCCTCCAAATCTAAATTGAAGGATGTTAGTGTTGTGTAGGTGCTGCGAGTCCTAAAGGGGCTTGAACCTGCATTGTATTAGATTCCCCTCCTACACCTTGGAATACGAACTCCCCAGGTAATTGGGAAGGGGAACTTCCTCCCAATTGGAGGATTTCCCCCCCTCGGGATGTAAACCCCGGCCTGGGAGGAGGTCAGGGAAGAGGACCCTAAAGGCAGAGTGGAGAGTGAGAGAATATTGTATTGAGGAGTAGTAGAATAAATCCTGCCTGTCTGGCTACGTGTGGAGTTCTTGGGCGAGAATCTCCGTCGGCTGACGCCGGAATCGGGAAATGTGATTGGGCGGAGAATTGTTTTTTACTCAAAATCTCGGTGGGTACCAGTTTCACAGGAAATCGCAATTCTCCAGTTCCTCGACAGCGGCGTCAATGCGTTGCAGAATGCATGTACAGTAAACAGCGTTGGCATATTTATTAGCGGGCCTGATCTGGTATGTTTCAGGATCTCCATGATGCTCCGCCTCCACTGGGGAAAATTCCCAATAGCGAGGTCCACTTGTGCTTTTAAAAATTATGAAACGGGCACCGTGGCTGCTGAGGGAGAGAGAGGCTTTACGGAAAGTGTCCAAGATTATCATAATTTGCTGACAGTCATGCTGCTGGCCGGGGGGGGGGGGGGGGCTTCTGCCAGGACTGGGAGGAGTGGCGGGGGGTGGCCAGGAGGTGGGCTGCGGGGTTGGGGTGGATTTTCACGGAGCACCATTACCGTGGCTGCAAGGCAGCTATGCAGCTGCACACGTGTACTGAGGGCTACAGGTCGTATGGGTGTCCTCCCAGGGCCCCCCCCCCCCCCTCCCCCCCCAGGTGTCCTCTGGACCATCAATGGGATAGGTGCGCTCCAGCGCAACCAGTGCCATTTTGTTGGCTGGGATGAGTGTGTGTGGGCAGTGTTATGTGTATATGCGGCTGCAGCTTGTCAACCACCCGCACCGGGTCATTAGAATCGATGTGTTCCACGTGGCATCAGTGCTAGCCCCTCCACGGTTGCTGAATCAGTGCAGCGCCAGTTTTGCTGTCATGGAAGTCCACGAATCCTGCTCCAGCATCAACACTTAGTCTCAGGAATGGAGAATCCTGCCGCTTACCTTCGGTCACAACAGTAAGTTTCATAATTTTTAGGTTGAGTTAAGTATAAATAAAAATAAGCAACAGAAAAACAGCAACTTGCAAAACTCCAAACACATTGTCCAACATTAGATGTGATTCCACCATTTGACAACATTTGCTATATAATATATCGTCCAAAAGTGCACCAGGGAGATGTAATTCAAATGATAATTTTCAGCTAGAAATGCATTAACAGAATTCATGTCCTAGTTGAGAAATTTGCCAGGGGGATTCTCTACCATCGTGTACTGCAAGACTGCCTTCAATATACGTATGGAGATTCTATAGTTCCAAACACTATAAGATTGCCTTTATCAGCAAATTTGTAAATAGGGCTCAGACCATTTTCTCATCATGCAAACTTGATGTTGAAATATGATGTATTAAAGGCATCCTGTTTGATAACAGTTACTCCTACAAAGATCATTTCACACTGTATATCACACAAACTCACGAATGGGCCGCAGGCTGTCAGTTTTGGCTCTGAAAAGTGACCAGTCTTCCTCAGACTACCCTGGAAGGCAAAGTATCTCAAAAATCTGAGCAACAGGTGAAGCTAGCTGTTTCACGCTGTTACCATTCAGTAGTGGTATTTGCCACTAATAGGATGCTGTCAAGCCAGAATGACGTAATAATCTTTATTAGTTTCACGAGTAGGCTTACATTAACACTGCAATGAAGTTACTGTGAAAATCCCCTCATCGCCACACTCCGGCGCCGGTTCAGGTACACTGAGGGAGAATTCAGAATGTCCAAATTACCTAACAAGTCTTTTGGGACTGTGGGAGGAAACCGGAGCACCCATAGGAAACCCACGCTGACACGGGGAGAATGTGCAGACTCCGCACTGACAGTACCCAAGTGGGAATAAAACCCGGGGCCCTGATGCTGTTAAGCAACAGTGCTAACCACTGTGCTACCCCGCCTGTGGTTATATACATGTTAGTGCCGATGTGAGCTATGTGGGCCGTCTGGTAGATCGTATCAAGCAGCATGTCCCTCCCTCTGTTCACAATGGGCAAATTACCCAATCAGTCCATGCTTGCAAAACTCCAAACACATTGTCCAGCATTAGATGTGATTCCACGATTGGACAACATTTGCTAAATAATCCTCAGTATGTGAATAATTACACTGATAACCAATTTAAGATTGTCAGCTTGGCACATTTGTGTCTGCTGAAAGCCACATATATTAATACACGAGGCACTCGTCTTTGCTGGCAGAACAAACACGTACACACATTGTGCCTGTTTCAGTTAAACAAAATAAGTGACAGCCATTCACTGGTTCATTACTCAGGGCAATTCCTTGACCAATTAAGATCAAACTTAACCCTGACAGTGAACTGTCAGTCACCTTGTGCACTCTACTTGGCAATGCCTCTACCAATCAGTCTTCCTGCTAACTAATCAGCACTTTCTCTCCTCCAGTCCCACAAATCTTTGAGATATCAGCTCTGCTCCAAATCTGGCCTCTTCAGCTTAATTGCCCCATCATTGGTGACGCTGCCCTGGAAGTTCCTTGCACCTCTCTGCTTCTCGAACTCTCCTTCCTCCTTCAACATAGTCCTCAAAACAATCATCTTTAACTTAGCTCTTGGTCATCTGCTCTAATGCCTCCTTATGTGGCTCAGTGTAAACCTTTGTTTGAAAACATTCCTCTGAACGTCCTTGGGACACTTTACTACATTGAAGGCAATATTTGAATTAAAGTTGCTGTTTTTGCTCTCATTTTAACACTTTGATGAAATTGTTTTTTTAGATGTGAATAATTGAGCTGTTTGATTTGATCAGGCTCAAACTGAGATATCCGGGTACTGAAACTTAATTCGTGGTTTGAATACTTTAAAAAACTTTTCCTGTCCTGAGAACCCTTTTTTTCATTCATTGTCAGATGTGCTGTTGAAAGAAACCCATTACTTAAGCCCAATGCCTTTGAGGAATATTTTAATCTTCAAGCGCAGGGGTGCACAGATTTTTTAAAAAAGGAATAGAAACCTCCAATAATGCTATGAAATGGCAAATAACCATCCATTAGTCCCAGGAATATATATTTTATGGAAACCTGAGACATCACACAAACTGCAAAAGACTGTGGCAGTGGGAGCGATCAGCTGACTGTGACTAACAAAATCTGTCTGATAAAATCCAAAATAACCAATCCCTGTATAAGGAAAATGAAAAAAGGGTTGAAAATGTTAATATAAAAGTAGAACTGGAAGACTTGCAGCTCAGGATTCAAACTGTGTACATATCTTTGAAAAGACACAATAAACCGAAGTCTTCAATGAACCAAACTGTTCGCGATCTGAACAAACAAATTTCTGTGGTTGAGAAATTGCAGCGAGGGTTCAGGAACCTCAACCAGCAGTACAGCCATGAGCCATGAGTAACAGCAGGCACAAAAGTTACCCAAAAGAAGTGTGGCCTTGAAAGTCCTTTAAAGAACCAATATATGAAAAATGAAATGAAATGAAAATCGCTTATTGTCACGAGTAGGCTTCAATGAAGTTACTGTGAAAAGCCCCTAGTCGCCATATTCCGGCGCCTGTCCGGGGAGGCTGGTACGGGAATATATGCCCCTGGAAAGACATCAGGAATGAAAAAACATTTTGAATGCTACTTCAGACAAAGCTATGTTGGAACATTCAGTAGTGACAAAGCTATACACTGAAATGCAGAGTGAGAAGACAAAAGGTGAACAAGAAAATAAACAGTTGAAAGAGCAGCAAATTGATCTTCAGTGTCAAATTCCAAAACAACATAACACTTCGGCAACATGGCAGAATAAAAATCACCTTAAACTGCAGAATGGCAGAGCAGCAGAACAACAAACTCAATGAGACTCTGGTAAATTACACACAAACTTAAGATGAAGTAATTGAGCTTCACTACAAAAAGGAAAACCTGTTGACAAACTATAAAGATTCCTCAGGTAAGAATTTGTTCCTCTCGAATATCACAAAGGGAAACAAAAATAATTTAATGCCACTCTGAAAGAACAGATGGCAGGGAAAGCTCAGGAATGTGTTTTTTTCAGGAGATAATAGTACACGAAGTACAAGAAAAAGACCACCTGGCTGAAGAAAACAGCTGCACATTTGAAAGGAACCTTGAAAAACATTACAAAGAAACATACGACAGGATGAAAATCAAAAAAAAAATGGCAAACTGAGGCAGAAGTTCTAACAGAAGAATGTAAGGTGTCTCAAAGACAACTGGCAGAAATGTGATTGCAGAATGTGATCTTGAAGAATCGCACAGACAAATTATACTGTGCCAAGGAAAAACTGACCAGTGCCAAGAATCAACATTTAGGTACGAATGATGGGTTTGTTAAGGAACAATAAGAACACTGGAGTGTTGCTCGCAGGAAGTAAAAAACGTGAAAGAGGACTTGAAATGCTTAAATGATGAGCTTGTACAAATGAAGTAAACAAAGCTCGATCTTCAATTAAAAGTTGATAAATTTAGCGGGTGGCACAGTGGTTAGCCCTGCTGTCTCATGACGCTGAGGACCCGGGTTTGATCGTGGCAGCGGGTCACTGCCTGTGTGGAGTTTGTACATTCTCCCAGCGTCTGCGTAGGACTAACCCCCACAATCCAAAGAGGTGCAGGGTAGCTGAATTAGCCACTTTAAATTGACACTTAATTCGGTAATAAAAAAATTGATGAACTTTAAGAATATTTCTTGCAAACGTTGTGAAAAATGCCTGGAACAGAAGAAGAAATAGCGGAAGAATCAGACCAGCTGGTTGAATGTAGAATTAACCGAGAAAATTGGTGAACGCCGATTCAGCTCGATGGACATGACAAGTTACGTCATATGAAAGGGCAAATCCAGACTTCGGAAGCAGAGAAGGAGAATTCTAAGAAACAGATTGAGGATCCAATGAATGAACCCACGCAGACACGGGGCGAAAGTGCAAACTCCGCACAGACAGTCACCCCAGGTCAGAATTGAACCTGAGTCCCTTGAGCTGTGAGGCAGCAGTGCTAACCACTGCATCACCCTGTCGCCCGAAAGATAGGGAAGGGTTGTGTGGTAACAGAACTCCAGGTGGCCATCAGAGGATAGCAGCAATGGACAGTTTATTTAGAGGCAAAAACTATTTACAGAAAGTGTAAAGGAACTTTACAACACCAGCCAGCGACTCCAACTCGTCTTCCAGACTGGGTATGTTCTGCGGGCTTTAATGGTACCCAGCCTGCTGGAACTGCTCGCGCCTTGCCATGATAGTCATGTGGAGTCGGAGGTTTGCCAAGGCCTCGGTCAGGGAGGTCGCGCTTTCCCCTTCCCCGCTATTTGCCGCAACCGGGTGTAAGGCCTCCAGCCTGAACCTGTAAAATGCAAGGACCAGAAGGGTGCAGATGGGTGTTATAACCCTGCGTGGGACTCATCCAGCTGGGGATGACTGTTCTCTAGTGCTGATTGGGTTATGAGTTAACCAGCATTAGTATAACAGGTCAGCTGACAGGAAGGAGTGAGGACCCTGACATGTGTAACGGGGTCCTGTATAAATACTGCGGTTATGCTGAATAAATGTCTTTCTTAGGAACTCCTTGGCGTTTTCCCTTTGCCGTTTACTTCAATGGCGCAATGAGAATGTTGTAATAATGTTAATGCAGTGAAGGTAATAGTGTAACAATTGCAATAATGTGGTAACAACAATGTAAACGCATGACCCTGATAATATAAAAAATGAACTAGTATAACTCCATATGCATTGGATAAAAACTTGGGAAGAGTTGTAGTATAAGCGTCTGGAAACTGGGACTGAGTACATGACTCGGAAGTCAGAGTCAGTGTGATGTTGAGTCAAAGCTGTGTAAGGACACCTAAACCTGGAGATAGCTCCTCGACTGTACATTTTACTGTACATGTACAAATAGCTCCAATGCTTAATAAAGACTTGCATTAACCCACTGAAGACTATGAGAACTTCCTTATGATATACCGTTCTGGAACAAATACCCTCCCAGTACAAACCAGGAATAAAATGTGCTCTCAGACAACTGATTGATCTTTGTGCGAGTCTGATAACAGAGCAAGGTTCCCGAAGTAATGGGTGGAAAATAAACATGACGAGAGCAGACTAAAGATTCTGCTCAAATCCTATTGGAATTAAAATTATTTGTGTGAGTAAAATTATTAACCGTAGCACAGAACCAGATACTCACCAAGTCCTGGTTGCTTTGAACTGAATTGCAAATGTTTGCAAATAAATTCTAGAATTTTTGCCACATATAATTTGCTACTGGAACTGTGCAAGATATTTTGACAGATTGTTGCATGCAACCACAACAAGGGATCACTTTAGCTTAGTTGATGCTGTCAAAGGGCTGATGTCAGTTCAACTGCCCAGTTAAATATCTCCCATGATTTTCACTTCCATTGAGGGACGTTTAGCAGGCAGTCAAATTGAACAGTGCGTGTTTTGCAATCTAACGCAAAGTCAAAATGAGCCGCAATTCTCTGGTTTGCTATGCTCTCACAGTGTACCTTTTTCAATTCCTAGATGATTCGGAACCACAGGAGGAAGATGGGATTCTCAGCCGTCAGGATTCAAAATCTCACTGGCGTCCTGAACAAGACCATCAGCTTGACATGACTGAAGACGAGAAGGAGCAGGCGAGCTTTCTTCTTCGAAATGAGGTCGGTACCAGCAAGGAGGAGGATAGTGTCGAGGAGTACTCTGACTTGCCGTATGATGAGCAAACTGAGGAGGCTATTCGAAGCCCGCTGAGAGACCCGTGGTGCAGATATGAAGTACACAACAATGAGCAAAGTATACTGGATCGCGGCGATGATTTTTCAGTGCCAAGTATACGGGACCATGCAGATAAACTTTCTGACCAGTCTGATGAGAGCACAAACTGCTCAAAGACTCAGGGTAAAGACTCCAATCTATCGGCACAGGATTGTTTTTCCGAGGACTTTGAAGCCACCTATTTCAAAAAATTAAATGTGTTGGAATTGTCTCATAATGCCAAGGCATTAGCATCTGCCAGTGAGGTTAGAAAGGAGAAGCAGGACGACCCTTCATTTAATTACACAATGTTGCATTTTAATCAGGACTTGCTAAGACACCTCTCTGCTGAAGACCTACTGAGTGGCCCAGATATTGTGGCTGAGACCATTCCAGAGTCATCGTGTACTGATAGTGTTGAAGAGTCAGTGGGTAGGTTTTCAAACAAAGGCAAAGGTTTGACGAAAGGAAATCAGGATTCTGGGTCTGCTAACGAAAGGCAAAAAGATAAAAGCACCAGATCTGATCTCAGTAGACCAGCCTCGAATAAACAAGTTAAATTAACTCGCCAACAAAAATACCCGTATACCCTTGGCAAACCGCATGTTTTAAATGATAACAACACTGGTCAGAACTCTAAAGCAAACAGGCAAATAAAAACACTGACTCCCCAAAAGACAGCTGTTAATGTAAGAGCTTCCAGAAGCAATTCATCCAAGCCGTTATCAAGAAAGATAACTTCAGAAACATCAATGTATGGCCGGGGCCGGCTCAATTACCCACTCCCTGATTTCTCGAAAGTGGAGTCAAGAGTTAAATTTCCTAAGGACGAAGAAGCCTATCAGAGACCCAGGACTAAACCTGCCCTCTCAAGGGGCAACAGAAATGATTCTCGGTTTCTACTCCACTCTCCTGCAGAGATCGTCCGCCAGGTGCTGCAAAGCAGCAATGAATGTTCTTTGATCACTGCAACACCCCCCGGGATAAATGTGGTGGGGGAGTTCAAGTCACCGCAGCAAGCAACAGAAATGGTTTACCAGCTACAGGTAACTAGAATGAATCGTGGGGTTGCTAACTTTGTTGTGGAGCTAACATCAGTCAAACGTATTAATGTTCGGAGAATGCTGAAGGCCATTTGCGAAGCTGGCTTGGGTCATAGAACACAGAACTACAATGCAGAAGGAGGCCATTCGGCCCGACCCACTTAAGCCCTCACTTCCACCCTATCCCCGTAACCCAAAAAGCCCTCCTAACCTTTTGGTCACTAACATGCACATCTTTGGGCTGTGGGAGGAAACCGGAGCACCCGGAATAAACCCACGCAGACAAGGGGAGAACGTGCAGACTCCACATTGACAGTGACCCAGTGGGGAATCGAACCTGGGACTCTGGCGCTGTGAAGCCACAGTGCTATCCACTTTGTGCTACTGTGCTGCCCCTAATTGAACAAGATTGAGAATTGGGTCAAAATGAGGGAATGACATGGCTGGGGCTTTGATGCTCGATTTTCCCTTGTGTTCATAACCCAGGTCGCCCCAAAGATTTTTAATGTCATGGAGGCACATAAGAAGTGTTGTCACTGTCAAGGTTTAGGAATTGTGATAGCCAGTTCATGCATTGCAAAATCTCACAAGCAATGCAGTGATAGTAAGCATATGATTTGTTATTTGTTGAGGGATAAATATTGTCCAGGACACCAGAGAGAATTGGCCTTGTTCTTCTTTGAAATGCCATGGAATCTTTGCATTCAGCTGGGAAGACTGAAGGAGTCTCGTTTAATGTCTTCTCTGAAAGAAGATGCCTCCGCCAGTGCAGCACTCCCTCGGTACTGCACTGAACTATCCCCAGTAGATATTTCTTTCCATTCGCCACTTTTCCAACTGAGAATTATTAACTGTAACTTTGGGTTAATATTTCATACTGAATGCCCAGAAATGATTGCGATATTAGGGAGCAAACATTTAATGTGTTGAGAAGACTGAAATATATTTGTTTACTTTTACAGAGGAGCAAAAAAAAGGGTGTGGATTCTCCGTCCATTCACTGCAACAGGATTCTCCAGTCCCGCTGAAGTGAATGGAAGATTTGGGTGAGCGCCAAATTCTCTGTCCTTGCTGGCAGCAGTAACAGGGTGGACTCGCAACGGGGACTCCCAGTCATGCTTAACACTTGTGCTAAAATGGTGGACAGAGGAACGTCTCAAGAATGGGTCTCACATTTTTCACTTAGTTGACTGAGAATGTTAATCATGGTATGTCCTAATGATGCCCTTGCTAATGTTATTACTCCATTTCACCGGTGCTTGCCATTTTATTTGGTTTGCCGGCAAACATCTCAAAAAGCATTCTCGCAAATGTTTTTCCAAACCATTGTACATTCTGATCTGGACCAGATGGACAAATCATTGCCTGAGATGTGGAAAGTCAACCAGCCACCGATGTTGAGTTCCGGCTGAGCTGTACTCTCTGCCACCCTCGGTGTAGGAGGCCATCACCGAGCACCTGCGAACCGCGATCACTTGATTTATTTTCTTCTTCCAACAGGAGGATTATCGCCGTCTACTCACCAAATATGCTGAAGCAGAAAATACCATTGATCGATTGAGAATTGGGGCTAAGGTAGGAAGAGATACCAAAACCAAATTGAAAAATTCAAAGACTTGTGTTTACATCACACTTTTGACAACCGCCAGACATTTCAATGAAGACATTTTGAAGTGTAGCCACTGTTGTAATGTAAGAAACGCAGCAGGCAAATTGAGCACAGCAAGATCCCACAAACAGCTACGTGGTAATGAACAGATAATGTGTTCTTTTGTGATGTTGACTGAGGTATAAACACTGGCCAGGATTTCCGGGGATAACCCCGGTCATCTTTGAAATATTACCATGGGATGTTCCCGAGCAGGGCAGGTGGGACTTCTGTTACATCCCGCCTTGTAATGAGGTCACCTCTGACAGGACACTATTCCCTCAGTTCCACACTGGGGTATCAGCCTTGAATTTTGTGCCCAAACACCGGCATGGACTCAGTAGCCCTAGAGACACCGACCTACACTCAGCTGACATGCTATGGCATGAAGGAAATACTTTAATTCTGAAGCTGTGGCTTGCCGATTAGAAATGTAGATCCATTAAGCAAGACTTTGTTTCACTGATCGTGTAATATAAACTAAGGTCACAAATATATAATAGTCACCAAGAAGTGCAATTGGGATTTCAGGAGAATCTTCTTGAACCAATGAGTGATGAGAATTTAGAAGTTCCTACCACAGGGAGCCATTGAGGTGCAGGGAAAGTAGATAAACAGGAGGGAGAAGTACTTAGTCGGATGTGATGATCGGCTTCGATGAACAGGAGTGGGCGGTGGTTTGTTTTGAGCATAAATGCTGATATGGACCAGATGGACAAAGTAGCCTGTTGTGCTGGAGATCCTAGGTAATATATAATAAATACATTTTCCTGACCTTCATATGGAGTTTGGTGACATTCCATATTATAATTCATTTGAAATGACTTTCCCTGACAGCAGTGCCGTTTAACATTCAGCCTAATCTGGAGCAGGCGTGGAGGCTTTCTATACTTGGGGGGGGGGGGGGGGGGGGGGGGGGGGGCACAGGAATAGAGAATACAGAACAGTAATTCTGCTTCATTTGATAAAGGCCCTGATGCCTTTGTTTCACAATAGTTCCTCATTGTGGAGTGGGGAGGGATTGATCTTCAACACGTGGCCACCTGTTTCTCACCTGAAAATCAGGCCTCTGGCAAGTGAATACTGAGCTACAGATTTGAGGAAATCGCAAAATGGTTGAGATGGTATCGCTTTATTTCATATGGGCCTATTGCACAGCAAGGAGGGAAGGGTAGCACTGTGGCACAGTGGTTAGCACTGCTTCCTCGCGGCGCCATGGACCCGGGTTCATTCCAACGTCATGTGACTATCTGCGGAGTCTGCTCCTTCTCCCCGTGTCTGCGTGTGTTTTTTCTGGGTGTTCCAGTTTCCTCCTACAGTCCAAAGATGTGCAGGTTACGTGGATTGGCCATGCTAAATTGCCCCTTAGTGCCCAAAGGTTAGGTGGGGTTACGGGGATAGGGTCGAGGTGTGGGCCTAGGCAGGGTGCTCTTTCAAGCGCCAGTGCAGTCACGGTGGTCCAAATGTCCTCCTTCTCCACTAGAGAGATTTTATGGCCTCCTCCTCTACTATAGAGATTTTATGATTCTATGATTCTAACTCACATTCCACTCCTCATGTTGTGCATATTGGCAGTGATCAATCTCCATTGGGATTACTAGTCAAAGCTTTGGGAATGGTTACAACAAATCTTTGGAGGGGAACTTAACGTGTTTTTCATTTTCTGGGAGGAAACTTTGCTCTTGTTTGGATGGGAGGCACAGGGGTCATAGATTCATCATCTGAAAGGATCATTCAATGCTGCATCAACAACCAAATTAATCTGCTTGCTCTATCAAGTGTTACCAAGATTAATTATGCTTCTATCCTTTTCAACATCAGTGTACAACCCGGGAGGGTATATCTGGTGGGGATGTTGTCTGTCAGTTCCACAGACCCCAGCACAAGCGGTCCTTCTTCCCGCACCATTTCTCATGTGACATTAATCCAGAGAATTCCTGAAGTGCAGAAGAAGGCCATTCGGCTCACTGAGTCTGCTCTGACCCTCTGAAAGAGCATCCTACCTAGGCCCACTCCCCTGCCCTATCAACCCCACCTAACCTACACATCTCTTGGACACTAAGGGGCAATTTAGCATGGCCAATGCAGCCAACCTGCACATCTTTGGACTGTGGGAGGAAACCGGAGCACCCGGAGCAAACCCTTGCAGGCACAGGGAGAACGTGAAAACTCCACACAGAGAGTGACCCAAAGATGGACTCGAACCCGGGTCCCTGGCGCTGTGAGCCAGCACTGCTAACCACTGTGCCACCGTGCCACCAGGAAGTGCTCAATACTAATGCATCCTCCACTTTATTCTTGGTCCTGTTCAAAAAACTGTCAGCCTCTGCCCCTCATGTTGCCAACCTTTGAAAGAGTTCCCTCCCTCCTACCTGTCCCAAACACCTGGCACATGGACCTCCAGCACATGTACACATCCCTCTGTACTCAATGTACCAACTGCACCATTTACTGCTGCAACATCCTTTTGTGTGCTGTTGGTCTCATGTGACACATTTAATTCAGTTAATGTCAACTCTGATCTGCTGCTCGTGCCTTCCCCATTCTCTGCTGGAGAATAGTGCTATTTTGACAGTTGGGAGGCGCTAATGCATTAAGTTGCCATCTCGACTTTCTGCGTGGAGTCTGTAAAAGCTGTTGAGACGGTTCAATAATTGATGGTGTCAACATGAAAGCTGTGAGAATGCATCTTAGCCAGGGTCCAGTTATCTGCATTGAGCAGCGAATTCGAGCTGATTCCTCTCAGAGGCAACAATGAAAGTGGGACTAAGCCAACGATTATTGCTCACGGTGCTTAATGTTTTTCTCCCTTCTCTGTTTGAATTGATAAGTAGCCGTTTTCCTCAATTGGGCCCCGTGTATTTTTTACAATGCCTCTTAATATGTGTCGCCGTTGGACAGAATATACGTGTCATCAAGTTTATTGGACCAGTTTTATATTTGTCAGTACAAAGTGAGCAGTGAGCTTCTGGGGTTCGGAGCATTATTTTGGATGTCTATGGTACCGTGGAGCACACCATGCTCTCTCCCCTCGCCTTTCTCAGCCTCCAGTGGTTTAAGGAAACATTTCATTATGTAGCAATGTATGTTCATGATAATGTACAATATGTATGGTGGCTACTAGCCCATTGTGGGTGTGCTGTGTTTAAGACTGCATTACTTTGTCACCCCAGACAATCTGCTAGGACATGCATTTTTACAAAGTGCCATTCTGTGCGTTTCAATTGCTTAAACAGTTCTCTTAACAGACATGCCTACTGTAACCTTTGATTCCTCGGATCAAAATCCACGGGCAGGCCATAGATTGAAATGACACGCGCCCACTAACAGGGCTGTAATTCGGGTGAATCAAAGAAAAAAAACGACACCAATGCCCCACAAAGTGCAACTGTTTTTAAACGAGTCCTGCCTTCATCAGTCACATGGGACAGGAGCTGTTTCAGTTTATTGCAGTGTGCCTTTTGCCTGGCAGTGATTTGTTTTGGCAAAAGTTTAGTTTTGTATGTGTTCATGTCTGCGTGTGTTTAGGAAACATACACCAAATGTTTAGGAAACAGCTTTCATGAGGACTTCTTTGAAAGGCAGTGTGAAGTTTTTCAGGAAACGCTGCTACAGCGACATTGTAATATGGCAGACAGCACTCTCTTCCATCATACACCTTTTGCAGCACAGGGTAATGATTGTGTAATATATTTAATGGCCACTGTTATTAATAATAAAGGTTGTCAGTCAGGTCGCCTGGGTATTGATGGTTATTTAAACGGTGCCAATGTCCACTTGTAATGAGAATGGCACTTTGTAAAAATGAATGTCCTAGCAGATTGTCTGGGGTGGCAAAGTAATGCAGTGGAGGCACAGAGAATGCTTCTTGCACAGTCATTTCACCAGAAATTTGAACCAATTGTGCCCCTAATGGCACTCATTCTTGATTGATAGGATTGACTCCAGATTTTACTGCTGCAGAAACAGGGGAATTGGTGGCCATAATATCATTGCATCATCAAACTTAACTGTGAGGAATGAGGGCAGCACGGTGGCCTAGTGGTTAGCACAACCGCCTCACGGCGCTGAGGTCCCAGGTTCGATCCCGGCTCTGGGTCACTGTCCGTGTGGAGTTTGCATATTCTCCCCGTGTCTGCGTGGGTTTCGCCCCCACAACCCAAAAATGTGCAGAGTAGGTGGATTGGCCACGCTAAATTGCCCCTTAATTGGAAAAAATAATTGGGTAATCTAAATTTTAAAAAAAAAAGCTGTGAGCAATGAAAAGTATTTCCTGATATCAAACTGCCGTGCCAGAATTATTCTGTGTGTGTGTGCTGATTCTTAACCCGTTCTCATATTGTATGGTGGAATGTAACCAGCGATCATTCAGCAAAGGCTGTTTATTTCTGTATGGTATGGGCAACCCCATTCTTAGGAGTCATGTATATATGTGCTGGAACCTCTGAACGTGACAACTCACAGGACCCTTTAGTCAGCATCATTTCACAACCTCCACTTTTACATACACCTGAGTTCTGAGGTTTGAGTTGACTTTTATTTTCTGATTGCCCACATCTAGAATGTTATAAGGACCCACTCTGTTTAGAATTATTAGGGTATTGTAATCAAAACAGGGTGAAAATTAGGTAGTCATTCAGATCAAGCAGGCTGAGATCAAGGGTGCAGCGAATAGTACAGAAAGGATGCACACGGGCTGCCACTTGTGATGTGGATGTGCAGGAAAACATGCAGTTAGCTCCTGTGGAGAAGCGTAGCATCTTGGAAGTTATAGGCATTGAACATCATGCTTTACGACGAACGGAACGTTAATGGAAAAGATGTAGGAACTTGTTCAGCCCTAATCTTTTGCCAAGGTCCTTAGTCACGGTTCTGAACTCATCAACAAGCAGTGGAAACAGGTTGACAAACAGTTGGAGCACTAGTGACATGTCTGAACTTGAGCGGAATAACATGGTGTTAAATTGTTGCCAACGCTGGTTTGTTTGTTTGTTTTGCATTCACCTAGGGTTCCATAGCAACTAAGTAGACTTCTGAAGAACGGCATTAATCCTTTTCCAGACGAGGCTATGTTTAGACTGGGAATATGCATTTCCCTGGATGTCAGGGAAATTCCAAGACATATTTGGTACAAGTCCACAAATGGAATTGGAAATAATTTAGTGAAAGTGCCCTCTTGCTTTGAGAAACACAGGATGTCTAGTGTGCGAAATGCCACCTTGATGCATTGCATGTATTTGTCAGGCAGCGTAGGAGAACTTTATTATGCATTGAACTCATACAATAACTCATTTGCAGTACTCTCCTGTAAAGAAGGAGAAAATATTTCATTCATCTTCAATGTTCTGTCATCCTCCATATAAACTAGCACATGCCCAAAGTGCTATAAGGGCGAAATCTCACAGGGACTCTTTCTTTAAAGCATCGGCTATTATAATCTTCCTGTGCCCTGGTAGTCTGTTTGGGGTCTTCTGCTGCTTATATACGGTGGAATGTTCAGCACATTGAAAATAAACATGGGTCAGGATCAATTCCAAGCCTTATCTCAGACTTGCTGACAACTCTCCCGTTGCTGGACGCGGTATGAGGGAATGATGCGCACGAGGTGGCTCCCGTTGGAAAACTGACCTTTTTTATCCTTTTATTTCCTGGTGCCACGGGCCTGGAACTTCTCGGAAACTCCTGAAATTTGGCTGTGTAGAGTTGTCGCATCTCGGAGGTGCCCAAGGGAGACAGAACCAGGAAAGAATTGGTCCAAAACTCGTTAACTGACTCTGAAGCCTCTCAGAGATATATTGTGGGCAAGATGGCAGAGTCAGCGTCTTCTTCAACCACTTTACTAATTGCCGAAGCTCTCACCAAACGTTTGGCGATCGAGCTCGATAAACAGCAATAAAACATGTTGCCGAATCTTAAAAGATCAATTGTAGAGGCCTTGGCCTCCATTGGTTTCGTTCTAGAAACCACCGGTAAGACCGTTGAAGCTTATTGAGCCACACTTAAGGGCATGGAGGCCACATTGTCAGATCATAGTGACAGGATCACCTCCCTGGAATCTGGCCTTGCTTCAGTGGTTGAAGTTAACAAAATGTTAACAGTTAAGTTGAATGATCTGGAGAACAGATCCAGGAGACAGAATGTGCGTATTGTGGGGTTACCAGTGGTGATCGAGGGCCCCACCCCTACTACATATTTCTTGGGTCTGTTCCACAAGATAGTGGGTGAGAGTTTACTTCCATCACCCCCAGAATTAGACTTGGCCCATTGTTTGCTTTTGAAAATTAAAATATAGTGAAATGGATGACAATCACACCCTTGCTGGGAATGTATATCTGAATACACCTGCTGAGAGGGCCCGGGGACATCATTAATTTTTTTGTGCCTGGCGCAACTAATCCCGTTTCAGGCCTCTGTGGAATTTTCCAGTTACAGCGGGATTTGCGCCAGAAAATTGCCCCCACAGGTATGTTTATATATGATCTAGAATATATCAAGAGCTGTGCCTCCTTCTGAGGGGTTCCTGTTAAAGTACAATACACTCCTTTTAAAGGCAGGCCGGGATTTTCACAAGAATGGAGAGTCTCTCCAGCATTGCAAAAATGTCAAAATTGGCCAGAAATTGGAAGTCCCGCACGCAAACTTGGCACCTACCATTTTCATAGGACTGGGAATGGGATGGGGTGGGATTTCCCTGATATATGTTAATGGCATAGAGGAGCACAATTTCAAAGTTGCGGAGGATACAAAACTTAGAAGTGTCATGAATTCTGAGGAGAGTGTAGAACTTCACAAGGACATAGACAAG
Organism: Scyliorhinus canicula; assembly: GCF_902713615.1. Lineage (NCBI taxonomy): Eukaryota > Metazoa > Chordata > Chondrichthyes > Carcharhiniformes > Scyliorhinidae > Scyliorhinus > Scyliorhinus canicula. The sequence continues at coordinate 37,992,589 of NC_052166.1, read as the reverse complement.
CTGGTGCAATAGGTGGACAGGTGGCAGGTGAAGTTCAATGCGGAAAAACATGAAGTGATTCATTTTGGTAGGAAGAATATAGAGAGACAACAAAAAAGAAAGGGTACAATTCTAAAGGGAGTGCAGGAGCAGAGGGATCTGGGTGTATATACGCGAAAGTCATTGAAGGTGGCAGGATAGGTTGACAGTGCAGTTAACAAAGCACACAGTATCCTGGGCTTTACGAATAGGGGAATAGAGCACAAGAGAAAGGAGGTTATGTTGAACTTGCCTGAGACACTAGTTTAGCCTCAGCTGCAGTATTACATCCAGCTTGGGGTGCTGCATTTTAGGAAAGATCTGGAGGCATTGGAGAGAGTGCAGAAAACATTCATGAGAATGATTCCGGGGAAAGGAACTTAAGTTATGAAGATAGATTGGGGAAAAGAAGGTCGGGAGGAGATTTGATAGAGGTGTTCAAAATCATGAGGGATCTGGACAGAGTAGATAGGGACATATTTCCCATTCCTGAAAAGATCAAGAAATATTGGTCGCAGATTTAAAGTAATCGGCAGTAAAATGAGAAAAAAAGAACTTCTTCACACAGTGATTAGTTAAGTGGTGGACTGCACTGCCTGAGAGTGTGGTGGAAACAGGATAGACTGAAGCTTTCAAAGGGGTCTTAGGCTGTTATTTGAAGAATATACAATGTTACGGGGAGAAGGCAGGAGAATGGCACTGAGGGGATTGCCCATTCAGAAGACAAGTGCTGATATGATGGGCTGAATGGCCTCCTCGATGCAGTAGAAATTCTGATTGTTACACCTCATCAGCTTCAGGAGCCAGGGCAAACTTTCAGGACTATCCCTCTTTTTTGCCTTTGATTTTGCATCTCTTGTTGACGTCTGCACACCAGTGCAAAATGCACATCGGCTTGGTCGAGCACCGTTGTCCTAACTAAAAGAACAGTTTAAAGCCATTTGGAAAACCTACATAGTTTGTCCATTTGCTCGCCACTTGACAAGTTTGATTTTACGAGTGTAAATATGAGCAAATCTGACAAACCCCTGTCACTCCCTCACTTTTTCTAGCAATTTCTTTTCTGTGTACCCCATGGTTCTGTGTCTTTAAGTAGATTGAGGACTTAATTGAGCTGAGTCTTTGCACATTTCAAGTGTGCAGAGTGAGCACACAGAAAAGGTAACATTCAGTTCGTCACATCATTGCCATACTTTCCACCTATTCATGTTCAGTTGCTGTACAATCGAATCATTACCAGCTAGCACATTGCTTCTCATTCATTAGTTTCTGAAAATATGCTTATGAATATTACGTCACTCGATCCAGGCTCCAAAATACTGAGAACTTTCAACACAGCTGCAACAAAATACGTCCTTTCATTCTGTTCTGTTCTGGACAATAAAATAGATTGTAAACACTGACAAAGAAAAATGACAGAGATAGCACACAAGAGCCCTTTTCAAGTTTCAGGAATGTTGTGTTATGTAATTTGGAATAACACAAGCTGCCACTTGATGCAGTTTTGAGTAAAAAATGCTCCAGACAATGTGTTTTATTGAACTATTAGTACAGTTCTCAATGAGTTCGATTCTCTGTTAATCTAAATGTAGTAACTCAGTCTAACAACCAGCCTTGCTCTAAGCCACGTGCTGGGGTGTGATGCTGAGGATATACCCTGTCTCGCTCTGTAGATGTTGGTCTGCGGGGTGTGAGTGCCTCATCCCTTTTATAGTGAGAAACCACCCCTGAGGGTCCTGACTGCTCATTGGTCGTGTCCTATTCTCTGTGTTCATTAGCTGCATGTTTGCATATCATGACATCTCTCCTTTTTAATGTTTTGTTGGCGTATGTGAACGTATTTACATGTGAATGAGTCTGTCTAACGTGACTGACAATAGAACAGAGCAAACAAAACAAATGTTCACAAGTCCAGTCTCTGAGGCTTGCGTCTGATCCTGGTCGACCACTGGAGAGGTGGCGGAGGGGACGACAGCGCCTTGACAGGCGGGATGGAAGCCTGACTGGTGGCCTCGTGGTGCGAGGTATCAGGAAGTGGAAATTCAACATATGGAAATGGAGGAGAAAGTGGTTGCGGGCAGGCAACGTTGCGCAGTGCCCGTCGATTCCTAATGACTATATTGTCATCTCTCCCTCATTGTAAAGTGCATGATAAACCTGGCCTTCACTTTTATTTCAGCTGCAGTAAGGTAATGTTGCTTACATCAATAATAAATTCATTGTGTAAATGCAATATCGGGGCCAGACTCCAGAATGAAAGTCAGGAAAAATCCCTCAAGAGGAGGAAATCTGACTTCACTTCATGTTTGAACAAGGTCAAGCCACGTACTTAGATGTATACTCTATCTTCATCGCATTGGTGCAAAACAAAACCACCTGACCCCAATACTACAGCTGTAGTGTAAACATAGCCTTGGAGTGTTTCTATTTACTGGTTGCTGGCAAATGAACAAGTTTGCAAGTCGTCACTGCTTATCCTGGAAACCAGGGAATTCTGTAATTGAAATGCTGCAGCTTGCACCTGACCAATAACCTCTGACTCCTGATCCGGGTTTGCAAAAGGGAACTTACTGGAGCGTACTCCGGATTGTGCAATATGACCCAGGCTTGCCACTAATGTGATGTTTTTAATTAATTATAGTCGTTCCTGTTTACTATCTCAGCCTTCTTTTTTTTTGTGAGACTGTTAGCTCTTGAGGTTATTTTTAAAAAAAGTAACAGGGGCAAGATAAAGCACCGAAAATAAACCAAGGACAGAAGAAAGGGAATCAATCAAGTTTCGTACAAAATATTATGGGACTGGTAAATTTCCAGAAATCATTTGAGGTTTGGGGTTTGAGAGAACATGTTTTGATTGAAAAATAAATTAATTCCTAATATTGCTGATTAGGGATTGCAGACCCACATTGTTCCAACATCTGTTTCTTTTTCAGCAGATAGCTTGAAATTTGGAAAATGGTGGATGGTTGTGTGAAATGTCTATTCCTGTCGGTAGGAATGTGTCTGTGAACTCCTAAAATGCAGAGCAGAGAAGGCTATGAGGCGGTTTGGTTTGATTTGGTTTGCTTGAAGAGTGTTCATGGAGTCAATAAAGGGAAACAGTTTTAAAGGGCTGAAGACTCAATAGCTGGAGAGGGCAGATTTAAGATGATTACCAAAATGATCTGAGGTGATATGAGAAAAAACTTTCATGCGGTGAGCAATTAGGATTTGGAACGCACTGACTTCTAAGGGGGTGGAAGCAGTTTCAATAATAGCCTTCAAAAGGTAATTGGATAAATACAGGAAGAAGCACTAATTATAGTGAAAAAACAAAATAATTGGGTAAATGGGACTAACTGAATTGTCCTTAAAAGTAATTGGTTCGAACTCAATGGGCCAAATGGCCTCTCTCTACGATTCCACAAGATTCAAATAACTTCTGCCTTATCGTCAATCCCAGTGCTGATTTCATCATCAAATACCTGCTTGTTCAAGTCTGTGCAAATTACTAGGACACAGAGCTCTCCATTGATTTTAATTGGGACGCACACAGGGAGAAGAATGGCCGACTTATATTTAGTGCTTTGTTTCGTCAGGAACGTATTACCCTGGTCCTGCTGAGCTTCAGAGGCACAATCCAAACTCTGTCTTTGACACACTTGGATCATTTGTATACAGCTGCCTCAGTTATATCACGTGCCTTGAGTGAAGCGGGAATTATTCCAGTACGCATATAAATTTAAGACCAGACAGCAGGAATAATTGATGTTGTAGCGTGTGTTACCACCGGAGGAATTGAAGGAATTGAGCAGTTGAAACAATTAAGAAGCAGCCACAGAGTGACACAATTCCCTGACTAGGTGACTTGACTCAATTTTGTGATTGCGATATAATGCTACCTTACCTTTAGCAAACACTGTGAGATAGATGTTTAACTCCCCACTCACCAGATTACAGCCTGTGATGAGGGGGGGGAGGTTTGTGAATTGTGCGCACGCTCAGAAATATCCCTTGAGTTAGTCCCAAGCTGGGGACAATCTGTTTCACAGTGCACGTTATTGGTGGTGGAGGGGCAGGAGCAATTTTAATGCATTAACTTTTTTTGCTAAACGTATAGGAAAAGTTAAGAATCTTGAGTGGTGTGCATGTTGCTCAGAATAACATTGCATGGGCCATTGTATTGTGTACTCTTGTCCATAAACATATGACCTTGGCAATACCTTGCCATGCCTCTTTATTTTTTTAAGAAAATATTTATGGAGGCGTTTATAATTTTAACAATTTTAAACATCAAATTTCGATTAAAACAAAACCACAATAATATAACCAATAACCCCCCCCCCCCCCCCCCCCCCCCGGCACAAACCCCAGCCCCCCCCCCCCCCCCCCCCCCCCCCGGCACAAACCCCAGCCAACATGGCATACACAAATAGTGCCACCTTTTCCAACCACTTCCCATGTGTCCCTTTTTCCGCCTTCCCCCACCCTCCCTGCTGACAGCTTAATTTTTCTCAAAGTTGGGGCCTCACGGTAGCATGGTGGTTAGCATCAATGCTTCACAGCTCCAGGGTCCCAGGTTCGATTCCCGGCTGGGTCACTGTCTGTGTGGAGTCTGCACGTCCTCCCCGTGTGTGCGTGGGTTTCCTCCGGGTGCTCCGGTTTCCTCCCACAGTCCAAAGATGTGCGGGTTAGGTGGATTGGCCATGCTAAATTGCCCGTAGTGTAAGGTTAATGGGGGGATTGTTGGGTTACGGGTATACGGGTTACGTGGGTTTAAATAGGGTGATCATTGCTCGGCACAACATCGAGGGCCGAAGGGCCTGTTCTGTGCTGTACTGTTCTATGTTCTATGTTCTATGTAATCGTTGAACGACTGCCACCTCAGAGTAAATCCCTGCGGTGAACCCCTCAAGGCAAATTTTATTTCTCGAGTCTGAGAAACCCCGCGATGTCGCTAACCCACACCCCCAACTTCAGGGGCTCCGAGTCCCTCCATCCTAGTAAGGTCCATCTCCGGGCCACCAGGGAGGCAAAGGCCAGGACGTCGGCCTCTCTCGCCCCCTGGGCTCCCGGGTCTTCTGACACACCGAAGATCGCCACCTTTGGACTCGGCACCACCCCCATTTGTAAGAACTCTGACATGATGTCAGCAAATCCATGCCAGAAACTCCTCAGCCTCAACACACCCAAAATATATGAACATGATTAGCAGGACCCCCGCACACTGCCCACACCTATCCGCCACCTTCTCAAACCTGCTCATCTGGGCCACAGTCATGTGTGCCCTGTGGACCATCTTAAACTATATCAGGCTGAGCTTGGCGCATGACGAGGATGCATTCACTCTCCTCAGGGCCTCCTCACATAACCCGGACTCCAACTCCCCACCCAGCTCTTCTGCCCACTTTCTCTTCACATCCCTTATCGGGGCCCCCTCCCACTTCATCGCCTCATTATATATCTCTGAGACCATGCCACGCCTTTTTAAAACTATATTTTTATTAGAGTTTTATTATTTTTAGAGATAACACAACAAACTTTCAAAACACAAACTGGTACAGTACAGAACAATAAATTCTGCAAACATAAGAACAGAGAAGGACAGGATATTTTCAGAACTATGGTCCGTAAGAACCACGCCTCTGATTACTCAACAGATCAATCAGAGAGTCGGGAGGGGAGGGAGAGGATAAAGCCATACAAACATTGTAGAATGACATAACAAAATGCACACCTTTATGTATAACAAACTCAAGACTTCAAACATGGCTTATGGAAAGCTTTGCAGGAGCAGGCCAGACAGAACGGAGCCTTGTAACTTGAAATAGGGGTCTCGCACTTTATGGAATATGTCTGATTTTGAACGGAATACAGAAGTCAGTGATTCCATATGAATATAATCCCACATTCCGGCGCCTGTCCGGTGACCTCACCCCCAGCCACCTTGCTAACTTCCCATTCAGATGGCCCCCCTTCAGGCTTCACTTTTCTGGGTGTTCTAATTACCCCTTTCTTTAAGCAAATGTATGTGTCCAATTTTCCTCAGTTAATTGCGTCTATTGGGTGGGATTAGATTCGTTGGTCCTCCTTGCTGATACTGTGGCTGGGTAGGGTTGCATTGATTAAGATTAATGTATTGCCTAGATTGCTGTACCCTTTACAGATGTTACCAATCTTATTGTCTGTTAAGTTCTTAAAGGGGATCAATGGAGTGATCGGCCTCATTCATATGGAATAAAAAGAGGCTTTGTTTGAATTGGGCTAAGTTGCAGCTCCCAGTTCCTGGGGGGACAGAATATTAGAACATACTCAAAAAAGCCTCTTTTTAGAGGCGCCGGAATGTGGCGACTAGGGGCTTTTCACAGTAACTTCATTGAAGCCTACTCGTGACAATAAGCGATTTTCATTTCATTTCATTTCACCTCTCAATCCTCCACTGGCATAATCTCACGCTTGGTAAAATTGATCTTGTAACCAGGGAAAATGCTAAATCTATCTACCCCATCAATAATAGATGGGGTAGATAACCAAGAAGTCAAGCTTCGATACAAAGAGCAGTACATTGTCAACATAAACTGTGATCCTATGCTGCTCCCCCCTCCCCACTGCGCAGCCCAAAGACTCCTGTCTAATAGCTTCCACCATAGGCTCCATAGCCAATTTGAACAGCAAGGAGGAGAAGGGGTGCCTGAAACCTCCCTGAAGGCCAGAATTCTCAGATCTATTCATAAGTGCTGTGGCCAAGAACCTATAATACAGTACCCATATCCATCTAATATGTCCCTCTCCCAAATCAAATCTCTGCAAAGTATAAACCAAACAGTCCCATCCCATCCGGTCAAAAACGTTCGCCACGTCCAAACTAACCCACCCGATACCCGCCTTCGAAAGACTTGGATAACATTCATTAACCGTCTGACATTATTGCAAGAATTTCAACACTTTATGAACCCAGTCTGATCCCTCGGATGATTGGATGCAGTATAACATGGGTCAGTGTGAAGTTATCCCTTCGGTAGGACAAACAGAATGGCAGAGTAGTCAGTAAATGGTGATGCATTGGCAAATGTTGATATACAAAGGGACCTGGGTATTCTTTTACACCAGTCACCGAAAGCAAGCATGCAGGCGCATAGCAGCCAGTTAGGAAGGCAAATTGTATGTCTACCTTCGTTGCAAGAGGACTTGAGTACAGGAGCAAGGATGTCTTACTGCAGCTATACAGGGCCTTGGAGAGGCCACACCTGGAGTATTTTGTGCAGTTTTGATGTCCTTACCTGAGAAAATATATATTTGCCATAGAGGGATTGCAGCAAAGGTTCACCAGACTGATGCCTGGGATGTCAGGATTGTCGGATGAGGAGAGATTGGGTCGACTGGACCTACATTCACTGGTATTTAGAAGAATGAGGGGGGATCTAATTGAGACCTATAAAATTCTGCTAGAGCTGGACCGGCTGGATGCCATGGATGATGTTTCCCCTGGCTTGGGGCGGGGGGGGGGGGGGGGGGGGGGGGGGGGGGGGGGTTGGTCTAGAACAAGAAGTCACAGTTTCAGGATATATGGGGTCGGCCATTTAGGTCTGAGATGAGGAGAAATATCTTCACTCGGGGAGTGATGATACTGTGGAATTCTCTAGCAAAGAAGGCTGTGGAAGTCTAGCCTCTGAATGTATTTAAGAAAGAAATAGATAGATCTCTAGGGACTAACGGTATCAAAGGATTTGGGAAGCAAGCAGGTGTATGGCGTTCAGATAGAGGATCAGCCGTGATCACATTGAATGATGGCGCAGCAGGCTCAATGGGCCAAATGTCCTGCTCCAACTTTGTAAATGTCTATGTTTCTGCTGAATACCAGTCATTCTAGCAATGTTCTGTGGCAAGAACACAAATCTAATGGTGTGACCACAACACTTGCAAGTGTTTTGCATCCACAGAAACACATGCTCCTAATAGAAATGTAATTTGACTGTTGTATAAATGTTTTGTCTGTGTAATTCAGCAATGTTTTTAAATTTGTGAAATACCCAGCCCTGACCCCCTATTCATCTTCCTACACTGTTAAGGAACTGGAAGACCCCCCCCATCATTTTTAGTACCTGCTTCCTAACAGCCATTCATACGCCCACTTTTACAGTCAACACTTCTTGGGTTTCCGAAGTAACCTGTGATTGAAGCCGTCTTGGCTCTCCTCCCTGGGTGGCATATTCTAAAACTGTGTCACCAGATTATTTTCCACTTTTTTTTTTTTTACATAGAATTTACAGTGCAGAAGGAGGCCATTTGGCCCATCGAGTCTGCACCGGCTCTTGGAAAGGGCACCCTACCCCCTACCCAAGGTCAACACCTCCACCCTATCCCCATAACTCAAATACCCCACCCAGCACTAAGGGCAATTTTGGACACTAAGGGCAATTTATCATGGCCAATCCACCTAACCCGCACATCTTTGGACTGTGGGAGGAAACCGGAGCACCCGGAGAAAACCCAACGCACACACGGGGAGGATGTGCAGACTCCACAACTATTGGGTGTCCCAGACTATTGGTCAGGTTAATCACACGGGAATGTGCTGTGCCACCACCAACAGTTAAATTCAGCACTCCTTATGTGCAGCTAGGTCCACATAATGGCGATTGATGTCTGAAATGGGGTTTTAAGCATTGAGATAGCTAATGGCTCGTACTGTATTCTTCTGGAGGAGCCCCTCAGGCACTTTCTGTCTCAATTATTGTCCTTGTGTTTCACACCCAATATTTCACAAAATGTTTGGAAATAACTGGTGAGTTGTGGGGGCTTAACGGAGAGACTGCATATCCATTCTACGCAGATGAGGCATTCAGAGAGAGCAGATTTTTCAACGCTACAGTAATAGAAGCTAAAATTCTCTCAATGAAAATATTATTAATTACCAGGCTGCAAATTGTGGAAAACCTCAGGAATCTTTTGAAATTCTTCATCTTGCCTTTTGGACAAAGTAATTGCCCTGCTGGGAACGGATGAGATATGGCATTACATTTTGTACTTTAAACATAACGACATAAGAAATAGGAGTAAGCCATGTGGCCGCTGAAACCTGCTCTGCCATTCAATTAGATCGTGGCTGATCTTTGTCCTTAACTCCACCATCCTGCAGAATCCCATTGTCCATAAGTCCAAAATTCTATTGATTCCAGCCTTGAATATCCTCAACCATTGAGCATCCACAGGCACGGGTACAGAATTTCAATGATTTATAACCCTCTGAGTGAAGAAATTCCTCCTCATTTCACTTCTAAATGACCAACCCATTCTAGGTAAAACTGTGCTCCATAGTTTTGGGCCCTCCAGCTAGGGGATATAGCATTTGTGCTTGCCCTCTTGGAATCTTCTATGTTTAATGTTTCTCCTTAACAATCTCCCACTACATTGTTATGATAGGTTGGTGGCAGAGTATCAAAAGGGCTACAGTGAAATATGCAGCAGCTCCTTCCCAAAGTCTTGGGCCACTGCCAGCCTTTACTTTGCTGCTTATCATGTGAATGACATAATGCAGTGTGATACTGCAACATTGGGCAGGATTCTCCGCTCCCGTGCGGCATCGGGAAGGCCGTTGTGAACTCGGCTGAGTTTCACGACAGCCTCAGAGGCCGCTCCTCGAACCCTATTCACCCACCCCCAGGGGGCTAGGAGCGGCGCTCCGTAAATCTCGGCCGCCGAGAATGACGCGACGGCGGTGCCTAAGTGACGTCAGCCGCGCATGCGTAGGTTGGCCGACTCCAACCCGTGCATGTGCAGTTGCCGCCTTCCCCTCTGCTGCTCCGCAAGACGTGGCACCTTGATCTTGCGGAGCGGCGGAGGGGAAAGAGTGCATCTCTTGGAGACGCCGGCCCGACAATCGGTAGGCACCGATCGCGGGCCAGTCCCCTCCCGAGCACGGCCGTGGTGCTCACTCCCCTCTCCGCTCCCTATAAGCCACAAACAAACCTTTGGCACTATGTTCACGACGGCAGCGACCAGGTGTGGCTGCCGCTGGCGTGAACTGGTCGGGAACGTCAGGCCGCTCGGCCCATCTGGGCCGGTGAATCGGCGGTCGCCGTGAAAAACGGCGAACGCCGATTCTCCGAGCGGGAGTGGGAGAATCGCGGGGGGTGCCAGGGCGGCGTGTCGTGAGTCGCCTGGCCCTCCCGCGATTCTCCCACCCGGCGTGGAGAGCGGAGAATCGCGCGCATTATGTCCGAACATTATCCAAGATCTGAAATGATTAGTTGCCATCATATAAATACTTAGTGTGTTTCCGCATTTGGATAAATATGTTGTGTCTCCAGACTATTTGATCAGATATCAGGGGAAGATAATGGAAAATAGTAACCTGCCATGTTTATTCAGCGAGCAAGATAAGCCACAAAAGAACAAAGTGCTATGAAAAACCCTTCAGCCCTCAGAAACTTTGCCTAATCTGTAAAACTATTTAGATTGTATGTTGAATCTTAAAAAACAGTCTTGATTCAAACTTTCTCTTATAAATTCATTTAAGATCCAGGATTTGGTGGCAGTTTACAAAAAAACTCTTTCTCACTGCCTTTCAGTTCACATGCTCAAATTCGCAAATTGTAAATAATCACATGTGTCTCGTAGACACCAGATCACCTGGGCCAGAATATTATGGAGCTTGATCCGAACTCGAGTGAAATCATGGAAGAAGAGGTCAGGTGCATATCCCAACGCCAAGGAGCCCTTGCGTGATATTTCATTTGGCGGGGGCGCACGAGAGCCAGAAGCATGCCTGCCAGCAATTGAAAGGGCAATTAAGCACGTTAAGAATGCAATCGGCCATAACCTTACATGGACAACCTAAAAGAGCACGGGCCAGAGGGCGTTCACGTTTTATCACCATTCCCAATGCTGGGAGGGATAAAATGTCCAGGATGAAATTAAATTTTTAAAAATGTTTGAGAGTTGAGATATATTGGGTGGAATTCTCTGATAATGGGGCTATGTCCCCACGCCTGTGAGAAAACGGGCACGAATCACTCTGGACTTTCCTGCGGTGGCGGCCCCCGAGCAACATGGCAGACCCACACAGTTGGCTGCCCCAACAATATAAGCCCCCCCCCCGGATCGTGTGCACCCGCCGATCGGTGGCCCCCGATCGTCGTCCTGGTGCCCCCCCCCCCCCCCCCGGTGACGGATCCCCCTGCCCCCCACCAGGGCGGTCGCGGACTAAGTCCGCAGCTGCCACTCTGAGCTCCCGCTGGGTGGAACCATGAGTAAACCACGGCGGCGGGAACTCGGCCAGTTGTCGGTGGAGAATCGCCGCAGGGGCCTCTTTCAATGGCCCCCGACTGGAGCCGCCTTGACCACGCGTGCGCGACTGCACGGGAAGGTGTCAGACTCGATCGCAGGTCTGACACTCTATTCTCTGCCCCCATGCCGAGCGCGATTGCGAAGCGGAGGCTCGGAGAAACCTGGCCTGTGTATTATGCTGCCAGTTACTCTGCATAATAGAGAGAATTTGCTTCATTTTTATGGTGCAAATGTCATGGGAACAATACTGCAGTTCCCTGAGGCAGCTGTCAACCTTCAGAGAGCTCATTGGAAATGCCTGCCTACATCGTCACTTCCCTTAGCGCTACCCCCGCTGACCTTACAGGGTGCACATTTCATGCTAGCTGGAGATTAACTGGTCAGCCAGCGTGAAATCACACTCTGGGGCCGATCGAGGCCGGAAACACAGCAGCTAATCTGTATTCCGTGAACTCCCACTGGCAGCAGTGTGATGATGACCAGATAACCTGTTTTTTTTTAATGTTGATCGGGGTAAAAATATTGGCCAGGACACCAGGGATAACTCCCCTGCAAAACAGCTCCACAGGACCTTTTACATCCTTCATATATGGCAGAGGGGCCTCAGCTTTAATATCCCATCCAAAAGACAGCACCTCCACCGGTACAGTACTGCGGTGAAGTGTCACAGCTTTGATTTTTTTCAGCTCAAGTCCTGCGATAGGACTTGAACCAAGAACCTCAGGATTCAAGGGCAAGTGTGCTCTTAACTGAACCACAACTGGCACGAAGTGAACAACGCTAGTCCAGGGGATCAGTCTGGCCTGAATTCCAGGCAGCACCCTTATAGGATGTATTGTCTGTCACAACCAGAAATCTGGTCTCACTCTCTGCTTGAATGAATTCAGCGAATCAGCATCTACCAATTGAGACAGTAGCCTGATCAAGAGATCTGCTATTCCCTGAGACAAGGACCACTTCCTGATATTTAACATGCATCCGCCTTATACAACTTAAAATTGGGACCCCTGGTCCTCTCTAGTTCGCTGCCCCAATCTGTTCACTTCATTCATCCTGAATACGATCTAAATCAGACCATCTCTAAGCCTCTGACTCTCTACTTGCTCTAGCTGTAACCTCACAGGATTGCTGATGAATCTTTGGAGACGAATGCATTAAGTGTACTTTCTCCACCTTCTTTAATGCCTTTCCCTGAAGGTGTATGAATGTAGCGTGCTCACCCTGCCCAATGGCACAGAAGTGCACTTAACCAAGTGCCAAAAAATTTACAGCCAGTTAAGTACTTTTGAAATGTCGTAATTGTTGTAGGACGGGAACAGTGCAGGCAGTTTGCAGGTGATAAGCTTCTACAAACAGCAATGAAACAATGGTGAGATATTTTGCGATCTGGAACTCTACCAGAAAACGTGGTAAAAATTGATTACGGGTGCATGAGGATGAGTGATTTACAGGGCTATAGGCAAATCGTGATGCGGGGATCGAAGGATTAGGCACAACTGCTCATTCAAAGAGTTATGATGGGATGAATGGCCTCCTTTTGTGCTACGTTTTTATGATTCTCTCATGCGAGTAATGGTTTTCTGGGCTCCCAGTCAAGAATACATAATGAAACATGCCTAAGAGCACAGAATCCATTAGCCTGTTGTAACACCTGAGCCGAAGGAAAACATTGCTTGATTGACAGCTCTGGCTCTCTGATCTGTGGTGTCAATTTCACAATGTTTTTTACACAAGATAAAGACGTTCAAGTGTTAGCAGTTTCGGCTATTGATAGTTTCAAGGGTTTGGATGACAGACAGTTCAACTGGACTGTCGTAAAAAAGTATCTTTTTGTCAGAAAGTCGGATGTTATCAATGAACGATTATTAATTTAAAAGCTTCTTTTATTCATTCAACTGCCACTAAAAGTGTCACATAAATCCATTCTCATCTACACCATGTTTTCCTACTCAGGTGGACCTGTATGCTGACCCTCCAAAACCAAGTCACAGTGTCCAGATGGCACCACTTAACCAGGGTTCAAAGGTTATGATGGTTACCATCCCACGTGCTCAAAGAGCTGAAATTGGCCCACCTCTAAACTTCAGTGTACAAACAGGTAACAAATTAACTTTTTGTTTCAACCTTCTGAGGAAAAGAAACTCATTGAAAAAGGGTGATTTTTAACTTCTCATGTATTCTGAGTTGTGCATGTTGTTTGTTTCTGTGCCTCTGTGAATTTTTATTACCCCTGACTAGGGGAGACAGTGCGTAGTGGTTGTATCCCTCAGCCAGTGATCCAGCGGCCCTAGCTAATGTTGTGGGGCCAAGGTTCCAATCCCACCACGGTGAAGTTCACATTCAATTAATAAGTCTGGAATTAAAAATTTGGTTCAGTAATGGTGACCATAAAACCATGTTGTGAAAAACCCTTCTATCCTTACCTAATCTGGCCGACATGTGATTCCAGACCAACAGCAATGTGGTTGTTTTTTAACTCTGAAAGGGTGTGGCAAATCACTCAGTTCAAGGACAATTAGGAATGGGCAGCAAATACTGGCTTTGTCATGAAAGAAAAAATGAACTCCATTTCAAAACGTTTTCGAGTACTGAAGGCCTACATTGAACTGTGTGATTGTAGAAGTGCTTTGAGGAAGAGGGTTGGCGAGTGGGTCAAGCATTGATTCTAAGGGGGTGATTCTCCAATATTGGCCCCAAGTGTTCGCGCCGACGTGAATGCCGTCGCGTTTCACGACGGCGCAAACCGGGCCCGCTAACGTCCGATTCTGGCCTCACGGCGATGGAGCGGTTCACGCCGCTCCAGCCTCCTTTCGGGGCGCCAAATGGGCACCGCGCCAACCCGCGCTTGCGCAGTTGGGCCAGCTCCATCCTGCGCATGCACAGCTGGGCCACGCCATCCTGCGTATGTGCGGGGGACCTCTTTGGCGCGCCGGCCCCGACTCAAGATGGAGCCGGTGTTCAGCAGCCGACCGTGCCAGAAAGTAGGCCCGGGAGGGGGGGGAGAGGCCAGCCCGCCAATCGGTGGGCCCCGATCACGGGCCAGACCCCATCGGAGGGCCCCCCCCCCCCCCCCCCCCCCCCCCCCAGTGAAGGAGCCCTCCTCCCCCACAGTCCGCCCCCGACCATTCCCGCAGAGTTCCCGCCGGCAGCAACCAGGGGTGAATGGCGCTGGCGAGACTCTGTCGTATCGGCGTGGCCGCTCGGCCCATCCGGGTCGGCGAATCGGCGGCCCCACCGATTCCAGTGGCCGCGGCCAGCACCGCACCAAACGGACCGTGCAAATGGCGCCGATTCTCCGCACCTCGGAGAATAGCGCGCCGGCATCAGGGCGTCGTGGAGCGCTTGCGCCGATTCTCTGGCCCGGCGCGGGGCTCGGAGAATCGACCCCTAAAGCTCTGAGATTTGTGTAGAAATCAGGACTGGGGATGAAAGGACCACCTTTTTCTGTCAGTAAGGGCCTTGAGCTAGTCTTAATTCATTACAACACAAAACTGCCCCTAGAGTTGTACAAAAGTAATCTCACTTTGATGGGCCACAGGTTGAATGCTGAGGCAAATGGAAATGTTGGGCAAGATTCTCCGGTCCCCCAGTCGCGAGTTTCGCGACGGCGTGCCGTTCGCTAGCTGTTAGATTCTCTACTCCCACCGCTTGTCAATGGTATTTCCCATTGAAGCCACTCGACGCTGCCAGAAAACCCATGTGTGGGGGTGCACTACCTGTGGAGGTTATGTGGCCAATATCTAAAAACAGAGCAAAGCTAAGGTGCCAGCACAGATAGAACATAGAACAGTACAGCACAGAACAGGCCCTTCGGCCCTCAATGTTGTGCCGAGCCATGATCACACTACTCAAACCCACGTGTCTACCCTATACCCGTAACCCAACAACCCCCCCCCCCCCCCTTAACCTTACTTTACACTACGGGCAATTTAGCATGGCCAATCCACCTAACCCGCACATCTTTGGACTGTGGGAGGAAACCGGAGCACCCGGAGGAAACCCACGCACACGGGGGGAGGACGTGCAGACTCCACACAGACAGTGACCCAGCCGGGAATCGAACCTGGGACCCTGGAGCTGTGAAGCATTTATGCTAACCACCATGCTACCCTGCTGGCCTTATGCGTAATGACATATGAAAATGATGGACAGGAATAGACAGATTTAAATATCTAGCTCATCTGATGTAATTGTGATGCAGACACTCAATCCCCACCGTCCTCAGCCCTTCACCCCCCCCCCCCCCCCCCCCCCCCCCCCGGATATATGAAAATTCAATTCTGACCTCTTTTGCCAATTAAAAGTAGTCCAGGAGACATATTACAGGATATGTAGAGACATAGAAAACAGGACCACGAGGAGGCCATTTGGCCCTCCGAAGCCTGCTCCACCATTCATTATGATCATGGTTCATCATCCAACTCAATAGCCTGATCCTGCCTTCACCCCCATATCCTTTGATCTCCTTCATCCAAGTGCTATATCTAACTGCTTCTTGAAAACATACGCTTTTTTAAAAAAAAACATTTTTAAAAAAAGATTTTCCAATTAAGGGACAATTTAGCACAGCCAATCCACCTAACCCTGCACATCTCTGTGTTGTGGAGGTGAGACCCACACAGACACGGGGAAAACTCCACATGAAAAGGATCAAACCAGAGTCCTCGGCACCGTGAGGCAACAGTGCCGAACCACAAAGCCACCGTGCCGCCCAAATCATACAGGGTGGGATTCTCAATTTCTGAGACTAAGTGTTGACGCCAACGCAGAATTCGTGGACTTTCTCGACAGAAAACCTGGCACCATACCGGGACTGATTCCACTGCGGGATTCGCCGGGTCCGTGATTGACACTGGGGAGGTTGACGAGCTCCAGCCAAACATCCACATTACACTCCCCACACACACTTATCCCAGCCAAAAAGATGGCACTGGTTGTGCTGGAATGTGCCATACAGCTGATGGGTCAGCTGGAGCCAAAGGACACTTAGGGGGGTGCCCTGTGGGGACACCTACACGAAGCGTGGCACTAAGTTCAAAGTGGGCTGTTAGCAGTGTGCGCAGCTGCATGGCTGTACTGCCGGCCGTGGTAATGGTGTTCCGTGCCCATCCACCCCGACCCCACAGCCCACTTCCTGGCCAACACCCCCCTCCCTCCCCCCGCCCCTACTGGGCAGACTTTGCATTCGTTCTGTAATCTGGTCTAATTAAAAAACACCCAGAGAAAATGGAAGATTTGGGAAAAGTGTACTAGATACTAGATAAAATGTTTAACTTAATTTTGCATCTCAACCGTTAACCTCACCTAATTTTCAGCTTTTTTTATTCTTTATCTATTAATTATTTGAATTTAAATTCGATCATCCATGGTAGGATATGAACTCATGCCTCTAGAGCATTAGATAGATTTTTTTAAATGTATTTCTTCACAGATTGTGGGCATCACTGGTTAGGCCAACATTCATTGCCCATCCCTAATTGCCCTTCAGTATTGTTGGAGCTACACTCCTCCAGGCAAGTGGAGAATGTTCTGTCACACTCCTGACTTGGGCCTTGCAGATGGTGGACAGGTTTTGGGGAGTCAGGTTTGAGTGACTCACCGCTGGATTCCCAGCCTCTGGCCTGCTCTTGTAGCCACAGTATTTATATGGCTGGTCAAATCATTTTCTGGTCAATAGTAGCCCCAGGATGTTGTTCATAACATAACCATTGTGCCATTATCTCTGTCAAGTGCTTAGCCCTGCAGCCTCATGGCGCCGAGGTCCCAGGTTCAATCCCGGCTCTGGGTCACTGTCTGTGTGGACTTTGCACATTCTCCCCGTGTTTGCGTGGGTTTGACCCCCACAACCCAAAGATGTGCAGGGCAGGTGGATTGGCCACGCTAAATTGCCCCTTAATTGGAAAAAATTAATTGGGTACTCTAAAAAAATTTTTAAAAATCTCTGTCAAGTGCTCAATTAGGGGCTGGTTTAGCTCACTGGGCTAAATCGCTGGCTTTTAAAGCAGACCAAGCAGGCCAGCAGCATGGTTCGATTCCCGTACCAGACTCCCCGGACAGGCACCGGAATGTGGCGACTAGGGGCTTTTCACAGTAACTTCATTGAAGCCTACTCGTGACAATAAGTGATTTTCATTTCATTTCATTTCATTACTGAAACCAGAACAGTACCTGGAAAGGTTCCCCTGAGCAACATGGCTAGAATGACATTATTTGTGTCATTCAACTGCTGATATTAAATTCACACCGGAAGGAATTAATATCGGGCTGTTGAATTAGTTCTTTGTCTAAATTCTATTTCCAGACTATCACCCAGTAGCAGAAAGTCATGAAGCAATAGAAGTTGCCAGTACATCAGATGGCACTTTGACCTCCACCCATAGTACAGCCATTGTGGAGCCGACAGCAGGCGAATGTCTGACTTGGGCCCTTGCCCAGCAGGCGGAGGCCCTCCAGAAACAGGTGAGTACAAATAATTCAATCTTTTTTTACCATTATACCAAAGGTGTTGTCACAATAAATCATTTAATTTGCATTAAATTTGACCAATACTTTCCCATTAATTAAGATATTTCAACCCTTGGGGGGCGGTTCTCCCAAATGGAGCCCAAGTGTTTGCGCCATCGTGAACGCCGTCGCATTTCACGACGGCGCAAAACGGGCACGGGGACGACCAATTAAGGAGCTGGAGCGGTTCATGCCGCTCCAGCCTTCCTTCCCAGTGCCAAATGGGTGCCGTGCCAACCCGCGCATGCGCAGTTGGGCCACGCATGGCGTCGGTGTTCAGGGGCCGGCCGCGCAGGAAAGTAGTCCCGGGGTGGAGAGGCCGGCCCGCCGATTGGTGGGCCCCGATCGAGAGCCAGACCGCATCGGAGCCCCCCCCCCCCCCCCCCCCGACCCTTTGCGCAGATTTCCCGCCGGCGACGACCAGGGGTGAACGGCACCGGCGGGACTCTGTCGTATCCGCGCAGCCGCTCGGCCCATCCGGGCCGGACATTCTGCGGCCCCGCCGATTCCAGCGGCCCGTGGCCGGCGCCGCGTCAAATGCGCCGGCGCAAATGACGCCGATTCTCCGTATCTCGGAGAATCGCGAGCCGGCATCGTGGCGCGGTTGCGCCGATTCTCCAGCCTGATGCTAGTTTCAAAAAGTAGCTCACCTGAGGAAGGAGCAGTGCTCCGAAACCTAGTGTTTGAAACAAACCTATTGGACTTTAACCTGGTGTTGTAAGACTTCTTACGCTATTTCTCGTGACATTGGTGATCTTGCAATTGTTCTGATAAGTGCGACAAAGAGCTTCGACAAAATGTCTTTTTTCATCAATACTCAAGGTTTGCACTACTGAACGATTATTTGTAAACAGTTTTTCTTTACCTTGCATACTTTAATTAACTTGTTTAAATGACCTGTGGAACTCGTGGGGTTTTTGTTCCCGAACAGATGGATGTATTTGATGGATTGCTTCAGGCAAGAAAGGTGGCACCAGTAGCTCAGCAAAAGGTAAGTGGCTGTTACAGCTGTGAAGGGCCTGTACCATCGATCAGCCTGTACAACTCATATTGTACATTTCTCACAGTAAATACATCGGGCCCTCTAATGACAAATTCAGTTTTCAAACACAAAAAGCTTTTCAGGAATTTGCTTCTCACTGCTGCTGAATGATGGTGATCCCCTGGTTAATTCACCACCAGTCAGCTCTCAAAGGGGAGAGCAGCCGAAGGACATTCAATTTACATTTATAACCAGTCCAATTTCAAGCCTTTGGAAAAAGATTAATGGTTCTGGGCCTGCAAAGGGTCTGAAGAATCTCTCATGTAACTAGTGTATCTGAGCTCCTTTGGTTATAGATAGTGTCATTGAAAGATGTCAACTGGATGAAAAGCAGGAGGAAACCAAAGCTGGAGCCCTGGAGTGTACCTTGACGTGATTGTGGACATGGAAAGAGAAACCATTGTAGCAGATGTGCTGGCTGCATTGGGGCAGGGAAAAAGGAACTAGTCATAGGCACTGCTACTGGGGTGAACCATAAGGAGGGCCTTTGACAGACTGTCATGTACTTTTCACTGCATTGAAAGCCATAGAGAGGTTAAAGAGCGATAATGTTTCAGCGTCAGAGCAACACATAGAACATAAAATATAGAACGTACAGTGCAGAAGGAGGCCATTCGGCCCATCGAGTCTCCACCGACCCACTTAAGCCCTCACTTCCACCCTATCCCCGTAACCCCATAACCCCGCCTCACCTTTTTGGATGCTAAGGGCAATTTAGCATTGCCAATCCTCCTAACCTGCTCATCTTTGGACTGTGGGAGGAATGCGGAGGAGACCCACGTAGACACGGGGAGAACGTGCAGACTCAATGGGCGGGGAACACAGACAATGACCCAGCGAGGAATCGAACCTGGGACCCTGGTGCTGTGAAGCCACAGTGCTATCCACGTGCTACCATGCTGCCCTGTTGTTGTTGTTAGCCTCTATTCTGTTAGTGAAACAGTGAGCGATATAAGAAGTGGACAGGGATTCGAGTCATGGAGTATAGTGTTGAATTCTGGTTGCCACACTACCAGAAGGATGTGGAGGCTTTAGAGAGGGTGCAGAAGAGATTTACCAGGATGTTGCCTGGTATGGAGGGCATTAGCTATGAGGAGAGGTTGAATAAACTCGGTTTGTTCTCACTGGAACGCCGGAGATTGTGGGGCGATCTGATAGAGGTCTACAAAATTATGAAAGGCACAGACAGGGTGGATAGTCAGAGACATTTTCCCAGGGTAGAGGGGTCAATTACTAGGGGGCATAGGTTTAAGGTGCGAGGGGCAAGGTTTAGAGGAGATGTACGAGGCAAGTTTTTTACACAGAGGGTAGTGGGTGCCTGGAACTCACTGCCGGAGGAGGTGGTGGAAGCAGGGACGATAGTGACGTTTAAGGGGCATCTTGACAAATACATGAATAGGATGAGAATAGAGGGATACGGACCCCAGAAGTGTAGAAGATTTTAGTTTAGACGGGCGACATGGTCGGCACAGGCTTGGAGGGCTGTATTATTCCATGAAGATGCACAGAGGTTGGAACAGGATGAAGATTGGCATTTTTATGCAGTAGGGTAACGGTAGCCATGTTGAAAAGTTGGAGCAATAACTGAGGGGAGAGAATAGCTGAAAACGTTGGCCAGCACAAGATAGAGAGGGGAAATGGATTGTTTATTACACGGTGGAAAAGAGATTGATGGCAGTTTTGCAAACGCTGGCAATATTTTGATTTGAAGTCCTCTAAGATGTGCAGATTTGATGGATTGTCCAGGCTAAATTGCCCCCTAGTGTCCAATGGTTAGGTGGTTATGGGTTTGCGGGAGAGTCAGCCTAGGTAGGGTGCTCCTTCATAGGGTCGGCGGAGACTCTACGGGCCAAATGTCGTCCTCCTGCACTGTAGGAATATTATGATTCCAAGTGTCAAGCCTGTTCAGATGTGACTGGTCATTGGCCTTGCTTATTTGACCAAGTGATAGTGTGATTATATTTTTCAGCCATTCAAACAGGTTTGTGTTAGACTGCTTCACTCTTTGGAGGCTGCTTACATGGGGAAGGAGAGTATTCATCGTGGCAAAAGGAGGATGGATACATTAGAAAATACAACCTATTTGACATTGTATATTGCCTGTATAAATAGCAAGCAATCTATTTAAGACAAAAACTGTAAAACAAGTTTATGGGCCCCGTTCCTTGGGATTAATATGTTCTGCTAAACTACCCTTCACTAATTTCATTGTTTTTATTTACTTATTTATCCAGTTATATAGATATAGATATAGAACAGTACAGCACAGAACAGGCCCTTCGGCCCTCAATGTTGTGCCGAGCCATGATCACCCTACTCAAACCCACGTATCCACCCTATACCCGTAACCCAACAACCCCCCCCTTAACCTTACTTTTAGGACACTACGGGCAATTTAGCATGGCCAATCCACCTAACCCGCACATCTTTGGACTGTGGGAGGAAACCGGAGCACCCGGAGGAAACCCACGCACACAGGGGGAGGACGTGCAGACTCCACACAGACAGTGACCCAGCCGGGAATCGAACCTGGGACCCTGGAGCTGTGAAGCATTTATGCTAACCACCATGCTACCCTGCTGCCCCTTATCCATTATTTGTTCCAATGCACAACACAAATGATCAAGATCGCAGCATTTATGACAATTATGACATAGAACATACAGTGCAGAAGGAGGCCATTCGGCCCATCGAGTCTGCACCGACCCACTTAAGCCCTCACTTCCACACTATCCCCGTAATCCAATAACTCCTAAACTTTTTTTGGTCACTAATTTAACATGGTCAATCCACCTAACCTGCACGTCTTTGGACTGTGGGAGGAAACCGGAGCACCCGGAGGAAACCCACGCAGACACGGGGAGAACGTGCTGACTCCACACAGACAGTGACCCAGCGGGGAATCGAACCTGGGACCCTGGCGCTGTGAAGCCACAGTGCTATCCACTTGTGCTACCGTGCTGCCCTATATTGTGGAGATTAAAATGCATGGATTGTTTGCAAGAGAGGTCATAAGTATTTCTGTTCTCTCTTTTGTTTCCATTCCTGATTTGCAGGCATTACAGAGGTTGAAGGAAGGCCAGGATATGCTGGAGAGAGGATATCTACAGGCCCGCGAAGAGTACCGTGGGCTCCAATTGAAAGATGCCGGCAACAACAGTTACATCATTGGGGAATTTGATCACAACAGGTAAATGGATTCATTTCAATTTTGGTTTGGACAGATTGAGAGGCAGCTCCAAGCTTTGTTGCGGGATTGTACTTTTCAGCCTTGCAATATGTTGAAGGTATGGAATTTCCAGCAGTGCCTAGATCAGGAGTGCAGAGAGCTGGAATATCAGCTGACTTTCCAAGCCCCAGCAACATTTACTTCACTGTACATAATTAAATTGGGGCACTTGAGAGATATGTCCTTATCAGTCCGAGTGTAACATGGAGAATGGTGGCCAGCCATTTATTTCTTTAGCGCTATACGTGTCACTAAGCAGGTAGAATTATGCAAACACGTTTAGTGTGTATCATCAAAGACACTACATCAATATTAATCTCGTGTCACATTACTTTAAATGTCAATGTACATATTCATCTGAGTTTTGTGGTAACAACTAACATGATTTGATTTAACTGCAGCAATATCGATGTCCGCCTTTTGTCTTCATCGTGATCCACTCACCAAAGTTCAATATAATGCAGGGTGAGAGGGTTTCGATGTATGACCCACTGGGAATGAAATTGCAGGCTAAAGGCTGCTTAAGTAGGGAGTTCTGTCTGTGTTATTACAGAAGGATGTAATCCTGAGTGTAGCCCATAGCAGTTAACAAATACATAATGTACATGGAAGACTAACCTGAAAACTGCCCAGGAAGCAGCTATGATTATACCTTTGGTCAATTTCATGTTAATAGTGAGGTGGCACCATTCTTAGAGCCCATGAGAAGAGTTATGGGCCTGAATTTTTAGCTCTCTCCTACCGGGTTTGAGGTGGGGGGAGGATTGTGAAATTGAATGGGCAGGATTCCCTCTGGCTCTCCCGCCCATCCCGATCCTGATGTGATTTTACAGTGGGGTGGACATAGCCTTGGACAGGAAGGTCGCTCTTGCCCCATTAAGTGGTCATTAAGGGCTTTTCCCACACAACCTCAAATTTCAGGCTGGTGGGTGCTGGATACCTCTGAGTGCGAAACACAAAAAGTTAACATTCTCAATTAAGGACAGGAAGGTTGTGTGGAGCGGTGCTCAATTGCAAGCCCTCTTCTGACTGGGGACGCTCTCCCCTCACGGATTCCTCCAGGCCTATCCCTCGATAGCTTCTTTGCTCCCCTTATAATTGCTCAGGGCATAGCCTACTGTCCCCCTCCACGGGGCCCCT
The DNA here is from genome assembly GCF_902713615.1 of Scyliorhinus canicula. NCBI lineage: Eukaryota > Metazoa > Chordata > Chondrichthyes > Carcharhiniformes > Scyliorhinidae > Scyliorhinus > Scyliorhinus canicula. Next base: position 37,969,388 of record NC_052166.1, on the reverse strand, counting down.
GCCACTTACTTTCACACCAGCTCTCAACACTTAGTCTCAGGCATGGTGCTGCAGTGCCTCTACTGGTTGGACTTCCTTCCAAGTGCAGACGAAAGTCCCATCTGCTGCCAATCAGTCCTCAATTGAGCATAAAATGGCAGCGGGCCTGTCGGAGGACTCTGTGGGTGGTGGGTCGAGCCCTCACCATCCAAAAATTCTGTAGCTGAATACCATGACTTTGCAAATTGTTAGGCAAAGTTCTGTGCCCAATTTCAGTTACAAGGTGAATGGTTTTGTATGTATGAAGGTGGGGGGGAAAATAATCAATATTAGCTGTAGATCAATCTTAAAACATTTTAATGTGAGATGATAGCAGATGGAACAAACGTGATGAAAAATTTGCAATGTATCTATGATGGTCAGATTAAAGTCTTTAAAGCTTTTTTCATATGAGATTAATGCTATTGGGATTGATACTAAACTTTGTAAAGTGTGAAGTTTTACAGTAATAGGCGGTCTAGTGGATGCATCTTTTGAAAATGAACAGTATGACTATTGAACATGTAACTATCCATATGTTTTCAATCTAACCAGCATTTTAAAAATGTTTTGGGGCTTTGCCAAGGAGTCTGGGAATATATTATTTGATAGGTTCATTCAGGTAAGTGCAATAAATAGATCATAGGCTAGTTCCAGCCACCACATACATTATTCTGCCCTCACTGTCCCTTGATCTTTACTTGTCTCTCTGTCTCCAGCATTTGTAAATGTACCAGGTCAATAACATTTAAAAAGGTGGAACCACAGCTTGGCAGGGAAGCTTTCCAATCCATTAAATCTTCCACTAACACAAGGATGGGATTTGGAGATGCTCATAAGCATACTCCCTTTTGAGAATGGCGATTTGCAGGTATTTCAGTAAATCACAAAATATTTCACTGCTCCTCCAAAAAGTTTAACATTCTCTTTTTAAAAACTCAGTGAGTCTTCAATCAATTAAAAGTGATATCCTTTGTTAAACTGCAGCAACTTCCTAAATCCCTCAGCGGTGATTAGGGATTACAATTGTGAGTACAAGGCACAATTTGATTTGGGTCTGACTAAATATGGAGGCAGCATGAAAATTTCTGTTGCAAACCAGCCCTAACATTCATAGAATCCCAACAATGCAGAAGGAGGCCATTTGGCCCATTGGGTCTACACCAAGCCTCCAAAAGAGCACCCCAGCTAGGCCCACTCCCTATTCTTGTAACCCCACCTAACCTTTGAACACTAAGGGGCAATTTATCATGGCCAATAGCCGCCTAACCTGCACATCTTTGGACTGTGGGAGGAAACCGGAGCACCCGGAGGAAACCCATTCAGACAGGGAGAGAAAGTGCAAATTCCACACAGACAGCTTCCCAAGGTTGGAATTGAACCGTGGTCCCTGGCACCATGAGGCTGCAGTGCTAACCACTGTGCCACCGGTGCCACCCATTGTTGTGTGTTATTTAAATGAATGCAGAAAACAAGAATTTCAAAGTTTAGAATATTTAAGCCTGCTCCTGCAACATTCAATCGATTGTGAAAAGTGCACTTTGCTTCCCAGGGAAGTGGAGGGGAACATTTTCCGGCTTGGAATGCATCTAGAGGATCTGAAGGAACGGATTGACCAGCACCCAGAGAACCATTCCTCGGTAGATCATTGGCCCGACATGACACTAACACACAACTCGTGGGCAACACCTGTCCCTGTTCTCCAGACCCCAGTACCAATGCCAATACCGACGGCACAGCCTCCAACAGCAGCCCTTCATAGGCCTGCAGACACAGTCCAGAATCCCAAACCTGAGGTAGGTCTCGGATCTCTGCTTTAATCGGTGAAATAAATTTCACGTGGTTTCCATGTTGAGGTATGTTGGTGTTGAGTTGGGAGAAATTTGTCTCCTTTTTAAATCCCCCACACAATGGACATTAAAGACTCTAAGATCACCTTTTATTACAGATAACAATAAGGTTCCTCGTCTCTTGACTGAACCTCAACCTCGGAAGACTGACCTTGATGCAGAGTGTTTCCATCCCCACATCACTGCAGCCTCAGTGAGCAATGACATTACGTTGCATTTGTATCGCATCTTTAACATGGAAAAGTGATACAAAGTATTTCACAGAGGTGTAAGGGAATAAAATATATAATTGAGCCACAGAAAGACATACCAAGAGGGGTACTTAATGGTTTGATTAAGGGATAAGGTTTAAGGAAGGTCTTAAAGGAGGGTTAAATGTGAACAAGAGGAGGATTTTAGGGAGGGAATTACATAACATGGGGCATTTAAGTGGTCAATGGTCAGAAGCACGGAGTGGAGAATAAGCAAGGAAACAAACTCTAAAAAAACGTAGAATTGGTGGACTGTTTAGCAATGATGAAGATCACTGGGAGAAGGATGTGACAGACCCCCAGAGGGATTTAAATACAAGGATACAAAGTTTAAATATGAGTTTTTGTGAGATCAGAACCAAATTAGAGGTGAGCAACAAGAGGGGTGATGGCCAAGCGGGAATTCTGGTGCAGGATAGGATAGGGACAGTAATTTTCTGTGAACTGACGATACAGATAATGAATGGTCTTTAAATGTCCAGGAATCTTTGACTTTTCGACAATAAAGATATCGGGTGAAACAAAATATTTAATTGAGGATGAGGTAGATACTCCTGAAGAGAGTTGAAACATTAACTATTTTGGAACCACAATTCTATTTGACTAAGTTTAGGCCCCTCTGTCATTCATCATTAACTGTGCAGCCTGTTCCAGAACAATGGGCGGGATTCTCCGCCCCGCCACATTTCTGCCCCGACCGGCCGGCGGGATTCTCCGTTACGCCAGCTGGTCAATGAGGCTTCCCATTGCTGGGCAGCCCCACGCCGTCGGGAAACCCCCGGGTGCCGGCATAACCGAGAATCACGCGGGCGGAGAATCCCACCCATGATACCTGCTTCTATGGACATGCATGCCAAAATAATTTTCTTTGTCAGTCTACTAATCATTAAACCAAAATCTCAGCTGACCTTTCAGCTGGGCAGAAAAGATCTCATGGTACTATTTGAACAAGAATGTGGATTTTCTTTTTTTTTCTTCTTTTTTTAAAATTTAGATTACCCAATTATTTTTTCCAATTAAGGGGAAATTTAGCGTGGCCAATCCACCTAGCCTGCACATCTTTGGGTTGTGGGGGCGAAACCCACGCAGACACGGGGAGAATGTGCAAACTCCACACGGACAGTGACCCAGAGCCGGGATCGAACCTGGGACCTCAGCGCCGTGAGGCAGTTGTGCTAACCACTAGGCCACCGTGCTGCCCGAATGTGGACTTTCTGACTGGCCTAGCCATCTTTATTCCTCAGTCCAAACTACCAAAACAGCCTGGTCATTCGCCTTCTTGCTGTTTTGTGTGACATTGCTGTGTATAGCTGCAGCTTTGCCTATATTGAAAGAGCCAATGCACTTTTAAAAGTACTTCATTTGATGTGAAACACTATGGGGCACCCTGAGGATGTGAAAGGCGCTCTATAAATGTAAGTTCTTTCTTTTCTATGTATCTTCTTCACTGTTTTGTGATTCACTTATATTGTTGTCCAAACGCATCTAAACTACATTATCTGCCGAGCTGCGGACGGTTAACACTCATTTCTTGTGTTTACTGAAGACCACCGCCCCAAGTGCAGCCCTGCAACATGAAAAGGTGGACGTGGAGGTGAGCTCCGTGAGTGGAGAAAGTGAGGATGGAGATGCCATTCCTGAAACCCTCAAACACAAGAAGATGCAACTGAGTGACAATTTTGACCAGCTTTTGGAGCAGTGAGTGTGGTTTAGATTAACTAGTCTCGCCACTTCCTTAGTCTCGTTCTGGATCATGTGAATATTGATGTCCAAAGGCACCTGAGTGACCTTTCATTGAGTCATTAAAAAGCTTGCGTGCAGATGCAGCAAGTGATTAGGAAGGCAAACGGTATGCCGCCCTTCATTGCAAGGGGATTTGAGTACAGGAGTAAAAATTACTCGCTGCAATTGTATGGAGTCTTAGTGAGACTGCACTTGAGTATTGTGCACAGTTTTGGTCTCCTTATTGAAGGAAAGGTATACTTGCCATGGAGGGAATGCATGGAGGGCCACCAGACTAATCTCTATCGTGGCAGGATTACTTAATGTGGAGAGGTTGAGGAAACTGGGCATGTATCCTCTCGAGTTTCAAAGAATTAAAGGATGACATGGTAGCACAGTGGTTGGCACTGTTGCTTCACAGTGCCAGGGTCCCGGGTTCGATTCTCTCTTGGGTCACTGTTTGGAGTCCGTACGTTCTCCCTCTGTCTGTGTGGGTTTCCTCGAGTGCTTCGGTTTTCTCCCACAAGTCCCGAAAGATGTGCTGTTAGGTGAATTGAACATTCTGAATTCTCCCCCAGTGTACCTGAACAGGCGGCGGAATGTGGTGACTGGGGGATTTTCACAGTAACTTCATTGCATTGTTTTTTAAAATAAATTTAGAGTACCCAATTATTTTTTCCATTTAAGGGGCAATTTAGCGTGGCAAATCCACCTATCCTGCACATCTTTTGGGTTGTGAGGGTGAAACCCACGCAGACACGGGGAGAATGTGCAAACTCCTCACGGACAGTGACCCAGAGCCGGGATTCGAACCCGGGTCCTCAGCGCCGTCGGCAGCAATGCTAACCACTGTGCCACCGTGCTGCCCTTTCATTGCATTGTTAATGGCAGCCTAATTGTGACAATAAAGATAATTATAATTATCTAATTGAAACTACGAATTTCCCACAGGGTGTGACAGGGCAGATGTAGATAGGATGATTCCCCTGGTTGATGAGCCTAGAACCAAAGGACACAAATGCCAGAATAAGAGGCAGGCCATTTAGGACTGAGATGAGGGGGAATTTCTTCACTGAGGTGCCCCTTAGTGGGGCGGCATGTAGTGCAGTGGTTAGCACTGGGACTGCAGCGCTGAGGACCCAGGATTGAATCCCGGCCCTGGGTCACTGTCCGTGTAGAGTTTGCACATTCTCAGCATGTCTGCGTGGGTTTCACCCCCACAACCCAAAGATGTGCAGGTTAGGTAAATTGGCCACACTAAATTGCCCCTAAATTGGAAATAATAATTGGTACTCTAAATTTATATATAAATAAAGTTGTCCCTTAGTGTCCACAGATGTGTAGGCTAGATTACAGGGACAGGATGGGGAGTGGACCTAGGTAGGGTGCTCTTTCAGGGGGTCGGTGCAACCTCGATGGGCCAAATGGCCTCTTTATGGGCTGTAGACATTCTATGGCTGTGAAAGTTGAGCTTGTTCAAGACAGAAAGAAACAGATTTCTGGATACTAATGACATTCGGGGAAATAGAGTGGGGAAATTGGCATTGAGGTAGACGATCAGCCATAATCTAACTGAATGGCAAGCAGCCCCGATGGGCTGAATGGCCTATCCCTACTCCTATTTTTCCACATTCCTGTTTTCCCACGTTCCTATGAATAATCCCTTAATCATAGAATTTACAGTGCAGAAGGAGGCCATTCAGCCCAATGAGTCTGCACCAGCTCTTGGTAAGAGCACCCTACTTAAGCCCCATGCCTCCACCCTATCACCTTTATTCCCTTTATCTCCATAATACAGTAACCCCACCTAACCTTTTTGGACACTGGGGCAATTTAGCATGGCCTATCCACCTAACCTGCACATCTTTGGACTGTGGGAGGAAACTGGAGCACCCAGAGGAAACCCGTGCACACACGGGGAGAATGTGCAGACTCCACACAAACAGTGACCCAAGCCGGGAATCGAACCTGGGACCCTGGAGCTGTAAAGCAACTGTACTAACCACTATGCTACCATGCTGCCCCAGTTATGTCAGTAAGTGGAACATCACACATCTGGCTATTAGGAAATTCCAATAAATAAGACAAAGCTCAGTCATGTTATTTGCTTCACTTCATTTAGTGGCCAACCCTAGTGCGATCTCAAGTTCATCAACCAAATTACTCCAGTGATGATAGTCAATTGATTTAGCTTGAGAACTTTTATTGAAGTTGAGTTGAGCTATAGTCGAAGATTCGTTCCCAGTTTCTGGAGGAACTGACTGATAAGAACATTTTATCAGAGTGTCAGCAACAATTTCCTTGATATTATCATTTTCTACTGAACAAACGCACAGAGATAATCCTTATCAAGCAGTTTCGTAATTCTCTGATTTCAATCTAAGTGATGGAGAGGCTTATTTAAGAATTGAATACTACAACCGTATTGCTTTAATTTCTTCCGACTTACTTCTCATTGCTTGTGTAAATTTTTCAATAATTGTGAAGCCATTTAATCAGAAGACTTAAATCTCCTGATCTGCATATTAGCAGGAAGCACCCAAACGTCATAAGAGTTCCCGAGTTTCAAAAGCTAGCTTTGTGCGAGTTGTGAGAAAAGTAGAGTTAAGCTCATTGTGCACCTTCTCCCATTCCCCTCCTTTGAGCACCAGACCCAAATAAAAAACAAAAATACAAAAACTCGGACATAGAGCCTCTATGGGTATTCTAATTATTGTTCTGGTGTCAATCACTTTGACTGCATTGTTAAATCTCATAGAATCCTTAGAATCCCTATGGTGCAGAAGGAGGCCATCTGGTCCATCAAGTCTGCACCAACCCTCTGAAAGAATACCTTACACAGGCACACAGGCCCACTCCCCAACCACCGCAGGCCCTCCCCCTCCCACCTAACCTGCACATCCGAGGACAATTTACCAGGCGGGAATGTGACAGTGGCAAGTCCGCTGCATTCCAGCCCCCATGTCAATTAAGTCCATAGTGGGAAGGCCCATGGATGCCTTGTTACCCTGCTGCCAATTGATGCCACCCACTTAAGCGCCTCATCCCACAGGGGTGAGGGTTTCAGCAGCAGAAAAGCTGAGGCAGTGGCAGAGACGGGCAACGTTGCAGAAGTAGATGATTAGACAGTATTGTAATGAAGAGATGAGAAGCTCAGTTTGAGGGCCAGAGAAGAGATCACAGTTGCAAATGTGTGGGGCTTAATGTCTGCCCAACAGTATCTGTATAGCAAACTTCCCATGGTACGCAGGACACACCATTATCAAAATCTTCAAAACAAGTTGCTTTGGCTGAAGAATCTCTTCACAGAGACTGTGCCACTTTATAGGAAGTTGCGTGAGTGTACCTTATTGTCCCGGGAAGCTACCTGCATACAATATAAATGAATAATGTAGGTCAGAGGAGATTAATAGTCGTAAAGTGGCTTTACCATTCCAATGAACTGAAGAGTTACTGCATTATATTCTGGAGACAGCAGATACCGAAATGCATAAGAAAGCAGGGAGGAATTCATGGTAATAAAAATGAAAATGCTTCATAAACTTAGCAGGTGTGGTAGAACTGGCCGGGAGAGAAACGCAGTTAACATTTTGACTGCATATGACCCTTCCACAACTTGAACTCAAGGCAATGGCCAACTCCCAACCTGTGGTGTTCAAATAACATTCACTAATCACTTGAGCTTTCCTGTTCAAGATTCAGACTCCCTCAGATCAGTTTGAGACTTTGTAACCTTGCTCTCCCCACTTTTCAGTGGAAACCAATTGTTTCCTTTCTGCTTTCCAGGTGTAAAAACATCAAGGATTTACCTTTATCACTGGGCCTCAATAGGATGAGAGAAAACCCCGATTCTCCTCAGCCAGCCCCAACTGCACATGCTCAGGAGATGGGAATGGTGGACCTAATCCAAGGAGGAGGGATCAAGCCTCTTAAAGATGGCCTGGACAAATACAGCAGTAAAACACCAGAACCGTGAGTAGCCAACTGGGGGCGGATCCCTTTTCATTGGGTTAATGCCCACCAGTTCTCAGGAGCCAATTGATTGGAATTTGATACAAAGCTGCCCCTCAAACACAGCGGGTTGGATTCTCCGGTCCCCCAGCCGCATGTTTCTCGGTGGTCGTCATTTGCTGGTGGCGGGATTCTCTGCTCCCACATCTGTTAATGGGACTTCCCATTGAAACCACCCCATGCCAACCAGAAACCCATTGGCGGACAGGGCTGTGCTGCCAGAAGGAAAAGAGAATCCCAACAACCAGAGAATTCAGGCCAGCATCTTTAACATTGCGTGGTTTATAATACAATCATCTTAAATTTGAGAGCTAGTGACATTTATAAGACTGAAAGATAGGAGCAGAATTAGGCAACTTGGTCTATCGAGTCTGCTCCACCGTTCAAAAAATGGCTGATATTTTTCTCATCCCCATTGTCCTGCCTTCTCCCCATAATCCCTGATCCCCTTATTAATCAAGAACCTATCTATCTCTGTCTTAAAGACACTCAGTGGTTTGGTCTCCACAGCCTTCTGCTCCAAAGAGTTCCACAGATTCATCACCCTCTGGCTGAAGAAATTCCATCTCATCTCTGCTTTAAAGGGTCATCCCTTTAGTCTGAGATTGTGTCCTCTGGTTCTAGTCTTTCCTCCAGGTGGAAACATCCTCTCCACATCCACTCTATCCAGGCCTTGCAGTATCTTGTAAGTTTCAATAAGATCCCCCTCATCCTTCTAAACTCCAGCGAGTACAGGCCCAGAGACTCTAACAGATTTGTCAGACATGACTTCCCTTTGACAAAGCCGTGCTGACTCAGACCTATTTTATCCTACGTTTATTAAAGGAATGAGCCAATAAAGAATGAGCCTGTGCCACCTATTGCCTTCAAGGATAGCCAAAAGGCAGTAGAGCGAGAAGAGGAGTTCCCTGCAGTGACCGAAATCCGGCTACGCACCATCTCTCCCATTTCAAAAGGGACGACCGTAACAGAAAAGAAAGACCTTTTGTGTCAAAGAAGTCTGACTTGCGTGGATGGAATTGCTTCTCCCGAACACGTGCCTCGCAAAGCTCTACACCAAACCACATCATTAACTCTAGAGGTAACTACACCCACTTTACAACATATTGTGTGTTGCTATTTGGGGAGGGGAGTATAGATTTGATGCAAAGATTTTCTGTCGGTAAACATCCCTAAGTAGGAAAGATAAAACAGGTGAGCGACCGGCTGTGATAAAAAGGAGGAGAAAAAGCATCAATAACAAAAAAAAAAGCAGAAATACACAGCAAGACTCAAACCTGAAAAGTGAATGCACTTTGGGTGCAGGCCATTCATCATGGTTTCTGACCAAACACCCTTTTCAGATACTCATAGGACCGAATTCTTCATGTTTTAGATCAATGACCATTTTGGCAAGTAAGGAAGCCGCTTCCCCAGCTGCTTGCTTAGGTTTCATGCACATTGCTTCAAGTTCAAATAGTACAGGACAAGAGACCACAGAGGTCCTTCAGCATTTAGAGAATTAACAGCACACATAGATGTTTAGCAGTATCGGACCCAGCAGAGGGGATGCAAGAAATCATGAGGATTTTGGGGGAATTTGGCTGGTTTTCGGGGTATAAACTAAACTTAGGGAAAAGTGAGATATTTGGGTCCAGGCAAGGGGACAGCAGAGGCGACTGGGGGAACTGTTGTTTAGAGTACTGTAGTAGCGGGAAGCTTTCGGTACCTAGGCATCCAAGTGGCGCGGGAATGGGACCGGCTGCACAAACTAAATCTGGCCCGACTAGTAGACCAAATGTAGGACGATTTTCGGAGGTGGGACGCGCTCCCATTGTCACTGGCTAGGAGGGTCCAGACGGTGAAGATGACGGTCCTCCCGAGATTCATGTTTGTGTTTCAGTGTCTCCCCATCTTTATTCCCCGGTCCTTTTTTAAACGGGTCAACAAAGTGATCACTGGCTTTGTATGGATGGGCAAGACCCCACGAGTAAAAAAGGGGATGCATGAGAGGAGCCTGGGAAAGGGCGGGCTGGCGCTTCCAAACTTCAGTAATTACTATTGGGCGGTGAATATAGCCATGATCAGGTAGCGTGGGTGGGGCGGGGGGGAGGGGGTGGGGGGGGGGGGTCGATATGGGAACGTATGGAGGCGGCTTCATGCAAGGGTACCAGCTTGGGGGCGCTGATAACGGCGCCTCTGCCATTCCCACCGGTGGTGCCCCATGGTGGTGCCCTGTGGTGGTGGCAGCCCTGAGAGTCTGGGGGCAATGGAGGAGACATGTGGGAGCGGAGGGAGCATCGGTCTGGTCTCTAATCTGTAATAATCACCTATTTGCCCCGGGAAGGATGGATGGAGGGTTTCGGAGATGGCAGTGTACAGGGATTGAGAGGATGGAGATATGTTGATAGAGGGGAACTTTCCTGAGGAAGTTGGAGGAGAAATTTGGATTGGCGAGGGGCAACTAGTTTAGGTACCTGCAGGTGCGGGACTTCCTATGCCGGCAGGTTTCGACCTTCCCTCTCCTACCACCAGGGATACAGGACAGGGTAGTTTCCAGATTGTAGGTGGGAGAAGGGAGGGAGAAGGGTGCGTCTCTGACATCTACAGGGAACTCATGGGGTCAGAGACGATGCCGACGGAGGAGCTGAAGCGCAAGTGGGAAGAGGAATTGGGCGGAGAGATAGAGGATGGTCTCTGAGCGGATGAGCTGAGTAAAGTCAACCCGTCCACAACATGTGCCAGGCTCAACCTGATACAGTTTAAGGTTGTTCATCGGGCTCAAATGACAGTTGCCCAGATGAGCAGGTTCTTTGGTGTAGAAGATGGGTGCGCAAGGTGTGCGGGAAGGCCAGCGGACCTTGTTTACATGTTCTTGACATGTCCAAAGCTTGGGGGATTCTGGCAGGAGTTTGCAGATGTCATGTCCACGGTGTTGAAAACAAGGGTGGCACTGAGTCCAGTGGTGGCGATTTTCGGGGTGTCGGAAGATCTGGGAATCCAAGAGGAGAAAGAAGCAGATGCTCTGGCCTTTGCTTCCCTGGTAGCCCGGAGACGGATACTATTAGCTTGGAGGGACTCAAAGCCCCTGAAGTCAGAGACCTGGCTATCAGACATGGCTAGCTTTCTGTTTGGAGAAAATCAAGTTCGCCTTGAGAGGGTCACTGTTCGGGTTTGTCCGCAGGTGGCAACCGTTCATCAATTTCTTCGTGGAAAATTAATCGTCAGCAGAAGGGTGGGTGAGGGGTTAGTTTAGCTTCGAGTAGGGGGTTAATAAAGGTGGGACCTGTCAGAGAGGGGGGCGGCTTTTGCACTATGTTTATAGTTTCATGTACATTGTTTATTGTGTTGTTGTTGTCAAACTAAAAATACCTCAATAAAATGTTTATTAAAAATAAAAAGATGGTTAGCAGAAAGTGCAGATCACTCAAGACAGATCTTGAAAGCCTGAGATGTGGTTTCAATAAACGCTGATCAAAGAATCATAGAATCCCTGCAGTGCAGAAGGAGGCTATTTGGACTAACAAGTCTGCACTGACTCTCTGAAAGAGCACCCTACCTTGTCCAAAACGCCACCCTATCCCCATAACCCCACCTAGGAGCAATTTACCATGGCCAGTTCACCTTCCCTGCACAACTTTGGGAGGAAACCGGAGCACTCGGAGGAAACCCACACAGACACGGGGAGAACGTGCAAACTCTATACAGTCACCCGAGGTTGGAATCGAACCTGGGTCTCTGGCACTGTGAGGCAGCATTGCTAACGACTGTGCCACCATAGGCCGCCCCTTATCTTTTAAACAAGGACTGAGTTCAGAGACGATGTCTAGATGACGGGCGGAATTTTTTGAATGTTCAGTTTCACTAAAGGACCACAGTTTGTGTTGCTTAGCAACTTTAGATTTTACCATCCAATTATATGGTGCCCTCCAGTGGTCATCTTGCCGACACAGATGAAAAGCAGTTAAATGTTCAGGGATTATTAATGCAACACATCCAACATTAATGTGGCGCAGTTATTGCGTCATAGGTTAAATTCACTGCAATTTCCCAGTTTTGAGCTGAGTGCCATTCGAAGTTTCTGTTACAATGTGAACATAAGCCAATTTCTGAAATCTTCATGGATAGCCACTGAACAGTCTTGAAGCTTCTTCATGTGACATAATTTAACACGACAGAGGGTCTAACTATCCCATCAACGCTTTAAGCTCAGGTATACACATGTGTAGACCTCCAGAGTGATTTCAATCAGACATTAGGGTACTACTTTTCCCCTGGGTATGAAGGCATGCTTTACTGTGTAAAGGGCCACAATTTGGCAGGGGATGGAGGGAGAGGTTTTGGAGGAAATCTGGTTTTCCTCCTCATTCCCAACCTCGGGCCATTTTCCACTAACTTTTTCATTGGTCAGGGAAGCCTCCTGTGCAAAACATGTAGCTGAATCTGCTGAGGTCAAGCTTCACATTCTAAAAGTGAATTGAAAGTTGAATTTTCATCTGGTGGGGGTTTTGGAAGCCCATCAACAACACACGCGTTTCGAGAGTTAATGAAGAAATTGGAAAACCTGTGGAAGAGTCAGGAAGTCTTGGAAAGATAAATGTAAAATGCTTTTAGCCCATCAAATGTCACTAATAGGTGCTGTATTGTAATGGAGATGTGGTTTTAATGCATTATCAAAGAGATCGGTCCTGCAAAGGTAAGTTGGCTTTGTGTAATTGTTCATATTCATTTACAGCACTTATCCAGTGCAGTGAAAATTGTTCCAAAATATCCTGTCAGACTGTTGTGCCACCTTTTGAACTGTGAATTAATTGGACTGACAGCTCTGGCTTACATTTTTAAAAAGCTGCTTTTGATCATTTAAAAAAATCTATCCCATCCATTTCTATGCAGGCATTCTGCGTTGAAATTTTTAAATGATCGCCTTATGTTCTTTCCATCTCAGAGAGTACACCATTGTTTTACAGCTGTGGCTATTATGAATGCTTGGGCTGGGCTTTCAGTTCTGAAGGGTTTCAGCAGCACAGTGGACATTCCATTCATTTGAGAATGAGTGAGAGGTTTTAAGAGGTTGCGATAACAAATTAAGTCTTTGATATGGTTTCTTGTTTGCTGACACAAGCTCATATGATCACAAGAATGACAAGTTTTTAATCACTTGGCAGAATACATTTTTCTTCATAGTGTCAATGATAGTATGTTTGGTGGAGGCTATTATTAGATGGTGAGAGATTTATTTTTACCCAAACAATGTTTATCTTTGGAAATCTTTTTATTGGCTTTTCTCATGTTTATAAACAGTTGTTGTGGACATAACATTTTTCTTGCCCGCGCTAATTTACTTTATTTTACAGAGAGGTTTGTTTTGTCCTTCATTTCACTAACTCTAAGTACATTTTGTTGCCCTCTGGATTGGTCTATGATACACCCCGCCCCCTCCCACCATTGGCTTCAGCACTCTTCCTCTCCTCTTGTGGTTTCCCCATCTTCCTTCCGCCCCCCACCCCCCACTAAGGTTGCGCAGTCCTTTGGTTCCTCATCTTTTTTTATTCCCAGCTTATTCCTCGTTGCTGGCCTCGAACAGGTTTTGGAACAGGCCGACGAACTGCCCCCAAGTATCCAGGAAGCCTTCCTCTCACCCTCAGATGGCGTACAATCTTCTGCAGGTTTCCGAGAGGTCAGCGAGCCAGTCTGCAGCTTTGGGTGGTGATGACGATCATCAGTCAAGCAGGATTCTCCGGCGTGCGATTTGGGAAGCGAAAGCATGGGCGTTGGCCCCCTTCCCCATGTGTAGCTCTGGCTGCTCCGATACCCCGAAGATTGCCACTATTGGGCATGGCTTCACCCTCACCCCCACAACCTTGGACACTGCCTCGGAGAAGGCTGTCCAGAACCCAGCAAGCTCGGGGCAAGCCCAAAACATGTAGGTGTGGTTGGCCGGGCCCCTGTGGCACCGTTCACATTTATCCTCCGTCTCCAGGAAGAACCTGCTCATTCGGGTTCTGGTCGGGTGCGTTCTGTGCACCATTTTTATCTGCATTAGGCTTAGCCTTGCGCAGGAGAATGTGGAGTTCGTCCTGTCAGTGCTTCGCCCCAGAGTCCCCACCCTACCTCTGTCCCTGTTCATCCTCCCATTTTTGTCTGGTCTCGTCCAGTGGTGTTCGAGCTCTGTCCAGTAGTTGTCTGTATATTTTCCCACATAGCTCCCCCTTCTCGCTGCCTATCAGGTCCTCTATTAGTGTGCTTTCTTGGGCCCCGGGTACCTTACTGTCCCTTTGCGAAGGAAGTGTTTTATTTGGAAGTGTCTCAATTCCTGTCCCTTTGCTAGTTTCCACTTCCTCGTCAGTTTGTCCAGTGTCGCCAGTCTGCGCCCTACGTAGAAGTCCCCACGTCAGTGTGCCCCCATCCCGCCTCCATCTTTTGAAGGTGGTATCTATCTGGCATGGCTGGGGGAATCTGTGATTGCTGCAGATGGGGGCCGAAGTGCTGTCTCACTGGGTCCACATTCTCAGCGTGGCCGCTACCACTGGGCTCATTGTGTATCTTGCTGAGGAGGATGGGAGTGCTGCTGTGGGAAAGGCCGAGAGGGTCGTTCCTTAACAGGATGCCTCCTCCATTTGTACCCAATTTGTGTCAGGTCCTTGTACCCATCCCCTCACTTTTTCTTCCGTTGCTGCCCAGTGGTAGTATTGTAGGTTCGGTAGGGCTAGGCCCCCTCTAACCTTTCCTCTTTGCAGTGTCGGCTTGGGAATTTGTACCCCTCCCACACAAACGCCATGATTAGACTGTCTACGTTTTCGAAAAAGGCCTTGGGGATGAAGATCAGGATCTATCTAAACAGGAAGAGGAACCTTGGCAGTACGTTCATCTTGATCATCTGCACTCTTTCTGCCAGGAAGAGTGGGAGTGATCCCCACCACTGAAGGTTTTTCTTACTTCCTCCACCAGGCTGGTCAGGTTCCACTTGTGGATCTGTGTCCAGTCTCTGGCTATTTGGATCCCCTGGTAACAGAATCTGTTCTGGGCTGTTTTGAATGGGAGCCCGGTCAGCTCTGACCCTCCCCTTTTGGGTTCACGGGGAATGCCTCGCTTTTGCCCAAGTTAAGTTTGTAGCCCGAGAAGGTTCCAAACTCTTTCAGTATTTGCAGAATTGCCTTCAGTCCCTCCTGTGGCTTTGTGACATAGAGGAGCAGGTCATCTGCATAGAGTGAAACTATGTGCTCTCTGTCTCCTCTCCGGATTCCCTTCCAGCTATTCGCGTTCCGCAAGGCTATCGCCAGGGGTTCAATCGCTAGCGTGAACAAGAGTGGAGACAGGGGACAGCCCTGTCTTGTTCCTCTCTGTAACTGGAAGTATTCAGAGCTGGTGGTGTTAGTTCGAACACTCACTTTGGGAGCGTTGTACAGGAGCCTCACCCAGGCGGTGAATCCCGCTCCGAGACCAAACCGTTCCAGTACCTCAGTACCTCGAGGAGGTAGTTCCATTCGACTCTGTCGAAGGCCTTTTCTGCGTCGCGGGAGACGATCACATCTGGTGTTCTCTCCCCAGGCCCGGGGGGGGGGGGGGGGGGGGAGTGGTGTTGGTCATTATCACATTCGGCAGCCGCCTGATGGTGGCTATGAGCTGTCTATCCTTGACAAAGCCCGTTTGGTCCTCTGCGACCACCTCTGGTACGCAGCCCTCCAGGCTTTTGGCCAGGACCTTTGCCAGTATTTTCGCATCCACGTTCAGCAGTGAAATGGGTCTGTATGACCCACATTCCGTTAGGTCTTTATCTTTTTTGGGTATCAGTGAGATTGTGGCCTGCGCTAACGTGGGGGGCAGGGTGCCCCCTGCCAGTGAGTCCGCGAACATATCCCTTAGGTGTGGGGCCAGGATTCTCAAGCAATGTTAAGTATTTTTAATTGATATTGCATGGAATCGGAGGAATATACACCGCGGATACCGGGTGGGTGGCTATGGAAGACATATGGGAATACATTGAGGAGGCAAGAGTTGCAAAGAAAAGATGGGGGAATAAGGAGGGGTGAGTAATAAGGTTTAGGAGTCTTTAAGCAGTGTCAGGAGTCATACAACTGTTGCCAAGGACCGAGATGGGCCTTCTCACCAACGTCCCTCTTCACCCGCACACCTCCCAGATGGGTAGGTGGCTTGCAACAGCACGGCGAACCGGAACCCCGGCAGGAAGAGATAAAAACCCTGAGCAAGGTCACACATCATATGGGAGGGCAGTTTGTGGTCCACAAAATGGCCTGACGTGCACCCAAGTGGAAAATACATCCCTAAAGCTCCACAAATCAGTATCAGCAGCAAAATAAGATGCATTGTATAATTGATATGTTTACTGAGGGC
Organism: Scyliorhinus canicula; assembly: GCF_902713615.1. Classification (NCBI taxonomy): domain Eukaryota; kingdom Metazoa; phylum Chordata; class Chondrichthyes; order Carcharhiniformes; family Scyliorhinidae; genus Scyliorhinus; species Scyliorhinus canicula. The sequence goes on along the minus strand of NC_052166.1, from coordinate 37,953,205 downwards.
ATAATTGTGCATCAACAACTCCTGAGTTGTTCAGCTTGAACTTGGCCTTTCCTTTTTGTTCCATCCTTTACTCCCTTTATGGGATAACTTCAAGCATATGCAACTTTATTAATCATAAAAATAGTGTTATATTAATCTAACAATTTAAAATTTCAACACAAAAAATGAGCATCTAGTGAAGTCACCATAAAGTTGCCTGACCTGAGGTAGGAGTGGACTGGGAGAGTTTGAGATGAACTTCTTTGGTGATCACTCGCTGATGAGTATGATTGTCCACCGAAGAAACTCCACATTGCTGGTCTTGGGTTTTGTGCATTCTTGCATGGCTGATGAGCCCGTTCCTAGAGCTGAAAATTCGACTGCACAGGTTTTCCTGGAGGTGGGATTGGTCCGTGGGCTCTAGATTGTTGGTATTCCTTTCTCAGAATCATTTTCCAGGCCTCCTCTTGCCATCGGGAGTCCTCGAAGAATTGTGTCCAGTATCAGGGATCAATTAATCCCTTCCTCCAAGTCGATCATTTCTGAGCAAGGGTCTCCTAGGCATTGACAGTGATATTGGATTTCTTGAGCTAAGACTTCATGGTGTCTTTAAAGCACTTCCTTTGTCCTCTCATCCTTAGGTATCCGAAAGAGGCCCTTTCAGATTGGCTACGCTGTTGGACTTCGGCATGGATGTCAGCCTTAGAGAAGAGGTGGCTCACCAGTATGGGAAATGTTCCACCTTTGGTAGGGTTTCCCTGTTGATCTGGATTGAGGGAGAAACTGGCTCTTGCTTTGGGGTGGGCTGGTAAAGGACTTGACTCTTCTTGAGGTTGAGGCTGAGAACGATTCTTTGGCATGCTTCCGCAAAGGTGTCAAGCATGGATTAGCGATTCTCTTCTGAGAGAGTTGAGATAGCGATGTCAACTGGGCACTGAAGTTCCCCAAGCAATGTCAGTGCTGTTTTCTTCTTGAACTTCAACCAGTTAAGGTTGAAAGATTTTTATCCATCCTGTAGACAATGTTCACCCCACTGGGAAACTTGTTCTTGACGAGATGAAGGATGGTGGCGAAGAAGATGGAGAAAAGAGTGGGGGTGATAACATATCCCTGCTTGACTCCAATCTTGACCTCAAAAGTTTCTTTCATATTTCCTTCAGCCAGGACTGTCACTGACATCTTGTCGTGGAGGAGTCGGAGGATGTTGAAGAATTTTGCTGTACAGGCAGTCTTTGACATGGTTTTCCTAGCACTTCTTGATTGACTGAGTCAAAATCCTTGGTCAGATCAATGAAGAATGGTTGATGTTGCTCCTGATATTTCTCTTGAAGTTGCCAAGCAGTGAAAATCATATCCGCTGTTCCACAGTTTTGTCGGAAGCCATACTGGCTTTCTAGAAGCATTTCTTCAGAGACTGAGAGAAGGCGGATAGCGAGGATTTGGGCGATGATCCCGACGGTGGAGAGTAGCGCGATTCCTTGGTATTTCGCACAGTTCGCTTTTGTCTCCTTTCATGTAGTCGGTGGTGTTGACGGCATCCGTGAGGTCAGCAGGAATTTCATCTCTGTCCCAGATGGAGAGGATGGGTGCTTGCTTCTCCAAGTTTGAAAATCCCCGCTGGGGTCTCATCCACTCCTGTGGCTTTTCTATTCTTCATGTGTTTAATGACAGTTTCAACTTCATCCACTCTTGGTGGGAGTCCAAGATCATCTTTGATGGGGAGCTGGGGATTTCCTCAAACACTTCCTCATCTATGGTTGCATCACAGTTTAGGAGTTCTTTGAAGTGTTCTCTCCATCAAAGGCTGATGTTTTCTCTGGCTCTCAAGAGGCTTCCGTCCTTACACCACACCCGTTTCAGGCCTAAGGTATTGGGTCTATACATTGCCTTTGATGGCACTGAAGAAGCCCGGGGTGTTGTGCCTATCAGCGAGGAGTTGCAGCTCCTTACTTTACTCAGCCCATTATTTTTGATTTTCCTAGATCTTATTTACACTTCTGACTTGGCTAATTGATGAGTTCTCCACCTGGCCATTTTGCCAAGTGCGGACAGCTTTCCTCTTCTTGTTGATGGGTTCTTGGATGACTGGTTATTCTTCTTGAACCAGCCTTGGTGTTTCTTGGTCTTGTGGCGAAGTTTCTTCACAGTTGTCTTCAGCTCTTTCCAGTTTCCTCCATTCCATTAGAATGGACGCTTCGAAGATTTCCATTGTTGGAACTTGTCTAGCATGCTTGGCCCTTGAAGCCACTCAACGTTGTTCTTTTTTCTTCAAGCTGTTTCTTCATCGTCTGCTGTTTGTGGTGGAGTTTGATGGACACAGAGGAGCAGAGAAGCCAGTGGTCTGTCCAGCAGTCAGCTGCACTGATCATTGCTTTGGTGATGAGGGTATTCTTTTTGTCTCTGGATTGGACTATCTAAACATCATGAAAATAAGAAAACTCGTCACCCCCCCATGGATGCAGGGAACCCCGCCACGCACATGCCCCCAACCTCACATGGAATCTCCCCCCCCATGGACACTGGGAAACCCCCCCTCACATGGACCTTCCCATTGGAAGCCCGCACACCCTCCCTCCCCGACATGCACCCTGGCAGTGCCCCTGGGCATGACCCTCTCCCCCTCACCCCCTCAGGGCTATACTTAGCTGTGCCACCCTGGTTGGGTCTCTTCACCAGGTTTCCATGAGGGGGTGGGGGGTGGTGTTCAAGATATCCTACATAAGGAGCCCTGCTAAGTGTGTGTTAACGTATGAGGGACATGGGATCGATTCCCGGCTTGTGTCACTGTCTGTGCGGAGTCTGCACGTTCTCCCCGTGTCTGCGTGGGTTTCCTCCGGGTGCTCCAGTTTCCTCCCACAAGTTCTGAAAGACGTGCTTGTTTAGTGAACTGGACATTCTGATTTCTCCCTCTGCAGCCGAACAGGCGCCGGAGTGAGGTGACGAGGGGATTTTCACAGTAACATCATTGCAATGTTAATGTAAGCTTACTTGTAACACATTTGTGGCGGGAACCCCATCCCATCATGGGGGGGGGGGGGGGGGGGGGGGGGGGGGGAGTAGGAGGGGGAGTAGGAGGGGGAGCAGGAGGGGGAGCGGGGCCCAAGTGAGCCCATATCTTCACAATTTGTTGCAGTGGATGGAGTGGAGCAGCGAAGCCAGGAGTTGCTTGGGCCCACTCAAAAAAGCTTTCTGGGCAATTCCGAACTTTGCATTTCTGGACAGGAGGAGTACATTGGCAGCAAAAAATTATTTCAGTTGGTGTTTAAAACCTAGCCGGACTTGATCCTCTGGACAACCTAGGGATGGAGCTGGGCTTTAATTAGAAGCAACCAGACAGTAGTTTGCAATTTAACTAACCCCAGTTAGGCTCGAGCTTCAGTTATAATACCATAAATAAACTTTTTTTTAAAAATAATTTTTATTGAGAAATTTTGATTTTATACAACAGTATACCTTAGTAAAATACTGAAAATAACAATAATATTAACAATCATATACATTCGCCCCATCCCCATGAACAACCCAGCATTTTAACAACAACGCAAATTAACACACTATAAAGTTACAGAATAAACACTACAATAATGCACCCCCCCCCCACCCCCCCCCCCCCCCCCCCCCGGGTTGCTGCTGCTATTGACCCAGTTGCCTATCTCTGAGCCAGGAAGTCCAGAAAAGGCTGCCATCGTTTATAGAACCCTTGTATTGATCCTCTCAGGGCAAATTTGACCTTTTCCAATTTTATAAATCCCGCCATGTCACTGATCCAGGTCTCCACGCTTGGGGGCCTTGCATCCTTCCATTGTAACAGAATCCTTCGACGGGCTACTAGGGACGCAAAGGCCAGGACACCGGCCTCTTTCGCCTCCTGATACCATAAATAAACTTAACGCCAATTAAGTTGCAAGAACTTATGGCACATACAAAACCTTTTCCCAGGCCTGCTTCTACAATACTGGCATTAAGTGTGGCTGTTGACACACAATGACCATATTAATTTCCAGCAGTCCATGTTAAATATTAGTCTTTTGGGAGCAAACAGCATCACCTTCGATGACCGGGAGAGCACTGACTGACACCTCAGGCATCGAAATGGAGTCAAATCTGAGAATTGGCCATAATCTTCTCTCATTTTCTTTACGTGTAACGCAGTCATGTCAGGACGGTAATCCAAAAACAGAGCGTGCTGGATAAACTCAGCAGGTCTGGCAGCATCTGTCGACAGAGAAGCAGAGTTTTTTTAATATAAATTTAGAGCACCCAGTTCATTTTTTCCAATTAAGAGGCAATTTAGCGTGGCCAATCCACCTACCTTGCACATCTTTGGGTTGTGGGGGCGAAACCCACGCAGACACGGGGAGAATGTGCAAACTCCACACGGGCAATGACCCAGAGCCGGGATTGAACCTGGGACCTCCGCCGTGAGGCAGCCTTGCTAAACATTGCACGCACCGTGCTGCCCTCAGAGAAGCAGAGTTAACGTTTCAAATCCATATGACCCCAAAAACGTATTTTGAATAATAGCACACACTCATGGGTTATCATCCAAGCCATCCACCACCTTTTTTTATGTCATTTAGTTCTCTGACACTTTGGTCTTTTAATTTGTCGATTGACACGAGGACTATTCCGACCCTGCATCACCCTCAAAAATCACAATCCAAATGCTGCAGTAACAGCAGATTTTAATCATTTGGGATAAATTTATATCGGTGGCTCATTAACATTGTAAATTATATATGCTTTAAAACAAACACTGACTGGCTATTAACTGAAGAGGGGCAATGCTTCAGGTTAACAATCTCTCGCTATTACCTCGATAATGGAATATGCTTTTGCTGTCTCCCAATATTTAGAAATCCAACTGCCAGCAAGCTAGAAATATAAACCAGCCATTAAACATTTTTATAACTCTAGTTAAATATTGACAGACTTAAACCAACATTATGAGGCTGTTTGCTTGATTCAAAAATAAGACAATCTAAATACGACAGTGGATGATTTCAAATTATAATCTTTATTATTAGTTTCACAAGGAGGCTTACATTAACACAGCCTGCTCGGGTACACTGAGGGAGAATTCAGAATGTCCAAATCACCTAACAGCATGTCTTTTGGGACTTGTGGGAGGAAGCTATGTAAGTAATATTATATTCAAGCCTGGAACACACTAAGGTGGAGGCTCATAATTTGTTGGATCCTTTCGTTTCACACGTTAATATTAATCCCATCCACAAAGACCCCAGTCGTTATCATTTGCTGAGAACTCCTGTAATTTCATCGAGCCACACCAGATGGCAGCAGACTTGCTGCAAGACTGTAACCTCTTTCCTCTGATTCCATTATATGTGGCCAGCATTAATTCATACTGACAACCTAACGCCTGATGCAGCATTAGAGCCTGCTAAAGATATGAAGCACGATAGAACACACTGAGCCTTTAGTGCGAATGTGCAGCAACAACGGGCATCACAAAAGCTTAATGAGCTCTCTCTCTCCGACGTAATTATTTTAAACTGGCTCAGTTGCAGTGGTTTATGTGGAATAGCGACAATATTTAATAGTCACGCAATCCCTTTTGTGAAAGAAAAAGTGATCCAACCCGCGCATGAGTGATCCCATTGGTGAAAATGCGGATTGGGAACTGGTGCATGAGAATTTTCTTCAGACGCCAGTCAGGGCTGGCAAAATTTAGCTATTCTCAAAGGAGAGGCGTTGTTCGTCAAGCCCCCCGCCCCGAGCTGTACAACAGCCCCTTATTCTTCAGTTGGCCCTTTGATACCATGGCAAAGCAGATGGAGCAAGGTTGACATGAAAAGGGATAGAGATTTGTTGCTGATTGATATAATATCTTCAGGAGTTCCCGAGAAGGTTATACAAGTCCCGAGACCCAGCTGCTCTGCCTCCACCCATGAGCAGGGGAGCTTGTATTCCATGAGTCCCACGGGGAGATCAATTGCATCTCGTGAGGGTTATTACGATATGGTTAGAAGAGTGGTGATAGAAGGAGGCTCAAGTGGAGCACAAAAGCTGGCATGTGCCATGTTCTGTAGACTGGCCAAAGTGAGTGATGAACTACAGAACACCTAGTTTAGATCATTTATTATGGAACAACAGCTTGATAAGACAACTAGGATAAATACAATAATAAACTGCTAACACTATTCAATTATTGTAGAGCTACTGCAAAATACATCTATTCTCCAGCACGACCTACTCCCAACTCCCCAGCCACAGGGTCATGTGGTAGGTTTACACTGCTACCTAGTGGTTGGACATTGCGCATAATATGTACAAAACTTGCTTTATGCATATCATCAGAGCATGAACTAGCTGAACTGAATGGCCTGTTTCTCTGCTGCGTATCCCACTTAATTCTATGTAACAGCTAACTCGGAGAGGGAGAAAGTGATATTGCAACAAAAGAAAAAGAGAAATGCTGGCAATACCCAGCAGGTCTGGCAACATGTTGTGTGCAGAGAGAAACCGAACTGAAGTGATCACCTCCATCAGATTGCAAATAGCAACAGTTTATTTTTCTATAATATCTTTGATGTGGCAAAACATATTGGGGCATTTACCAAAGCAAACTCGGATTCAAAAGACTGTGCAAAAGAAGGGGATAATTAAGCATGGAGGATAACAATCTCTCAATCAGAAAGATATTGTGTGGTTTGTGTGTGTGTGTGTGCACATGCATGCATGTGTGGACATGCTTAATAAGAACTGTGTAACTTTATAATCATTCAATTTAAAATTGTTGGCAACTTTAAACCTCTTTTCAAAATTCTTCTCTTTCAATACTGAAGGCAGGAATATTCAAAGATGGCAAGGGGGAAACTCTTGTTCCGATATTCCTGAATGCGGGAAACCCACTCCATGTCAGGGTGCCAATGACTGGGGAGGAGAGTTCCTCAATCCTCTTTTCCCCGCTCTAAGTCAACATCAGGACACCTTTTATTGTTCTTTCTTCAGGGAATGTTTTCGTCCATGAAGGACATTTGCCTAACTGACAGGTGTGTTCTGCTTTTTCAGGAACGCATTGTTTCCCCAGAGACAGACAGCGGGTTTGTGGGGTCCGAAAGTAGCAGGCTTACACCAGCAATTCAAACTCCAGAGCACCAACCCACTCAGAGCAGGTACCAAAGTAAATGCTTCAATTGCTGTGCAGAATGTCTCGTATAGATGTCAAACTCTTTCAGGTCTGTTATCTTTAACCCATATGAATAAATGAATATATGTTATAATATGGTAATTTAATATAATTGTTGGGACCACTGAAGTCATTTTTTTCGATCGCCACCGGAAACTCCATTTCCGAGTCACTGACTTCATCCCTCTCTGTGCTAACTGTCTCACCGTCACCTTCTATGGGGTAATTGGGGATGGGTAACAAATGCAGGCCAGTGAAGCCCAATCCCATGAAGAAATAAAACAAGTTAAGGTCTTCTAAAACTCTGCCTTTGTCCTAACTCACACTGAGTCCCATTCTCCCTCACCCCTGTATTTGCTGACCTCCACTGACGTCTGGTCCAAGCGATGCCTCAGTTTTAAAATTCTCAGCCCTGTTTCCAAACAGCTGAACCAATGAGCAAAATTTGAACGAGCTAATCTGACGGGCAGAAAAGGACAATCGGGCCAGAAAGCTCTGGCAATGAGCTCGCTCGCCAAACCGAGCCAAAGGCAAGCAGCTGAGACCCAGGGCTGAGGCGACGGAGGACCAAGCGGTTTGTTACTGGAGTGCGCGCTGAGAAAGCGAATCCGGCTTGGTTCTCGGCTTTATGGATTTAAGTTATTAAGCCAGGCCCAACTTTAAACTCCCAAAATAGTGAAGATTTGAATAAGGCGGGGGAAGTGGGACCCCGAGTGGAAGCACCAATGGAGGTCAATGGGAACCTCTGTTTGCCTTGTAATACAGTCATTCAATTTTTGGAACAGGAACAAAATCATCTCTTTACAGGGTATGTGAGAAAGCTGACAGACTTTGCAGCTGATAGGAAAGAGAAAGGGCAATGTGTGTGTTGGAAATAATCAGCACGGCAAGCAGCATCTGTGTGGAAAGAGAGAGAGATAGAGGATGGGAATTTACTTGGGCCTTCTGAACCGGGCTGTTAGGTTCAAGTGTGGATCACTGTTTAGAAAGCAGCCCCTCACCTCTAAGTAACCAACTAATGGCAGACGTCTAGAAATCCAGCCCAGAGATTTTTGTGTGGTTGAGTTTGGATGCAACTTATGAATCCTCAAAGTACTTGGGGCACAAGCTCAGTAAAGCTGACCAAATTTGGTGAAAAGAACATCAGGTCGACATTTACTTAGAACCATAGAATTCCTATAGTGCAGAAGGAGATCATTCGGCCCATCAAGTCTTCACCCACCCTCTGAAAGAGCACCCTACTTAGGCCCATTCCCTCGCTGTATCCCCATAACCCCACCTAACCTACACCTCTTTGAACACTAAGGGGCAATTTTATCATGGCCAATCCACCTAACCTGCACATCCTTGGACTGTGCGAGGAAACCAAAGTATCCGGATTAAACCCACACAGACACGGGGAGAATGTGCAAACTCCACACAGACAGTCACCCGTGGCTGGAATTGAACCTGGGTCCCTTGTGCTGTGAAGCCCATTTAATGGACTGGTTGTGAGCTTCTTCTGGCATGGCAGCACGGTGGCACAATTCCGACCTCAGGTGACTGTGTGGAGTTTGCACTTTCTCCCCGTGTCTCTGTCAGTTTCCTCTGTGCTCCAGTTTCCTCCCACAGTCCAAAGATGTGCAGGTTAGGTGGATTGGCTATTCTAAATTGCCCCTAAGTGTTGAAAGGTTGGGTGGGGGTTATAGGGACGAGGTGGGGGATTGGGTCTAGGTTGGGAGGTCTTTCAAAGGGTCAGTGCAGACTCGATGGGCCGAATGGCCTCCTCCTGCATTGTAGGGATTCTATGATTCTATGATATATGATTCTATGTTCCTCAAAATGTGTATATCACATATGCTATGCTGCCCTTTGGATAGTTCAGTGAGAAGCTGTGATTTCCGGCTGATGGAGAGGGGAGGTGTTCCACAGAGAAAATGTGGATGTGAACATCCCATGGATTAATTTTTTAAAACTGTCCAGTACTCCACAAGTCTGGGACAAGACCAGAACATGTGGGCGTGGTTGGCCGGGCCTCCTTGGCACTGCTATTAGTTTGGCAATAGCAGTTTATAATTCTTGTTCACCAGAGTCTGAATAGTCACTCTGATAACATTCTTTAGAGCACCAGATTTGCTTCACTAAGAATGGAGAGTAGCCACTGACACTGTTAACTCACTCAGTTAAACTGAAAAGGACAGCAGAGCTTCCGAAAACTGGTTAACTTTCAGTCTTTTTACTTTTCTCATTCGCAGAATTCAAAGCCAAAGGGAGACTTTGCTAAAATCTCCTTGTCGGGATGAGACACGTGCTAAACCAGCCTGGCGGTCTCAGGAGATTCATCAGAGGGGCGTGACTGAACGTGAGCACCCTACAACAATAAGACGGAACAGCTCAATGAGGCGGGACAGCGTTGCAGAACCTTCCTGTACGAGCTCACCTCAGCACTGGACGGGCAGCGTAATGAGTGAGCTTGAACAGGAGACCTTTGTTAGTAAGTAGAACCTTTCTAGAATTTGTAACAAAGTGAGTTGCTGTGGGACAGCCAATCAGTGGGCGAGTGGGCTTCACCAAGTGGAGGGCGCTCGCTCTTGACCCTTGCTTTGACACTCAGTCTGACGTCTGTTTCAAGCAGGTCTCCTGGATTCTACCAAGCAAAAGCTTTCCCAGAGGAAGAGAAACAAAGAGGGCCAGTTGACCTATTCAGCTATTGTAGACATTCTGATACCTGCTCCAAGAGCATCAGATTGCCTGTCTGCTCTGTTTTGGAAAATTAGTGGACAAATTAGGGAATGGAAAAGTTATAAGGGAGGAAAAATACAATGGTTGGGTTCTGAATGGAATCATCCATTGCACTGAAGGGAACCTATGCTTGCCTTGTAATCCACCCATTCAATTTTCCTAGCAGAAATAAAACCATCCGGAGGTCAGTAAGAAGTGGAGTAGAAGTGAGCGATTGCGCAGGCCAAACATGGGAAATCTAGACTATATTAGATTGTTAGACATAGGAGCAGAAGTAGGCCATTTGGCCCATCGAGTCTGCTCCGCCATTCAATGAGATCATGACTGATCTGATATGATAATCTTCAACTCCACTTTCCCGCCTTATCCCTGTAACACTTGATTCTCTTACTGATTAAAAATCAGTCAATCTCAGCTTCAAACGTACTGAAGTCTTCTACTTCTCTGCGTCCCACAAATCTCAACTACCTTTTTTAAGAGAGTCATGTTTTTATGACATGGGTGACACCTTGTATTATTGGTCTTGGGTTATTGGCCTAAAACCTCCATTCAAATTCATGAAAATTATTCCTATTTTCACATCTGGATCATGTCCCAATCTCTGGGCTGGATTCTCCTGCCCACTCGCCGCAAGAACGCCATAGGCAGCCACGTACCATGGAGAACTCCATTGACCGCGGGCCAGATTCTCCGGTCACTGGGCAGACATGGCCGGAGAATCTGCCCTCTATCTTTCTGTCTCCCCATAAGTGCACAAAGTGAAATTCACTTAGGATGGTCTTACCAGAGCTGCATTCAGGGTATGCAGAACGGAGAATTGTCCTAATTTTCACGTAAATTGATGCTCTTGCCCAAGGACCTAAAGACAAATGGCAAAATAAATGAATGATTCAATCTGGTGCAAAAAAGGATCTTGTTATGATGTTTATGTCACTTTGGGTGACAGAATAGAAAGAAATTGAAATTGCTTTTTTCACAAATATGGTCAATGTCACAATGGTAATTGTTATTGTATTCTAATGTCGTGCCTTTTGGGATATAAAATGAACCTGAGAAGATATGTCCTTACTTTATTTAAGGTCACACTGAGTCTGAACCTGATGTTCAAAACAGCCTCAATGCCTATGCCAAGCAGGGGTATCATCGCTCATCTCTAACCTCATCGCCTTTAACTTTCAATCCGAAAGTTCATTACAGTTCCAATCCTTTGAGCATTCATTCAGCTAGAGAGTGAGTATTGATAATTTCATTGTATTTTGATACATTTAAGTAGCACTTCCGTGGGACTCAGAAGAAATCCCATTAGGGATTCATGAATGATTTGAAGTGACACCACGAGTAGGTGTGCCTTCCCATGCATACATGCTGGCCTAAAATGACTGACGTTCAATTTGGAAATTAGAATGGATTTGCCATTTAAATTAACTGATGCTTGAGTGCCCCATTGGTCAAGCAAATTAACTAATAGATATCAATCTCCCCAAGTTAATTTCTGGATAGGAGGTCCTGTGGCACAGTAGTCGTGTCCCCACCTCTGGACCAGAGTCTCCAGGTTCAAGTTCAACGGCAGGACCTGTTGGCCATGGAAGGGGCATTCATAACGCGGTTTAACGGCTGATAATCAGCTTAGGAATCCTTACACCACTTCCCCCCACTATTCCCCAAAGGCAAAAAAGTGTGCGCGTAGATAGACTTAAAAAGTGAGGATTGGCCAAAAAAGGAACTTTAATAACATGGCCCAATGGGCTTTTAATCATCGTGGGAATCGTTCCCCCCCCATGAATGAATTGATCTGGTCAGCACAGTAGCAAGCACTGTTTCTTCACAGCTCCAGGATCCCAGATTTGCATCTCAGCTTGTGTCACTGTCTTTGCGGAGTCTGCACGTTCTCCCGTGACTGCGTGGGTCCACCCACAGTTCAGAGATGTGCAGGTCAGGTGGAGTGGCTGTGCTAAATTGCCCATAGTGTCCAAAAAGGTTAGCTGGGGTTACGGGGATAGGGTGGAAGTGTGGGGATAGGGTGAAGGTATGGGTTTGAGTAGGGTGCTCTTTCCAAGGGCCGGCGCAGACTCGATGGGCTGAATGGCCTCCTTCTGCACTGTAAATTCTTTGATTCTAGGGTCAAAGTCAATTTGATATTTTCTGTGTGCCTTTAACCATTTGTATTAATATTGTGTTTGCAGTGAGGTGATTCAGGCTTTGCAAATGGAAGTCTCCCAACTCAAACAGCGCTTGGAGGAGTCATTGCAAAAGTCCCAAGAAGATTCTGAAGAGAATCCATCACGAGTGATGCCCAAACCTCAAAGCCATCTTGCTCACCAGCATTCGCCAAGAAGGTGAGCAGCAAGTTGATGCTCTCTGTCGTTACAAATAGTGCTCCAAAACACAGGCGTTTTGATTTCCGTTAATACCCCTGGCGTCCATTTTAAAGGATGTGATAGAAAGTGAGAAAAGAATTGCTGTGAGATGATAAACTGAGGACCTGTCTGTCCTGAAATGAACATCAAAGGATCCATGGCAATATTTCAAAGAGGGAGGAGGCCTCCTGCGTGGGGACCTCCCTCCGGGCCCTCGCCACTGCAGCACTCCCATCCCCACCCAAAAAACATTCCAGCAGCCCGGTGGTGACAGCCACCCTCCAATCCTGGAACCAACTGCGGCAGCAATTTGGCCTGACCAAAATGTCGGACAAAGCTCCCATCTGCAACACCATAGGTTCACACCAGCACTGACTGACGCCACCTTCAAAAGGTGGAGGCAGGACGGGGGTACACTGACAGTCAGGGACCTATACACGGACGACAGGATCGCAACACTGGACGAACTGACAGAGAAATTTCGGCTAGCCAGGGGGAATGAGCTAAGGTATCTGCAGCTCAAAAACTTCTTGCGAAAGGAGACAAGGACATACCCACAACCGCCACGACAGACACTACTGGAAGACCTACTGAACGCAAGTATCCTAGAGAAAGGGAACTGTAGCGACATGTATGACCGACTGGTAGAAAGGGCCGACACCGTACTGGACGCAACAAGAAAGAAATGGAAGGACCTGGGGATTGAGATAGGGTGGGGACACTGGAGCGAGGCACTGCCTAGGGTCAACTCCACCGCCACGTGCGCAAGGCTCAACCTGACGCAACTACAAGTGGTACATAGAGCCCACTTAACAAGAACCCGTATGAGTAGGTTCTTCCCGGAGGTGGAGGACAGATGTGAACAGTGCCAAAGAGGCCCGGCCAACCACGCCCACATGTTCTGGTCTTGCCCCAGACTTGTGGAGTACTGGACAGCCTTCTTCGAGGCTATGTCCAAAGTGGTGGGGGTGAGGGTGGAGCCATGCCCAATAGTGGCGGTCTTCGGGGTTTCAGACCAGCCAGATCTATTCCTGGGGAGGAGGGCGGACGCCCTTGCCTTTGCCTCCCTGATCGCCCGCCGTAGAATCCTGTTTGGCTGGCGGTCAGCAGCACCGCCCAGAGCTGCAGACTGGCTGTCCGACCTCTCAGAATCTCTCCAAATGGAGAAAATCAAATTCGCCATCCGAGGGTCAGACGACGGTTTCCACAGAACGTGGGAGCCATTCACGCAACTGTTCCGGGACCTGTTTGTGGCCAACGAACAAGAGGAAGAATAGCCGGGTGGCCAAGAATCAGGGGAAAATGGTCGGGGATCGTGGGAAGGTAGCCGGGGCATGGAGGGGAGAGATGGACTGAGAAGGGGGGGGGGGGGCGGATAAACCTGAGGAGGGAGGGGCGAACCATGGTGGGGGGAGGGGGCAAGACAGCTAAACCTGGGGAGAAGGAGGCGAACTATGGAGGGGGGGTGGGGGAGGACGGGAGAGGAGGGCCGGCGGGGTGGGGCGGGGGCAGGGACGCGGGAGCCGGAGGGACGGCACAGGATGCCAAAACATGCATGACACCTCCAGGAGCGGGGAACGAGGAAAATGGAGATGGAGGAAGGGAGGAGCGGCAGATGCGGGGGAGAGCATGGGACGGCAGCGAGACCCGTCCGGGAGGGGCGGACGACAACAACACACAGCACAGCCAAATATCGCACACTGTGATTTTCTCCCCGGCACCCAATGTGTGTGTGTGTGCCCCCCCAGTCCCTGCCACCCCCGGCTACTTACGTGGCATGGGTAATTTTGCCACATATACAGAGCTGCCGCTGTCGAGCTGATGCATAATACCCCACCATTTATTCTATTTCATATTTTATTATATATTTTTTTATGTTGGGGTGTGCCCTTCTCCTCTAAATATGTGTATATGTTTCTTATTCTGTGTACATAACTGTAATTATACCTTGTTCAAAAACCCAATAAAAACATTTATTAAAAAAAACTTCAGCAGCAACCCGGGGGCGGGGGAGGGATACAGGTTCGTTATGGGGGTTTTTCTCATGGTTTTATGCTTATTTCTTTTTCTTGTTAATTTATTGTTTTTGTATTGGAGGGGAGGGGTTACTGTTTTCTCTGTTGTGATCAAATTTGTTGTTGAAAATTTGAATAAAAATTATTTCACAAAAAAAAAGATTTCTTCCCAACATCCTGGGCACAATCTCTGAACCAGTGCCAGCAAAAACTGATCATCTCACTGCTGTCTTGTGGGACTGTGGTGTGCATCAATTGACTGCAACACTTTGCTACATTCCATTGGTTATGAAGCACTTTGGAATGTCTTGAGTTTGCGCAAGGCACAAGTCACTTTTTTCCTTTGCTTACCGCATCTTACCAGTCCATGTGAGTCAGTTTTATCTAAGAATGTTTGCTAGTCCTAAAGATTTGCTCCCTACATCCTTACCATTAGTTTTCTAAGTACATGGTAGGAAGCAAGTTATGTGATTCACTCCACTGCGTAATGTTTGTTTTAATAAGTCCTGGTGGAGATTTTGCAGCTGAATGGAAAGTTTTGAACTAGTGATTTATACAAGCTTAAAATAATTCCTTGCTTTTGTACTCCTTTCCCCCTATTAATAAAACCGAGGATGCTGTATGCTTTTTTTTTAACCCTCTCCCAGCCTTTTAGCAAATTTGAAACAATAACGGGCTTCAGCAAAACTCTAAAAAAGATGACAGTGAGAAAAAATGCTGGAAAATCCCAGCCGGTCTGGCAGCATCTGTAGGGAGAGAAGAGCTAACGTTTCGCGTCCAGATGACCCTTTGTCAACTTTGGGTCAACAAAGGTTCACCTGGACTTGAAACGTTAGCTCTTGTCTCTCCCTACAGATGCTGCCAGACGTACTGAGATTTTCCAGCATTTTCTCTTTGGTTTCAGATTCCAGCAACCGCAATAATTTGCTTTTATAAAGTGATGACAGTGAGATGTGTTTAAATGTGAACTGAGACAACAGAATCAAAAGATTCCGAGGGATTATTGTCGATGCAGCCTTCCTGTCTCACTGATGACATCGCAATGATTATTGTAACTGACCTTGCACTGCGATTGCACGGTTTATTAATAAGGACTTTGAATATAAAAGCAAGGAAGATATGCTATGCTTGTACAAGACACATACAGTTTAGATTTAGCATTTCGGACTCTGCGGTTAGTATTTATCATTGGGCCTATTGGTGAGGAATCAAAACAGCTTACTTTTATTAATGGCAATGCGGCTTTCAAATAGGTACATCCCAAAAGATTCTGCTGTAGCTGTGGACTTGAGATGCTTGTCCACTTTCTCCAGGGCTCTGCTACAGACTGTCACAATATGAATAATGAACTTGTTGCACCTCAAACAACAAAGTAAACTTCCTTCAGCTATCATTCTGATTTATTTTTTGAAGGAAACACACACTGGAGCATCTGGAAAAGATGGAGGGTCAGGTTTGGAACAAATCTCCAGCAAGTTGCAGTGGCTCAAAGTTGTTCCCACAACACAAATCTGAACTAGAAATAAGTAAGTGAGAAGAAAGGTTTTTTTTACAAGATAGATTCGTTGCCCGCTTCACCCTGGTGAGGTCCTTTGATTTTCCCATTTGCCAGATGTAAAGTTACAATTCTCACTACTCACGCCATCCACATTCAGCACCTAGATTGGGCAAATTGCACCACAGGTGTCAAATGCAAAGGTGCTACTTTCAACACACTAAACATTAATAAGCTTTTCCCACCTTGTTATTTGTACGTAAATTGCTTGTGGATCACCGTTTTAAATTCTGGCTCTTGGCAAATATGAAGTTAGATTTGGCGGGCAGGTTATGAAGTTATAAAGCATCAACCATTAAATGTGGCAGGTTGTGTTACTCCTGATGTTGTAGGTGGCCAA
The DNA here is from genome assembly GCF_902713615.1 of Scyliorhinus canicula. Taxonomy (NCBI): domain Eukaryota; kingdom Metazoa; phylum Chordata; class Chondrichthyes; order Carcharhiniformes; family Scyliorhinidae; genus Scyliorhinus; species Scyliorhinus canicula. The sequence continues at coordinate 37,937,085 of NC_052166.1, read as the reverse complement.
AGTGACTATAGTCAAACACGGGGCAGAGTGCTACTCACTTTGGGGCGAATCTCACCCTCTGTCAAAGGAAACAGCTTCTGTGATTAAACTGTGTTCACCTGACTAGAGAACTGAGAGTTTAAACAACTGGACATGGAATTCTGCTGGCTGCAAGGGTAAGTGTAACCTGAATTGCTGTCCTGGAAACCGGGATTAAGGCACATTAACGGTGAATTTCGCATAGTTATAAGTATGTTAACTTTCAGTGCAGAATAATGGGGAAACTTCTCAGCAACTGACCGAGTCCCATTTTAATTGCAAAATTGAATTCATTCAATTTTTTTACACCAATTTCGTGAAATATCTTTCAAAACTCTCAGACATTCATTAACATAGCCCCATCCATGCAAACGAGCAGAAACTGTGAGGACCCTCCAAACCCTGACCCCAAAATCACGGCCGGCCTCGGGGCAGAAAATTTTGGCGCACAAAACCGTCACCTGCACCGGTTCCCCGATTCTCCGGGCCCCGAAAAGCGGCCTACTCTGAGAGTACACCACGCCGTAAAGCACCTACCTGTGGCCATTGCTGGAGGCCCGCTCCGCCATTCTCCGCCCCCGATCGGCCTGAGTCCCGACAGCGTGGATCTAATATGGTCTTGCCAGTCGGGATACTAGCGTGGCGGCTGCGGACTCAGTCCTCGGCCGCCCTGGTCGGGGGCGGGCCGATCGGAGGGCAGGCGGTACCTGAATCGCGGCCATGGAATGTTCGGGCGGGCGGTCAGGGTCGGGAGCGCGGCCGAACGGGGTATCTATTTTTAATGTCCAGCTCCGCGGTCTAAGTCCACCGTAGAACACGGTGAGGCCGCATGTGCGGCCTACGACCCGGAAGTGTGGGAGCCCGTATCTACAGCAAAAGCTGCTAGTTTTACGCCGGGTCCTTGCTAGCCCCTACAGGGCAAGGAATATGTGGCCCTTTCATGCCAGTTTTTCTGGCATGGATGTCCACAGTTTTTGCGACGGCGTGGGAACATAGTCCCAAAAACAGAGAATCCAGCCCTTTATGTTTACACCTATTCTGATTGAGCGTACATTTATGCCAAAAGCCTTGTACACAATAAGACATGACATTTTCTTTTTTGGAAATTATTTTTATTGAATTTTAACATTTTATACAGAAGTTACAAAAGACTAAACAAACACTTTTTACAAAATACAAACGCCAACCCCCTGCCCCCCCAACCACGCCCCAAATCAACAGAATTACCCACCAACAGGCAATGATATTTTTTAGACAATGTTTTGAAACATTTCCTTGACTGAGACCAAGAGTGGATTTTCTGTATCTTTGAATACATGTCTACAGATTGAGTTATACAGTATTAACAATTCAAAATTCCATGATTGGGATGATTCTGTGCAGTGCTGCAGTACCGGACGTCAGTCTGACACTTTCCTCACTTAATTGATGACTGCAATGTCCCCAATTGCAATATTGGAGAGTGTTCATGATAAGGAAAACCAGACTGTTTTTCCCAATGATCTGGCGGTCCCTGGAAGGATCAGGAATATTGTGATGTGTATTGTGGCTAACACAGTCCATTTCACAGTTTCGATGCAGAAATGCATGGCACTGTGCTCCACTAACGGGTCTGTTATAAAGTCTTAGATATTGGACAGCATGTTAACCAGGGAGTGATATGGGATATGGGGGGGGGGGGGGGCGCACGATGGGGTGGAAAAGAGAGAGAAGGGGGTAGGGTTCATGTGCGGGTTCAATCCCCAAAATATACTGACATACCAGAAACCGAACATGAGCCAGGGCACATTTGAAGGCATTTGAGGAACCCTCATGTCAGGTCTCTAATTCAAACATGCTAAAAGATAATTAATTCAGCAGTCTGGGATAAACAACCAGTACATGGATTTCCACAAGGGTCACCAAGGTGAGAGCACAGTTGGGATTCATTACCATGTAAAATCGACAGGCTGATAGGCCTTGAAAGAGTGCAACTACCCAGTTGCTTCCTTGCCTAAATTAAATATTGTCCTTTATTTCAAAGGAAATGGAGTATAAAACTAAAGAAGTCCTGCTGAACTACACAAGACATTGGTTCGACCACACCTGTGGACTGTTCTGGTCTCCTTATCTGAGGAAAAATATACTGGCGTTGGAGTCAGTCCAGAGGAGGTTCACTAGGTTGATCCCAGGTGTGGGGGAATTTTCTTGAGTAGGTTGAGCCTGTACTCATTGGAGTTTAGAAGAATGAGAGGAGAGTTCATTGAGACATAGGATTCTCAGGGGTCTTAACTGGGTAGATGCTGAGAGGTTGTGGAATCTAGGACCAGAGGGCATCATCTCAGAGTAAGGAGCCACCAATTTAAGACAGAGATGAAAAGGAGCTTTTTTTTCCTCAGAGGGTAGTGAACCTGGAATTCTTTACCAGAGGACAGTAGAGGCTGGGATATTAAATATGTTCATGGCTGAGATAAATTTTTAATCAGTAAGGGAATCAACGGTTATGGGGATAAGGCGGCAAAGTGGGGTTGAGGATTATTGCATCAGATCAATCATGACCTCATTAAATGGCAGAGCAGACTCGATGGACCGAATGGCCTATGTCTACTCTCACGTCTTAAGGAAATGCTTCTGCTCACTGTACTTGTTCTGAGAGTGTGCTTACACTGCATTGCAGGTAATTTCCAATATTTTAGAAGTCATATCACCTGTCTTGGATTTTGTTGACTTTGCTCTGCACATCCATTCTGTCAGTCTGCACTGCAGCATTTGAGCTGGTTATGCAGTGAATCCAGGGCCTCTGATGAGGTTCAAGAGGAGCAGCAACACAAACATTGACAACAGTAGGAGCCGCAGGAGGAACATCAACAGCAGTAGCCATCTCTGCATCCACATGCCACTCCAGAAGACAAAGATATACAGAGAACCCAGCTCAAAGAAGGTGATGCCTCCCAGAACAGGGTCTACAGGCAGAGGGTGAATTCTTTAACATGACAGAGCGATGGTGAATTAGGAGAGCTCAGAGTTTTCATGGCAGCTCATTGCTGACATCTCCAGCCTCCTGGAACAAGAACTGTTTCCAAGAGGGCTAGGTGGCCAGGCATTTGGGAAGCAGATACATGGGAGCATCACCACCCTCCGAGCCACTTACCACCCTGACTTGGAACTATATCATCGTTCCTCCCCTGTCGCTGGGTCAAAATCCTGGAACTCCCTAACAGCATTGTGGGTGTACCTACACCACATGGATGGCAGCAGTTTGAGAAGGAAGCTCAGCACCACATTTTTAAGGGTAATTAGGGATGGATAATGAATGCTGGCCTAGCCACCGAAGCCCATATCCCCTGAATGAATTTTTCAAAAATTCCCAATGACCACCGAGGCCAACACAAACTTGCATTTGTTTACCTTCCAACGATCTGCTGCTGACATCTGCAGATTTCACAACCTCCGACCCATAAGTGTATCTTCCAGGTAACCAGTGCAGTTTTTGCCATGGCTGCCACTAATGTCCACTGTGATATGATGAGACCTGCCTGATGTAGAGAGATCTCAATTCTGCTGTAGCGGCTGCATTCCGACAGGTATAAGGAGGCATCGATTGTATACATAAGGCAATCAAGGTACCCCCAGGCCATTCACAGGCTTTGGCCAGTGGAAGTGATGTTGTTGCATCAATCATTTGTGACCACCAGAAGGTTTTCATGTCTGTCGGTGCAACATATCCTAGAAGCTGCCATAATGCCTTCATTCTGCAACAGTCATATCTTCCAGAGGAGTTTGCGCCTCCAAACAGTGTGGAGATGAGGACTATTCCTTGAGGACCTGGTGATGACACTTGTGAGGAATCCTACCACTGATGAGGTGTAATAGGAACCACGTGAGCACAGAGGCAGTCATAGAGCAAGCCATCGAGCTGCTGATGTTGTGGTTCTGGGGCCTCTGCAGTCCTGGGGCTGCCCTTCATGCCCCAGCAAGCGGGTCCAGAATAATAGTGATCGCCTGTGCTTTGTACGATATTGCCCAGCCGAGAGAATTGGAGCTGAAGGAAGGTGCATCCTCAGAGGAGGAAGAGAGGCAGGATGTGTGGGAGTCGAATGTATCCAGGGTGTGATCAGCCCCTCACCCAGCTGCCAGAGAAGTCACAATGGGACTCATCCAGGTACAATTCATTAAGTGTGTGAAGCTTTATGGCAAAATTATGTTGAATCCATTGCCCCCAACCTGTTCAACATAAATCGTTCCCATTCACATCTTTTGCTCATCTTCCACTCTGGCTGTGCCATTGGCCTGAAGATTAATATCAATTTGAAAGACTGGAAGAAACAAGGTAGATTGAGGAAGATGGAGTCCTGAAATAAAAGTATATGATTCATTTACATTTTGCAATACACAAGCACTAACATTTTTATAATCACCAAGGTGAGTTCCCTTTTTCAATTAAAAAGTTTTCCTTTTCCTATTACAGTAATTCAGTGTGGTGCCATCCCATCACTTCAGCAGAGATAGAGACTTGTTCCTCTGCATTAACAGCGGAAATGCCTCTGTTGGATGTCCTCTCCGTAGACTCTCCGCTGCTGTCCCTGTTCCAACTCTTGCTCCTGTGATGTACTCTTCACCGTGAGACAACATAGCAAACACTTTCCGAGTCCCCACTAAGGTGTGTAGGCCTGGGCTAGTAAGGGATTAAGATGAATTGTGTACTGGTGTTTCCTCAACGTGCACAGGCTCCTCTGAGCACTCTTCAGCCTTTCCCAGCTCCAAATCCGATATCACACTTGATTGATCCCTGTGAGATGTAAGGGTTGAATTGGAACTGACATGGGGAAAGGTTTAAAGTCACCACTGTAATGATGGTGACAGTGAATCAACACGAGTGATTGTTATGCGCAAGGTGGCAGTGCAATATTTTTATTTTGCCACTATATATGTGTGAAACTCCTATCTTTCATCGCCAATGCCCATTGACTCTGCCAGTCTGCTCCACCCAGCAGTCAGAGTGGCGATGAGTTGTGGGCCAGTTCTGGTTCCCTGCTTCCTTCTGGAGTTGTGCAAGGAGAGAAAACAGAGATTTATAAGTGTGAGAATTGCACGTTCAGAAAGGATGTAAGGACGTTCACTGTGGAGAGTGACGAACGAGGGATGCTCTCCAGTACTTTGATTCAGATGGTCACTATACACTTGGCAGAAGATTATGCCTGACAGAGAATTACTAAATACTGATTTGTTAAAGAGGAAATGAGTTCCTCCTTAATGTCTCTGACACCATGGGCAATATTTAATGGAGGTAAACCTCGCTGAGAGCCAGCATTGCCTCCTTTCAGGAAGTCTTGGCAAATTAAATGCCAATCAGGCACTTAGCTGGGCTGTGCCGGGCTTTTCCTGGGATCAAGGATCCTGCCCTTCAAGAGAGGGACGGCCCTTCCTTGCAGGCAGCGCCCCACTAGAGGAGTGGTGGTAGCTACTGGCATTGCGCCAACCCAAGGATAATCGAAGGATCACGGGCTAGATTCTCCGACCTTGAGGCTATGTCCCCATGCCGGCATGGGAATGGTGGCGTTTTACGACAGAAAAAATGCCGTAAAATGGAAACTGATCCTCCGTTTGACTGGGGGCTAACAGCAAGGCAGAGTAGAGCGCCTGGCTCTAGCTGCCGATATGGCACGGAGAATTGCCGGGTCTGTGGCCGTGCATGTGCACGGCGGTGGCCTGCAATGGCCGCACTATGCAACATGGCGCCGGCCTCTCGCGGACCCGGCTTGCGAAATAGTGCCCCCCCCCTTTGGCCAGCGCACACTCCCCAGACCACCCCACACAGTGCCCCGGCCCCTGGCAAAGTCCCCCCTTGCTGATTGGCCCTGCCCCGACTGTGGTGACACTGGACTGAGTCCGCAGCCGCCACGCCGAGTTACCGGAAAAAAATAGCATGAGAGACAGACGCCGTCGGAAACATGGCCGGTTGGGGGCGCAGCATCGGGGGCGGGCCTCAGGCAATGTCCTGAGGCCGTCGATACATCGTGCTGCGTACTTGGAGTGTACGCCATTTTGGAGGCTGCATCGCAAAAGCGGCGCCGCCCCCGATTTGGTCGTAAACGGGGATTCTCTGGCCAATTGCTGAACGCGATTTCGGCGCTAACAGGAACTGCCCCACCCCCCCCCCACCCCCCACCCCACCCACCCCACCCACCCACTCCTGAAGCTGAGACCCTTGATGAGACACCAAGTGCCTTCTAACGAGGAGACACCCCACACCTCCCAAAGGACCACAAACAACCACAATAGGGTTTGCTTTTTGGGCTTCCTGCATGGCACAGCTGGATAAATCCTAGTGGCAATAAGATGAGGTCCTTAAGTGGGAATTAAGTGGAATTAATTGGGTCCGAGTCAGGAAGGCGACGGGATCCCTCCCGTACCATTAAAGCCCCACTGCCACCAAGCTCCGTCAAGGAATGGTATTAAATTCTGCCAGGTTGGATCTTTCATAGCTTTACCTTGAAAACATTGGTAAGGATTTTACGGTGCCGCCACAGTATGTCTCCTCTGGTGGATGCAGCAGGCCTTTTACTTCGGTGGGCTCTCAATATCCTGCTGCTGCGGGAGGGGCTGTAAAGCTTTGGCCATTAACTGGGAACACTGTGATATGGAGGCTGTCTAGACGCAAGTCTCCAGCCTCTGCAATGGATTGACTTGTCTTGTTTGAGTTGATGGTCATGGCCTGAAAGTTTGCATTCAATGTCGCTTGTTATCCAGAAACTTTTGACACAGGAAGATACAATTGTAGGTTATGGGAGCGATCTTCCGGCCACGTTACGCTCTCGCTCAAGAGAAACGAGGTTGGTGAACAGAGGGAGAGGCCAAAAATGAGAACCGCGCCAGGCGCCAAACAGTTTACAATGCAACTGGCCTGCTCCCGTAGACAAAATTGAGATCTCGCAGGAGCGTGGCGAGAAACCAATTGTCACCACTTAAGCCTCATTTCCATACAATGAATGAGAGTCACCCCATATCCAACGGCCTCCAGTTATTCAGCGGCCTCCCCAGCAAGTGCTCACGTTGGCACCGATTAGTACTCCTTTTAAAAAACGTGAAACTGGCGGAAGGGCTTCTGTGGAGCCATGGAGATGAGTAGCCATCTTTGCTCACAGGCAAAGAGCCCGGGGGTGCTGGGCTTGCCGCCCCAATTTTCAGCTGAGGGTGAGGGACCCTTGGCTTGGGGCTGAGGGACCTTCGGCTGGGGTAGGCCAGCATGGGAGACTGGGGGAGGGGGCAACTGCTCGCGGCACCACCATGCCAACACCTGGATTGTTCACCGGTTCTGGGGGCAACCCTTGTCCCTGCCTGTCTGCCCCACCGACCAGGCAAAACCCCCACCGACGGCTGAGGCCTCTGGCCATGAAGTTGAAGGGAATTGGCAATCGTGGGTAAGTGGATAAGTGAGCACTTCATGCATCCCGTGGATTCCTGTGGGTGGGGGGGCCGTGTAATGCGGGAGTCATTGCCCAGCATCCCGATCTCACATTGATTCCTGGACACTGTGCTTGAAACAATGCAGGAGGCAACATCACACACGCAGCAGCCAACATCCAAACACCCAGGGGATGGGACACAGCTCCGGGGACATGTCCGCAGCCAGAGGGTAGGTGGACGCCAGGGGGAGGGGGAGATGCCTGGAGAGATGGGCCAAGGCATCAGAGGTCAGCCCACATTGTGGAAGAAAGTGACGGAGGCATCATACAGGTTGTGCACAAGAGTGTTTAATGTGTTTTACAATTCCCCACTCTCCCGATAGTGCTGTCCCCATGCCCCAGCCCCCTCCCCACCCCTTACCTACCCCCACCCTTACCCCCCCTCCCCCATCCTCAGTGCCCTCAGTGATCCTCAATGAACTTTGCCCTCCTAGCTCTACCACTACGTCTAAGTCTGTCCCCAGGATTTACTTAAGTGCTGACTTCAAGACGCGGCCTCATCAAAGGGGTGGAACGGGGGGAGCTGGTGGCCACTGTCGCCACTCTATGGGACGGGTCCAGGTTGGCATCCAGCAACCCTTCCTCCTGCTTGGTGCTAATAGGGGCCTGGGGTTCACCTTGGGAAGGAGGGGCAGCTGGTTTGAGCCCAGCTGCCCCTGCATCATCTGGCTCTGCCATGGTCTGCACCATTGTGTCAATGCCCTCGGTGATGCTCCTCAGTGACTGGGACATGCTCTGCAGGGCCTTTGCAATGCCCACCTGCAACTGGGACAAGCTCTGAAGAGCCTTGGCCATTCTCATCTAAGAGCGGGACATGTCCCGCAGAACCTCATGAAGGTTAGCCTGGTACTGGGTCACATCCCCCAGCGAATCGGACATTCTACCGAGACCCTCACCGACTGCCTGGGACCCCTTCATTAATGGTGCTGACGTTGTGCACCAGGTATTCAACTGTGGTCGCCACCCTGGCAGTGTTGATCAGTGCCTCGCATTGCCGGCGACATCTCCTGTGCCTGTAGCCTCAGGGACTTCTCCAAGCGGCTATGGATCTGCTGGAGCGATGCTGCCACCTCCCTCTGAATATCCCAGCTGCTCCCTATCGTCCCAATCAGCTCCGGGTACCTCTGTATCACAGGTTCAGGATCCTGGGACTGCTGTTTCGCCTGGGGGTTCCTGCCTCCACCCGATGTGCATCATCAGCAGTGATGTGCTCACCAGATTTTTCCCCAGAAGCCTCTGCTAACATTTCTCACCAAGGTGTGTGTATCTGCACTGGTGGGGGTGTGGGGATGACAGCTGTGCCGTGACTATAACAGTTGCATCCTCGAAGCTCTCCTCTGAGGTGTTTCCCTGGGTGTCAGGAGAGGAGGCCACCCGAGATGGGCCGGCGCTGTCGGCTGGAGGACTTGCGGGAGAATGGACATGTAGTCCGTGGGAGGGATGGGTCAGTCAGTAAGGCAATCACCTCTCAGGTTTGGCAGGTCCTCCGGGTGGAGCCTGGTGGTTCCTCACCTCGGGGGCATCGCCAGTCTCCGCGTGGGTGACCAATCTGTCCTCGGCCACCCCAGTCACCTCCAGGGCACACTCCTCGAAGGAGGTAAAGATTTTACATCTGGCACCCGACCGCCAGTCTGGGCCCTCTTCTGATGATTATGGCAGAGCTTTTCCTGAGTAGACACAGAGGGGACATTGTTAGCCGCACGCGTGATTCACAGTGGTGGGGGGGTGGTGTGAAGGGAGGGTTGGGGTGGAGGGGAGGTTAAGGGGAGTCGACGGAAGGTTGGCAAGGGGAGCTGGGGTGGTGTATGCTTCCTTGGGGGAGGGGTGGTGTGGGGGCGTTGGTATCTAATCACTCATGCTGCCCGGTGTAGGTCGTTGACTTTTTTCCTGCAATGGATGCCAGGTCCTCCTGATCACACTTCCCGAGCTCACAGCTGTCGCCACCTCATCACAGGAGATACTGGCTGCCCTGTGGCTGACTCTACTGGGCCCTTGGGGGGACAGGGCATCACTCCAGGCCTCCAAGGCATCTAGCAGCCTCCCTAGATCAGCGTCCCCGAATTTTGCGCTTGTCTCCTCAGTGTTAGCGGGGTGCTGGTGAGCGCGGTTCCGGCGAATCAGCTGGTGAGCCTTCATTTGTGGTGAGAAGCCTGTGAGGCCTTGTTAAGTGGACCAATTAATGTTGAATTGCGTTGCTGGCCTCGCTGGGCCGAGCGCGGGGAAGCTCGTGACAATTCCTGCCTGCTACCACACTTAGAAATTTTTCCGGAGAATCGTGCCCTGTATATATTTTGAATGAATGTTTGACTGATCAGTTGAGTTTTAATGAATTGAACCGCAGCTCCTTAAAATAGCACAATGTCTAGCATTGTAAGCCATGATGTGGAGATGCCGGCGTTGGACTGGGGTGGGCACAGTAAGAAGTCTTACAACACCAGGTTAAAGTCTAACAGGTTTGTTTCGAATCACTAGCTTTCGAAGCACACCTCCTTCCTTAGGTGAATGAAGTGGTGGATTCCACAACCATATGTATAGACCAATTCAATGATCCAAGTTGATACTTTGAATGGGAGTCTTTGCGGGTAATTAAGTCTTTACAGGAACAGGCAGTGCGACTGGAGAGAGGGGTAATCACAGGTTAAAGAGGTGTGAATTGTCTCAATCCTATCAACTGGCCTGGCTTGAGACAATTCACACTTCTTTAACCTGTGATTAGCCCTCTCTACAGCTGTACCATCTGGACCTGTAAAGACTTAATTACCTGCAAAGATTCGCATTCAAAGTATCGTCTTGCATAATTGAATTTATCTATACATGTGATTATGGAACACACCTCTTCATTCACCTGAGGAAGGAGCTGCGCTCCGAAAACTAGTGATTCAAAACAAACCTGTTGGACTTTAACCTGGTGTTATAAGACATCCTACTATAGCATTGTAATGGTTTGAAAGGTTCACCTTTTAATATCCAATGTTTTGTTGCTAACACAGAAAGGCCTTCATCACATCATCCTATTCAACAACCCAGTCAGAAAACAGAGAAAGAGCTTAAAAAGACGTTAGTGCCAGAAAAGAGAAAGCAAGACAACATGAAACACATGAAGTTCAGAAATGAAGAAACAAACTCTGTCTCAAAGCCGAGGCAGCAAAAGGCAATGGGGGGAGGGAGCCGCAAATCTCATTATTCAAAACATTCGAACCGGAGTAACCTTGACATGCGGCGCGAGATCATGGAGGAACAGAGGAGGAACAATAAGCTTTTGGAAGAGCTTATTGAAGTACATAGTGACCTTAAAAAGTACTTCCAGAAAATCTGCACTTCATTAGGGATCATTGCACCCAGCTTTTTTCACCACAGGCATCACAACAAGACAGAGTATTGTTACATTTGATGTCGACGGACACATGTCAATCACCTGATTCCATCAGGGTTATACCTCATCATTACTCATGAGCTCACCTCAACAATCACTACCACCCATCCCTAAAACTACCACCCTTCCACCCCGGCACACACTGGCATACACACACACACACACACACACACAAACACACACTCACCATCATTACTTCTAGAACACATTTTCAAAATATCTCTATCCACTTTTTTCTCAACCATCAGCTGCATCGGTGTTGGTCAGTTTGTTGGTACCAATGATAATTAAACCAATACACTGTACTATTGTGCCAATAAACGGCTCCCGCTACAAACTACACCAGCAATAGTTAGATAACCCATTCCCTTTTTATTTTCACGGCCTTGTTCAAAATGCTCCCCTTGTACACAAACAACCTTTGGACGGACAAAATCCTAATTGTAGTGCTGGGTGTTTTCAGTGAGAATATTGCGCACCCACAATCACACTCCACTGGGATACTGGAGATGACGCCCCGGAGCTCCCTGGAAAACTTTGCCAAACTTCTGTTTGCTCTCGTGGCGACTGTTGATCAGAAATTATGCCGGTTGGTGGTCCACTGACAGAACAGCCACCTTCTTCCCCACAATCCTGAAAAGCTGCAGAGTATTGCATTTCCTTTCAGCACTTTATCATGGTAATAAAGTTTGTGTAATACCCTGTAACAATGTGTTGTGTTTCATTGTTAGGAAAATGCATCAGTAAATTGGGCCTTCAGCTTCCCAAATAGCATTGAGTCAACACTTATTTGTTGTCTCACATAACAGTTCCCACCCCATTTCCTTGCTGAATATCCCTCAATTTAAACTCGGTTCCAGTTTTATCTGAACTGTACTACCTGTCAGTCATAAAAGATGGGTAGTTCCTTGGACAAAATTGCAGCCAGCGTGAGAAATTAGTAAATTAGCGCTCGAACTGTCAGTCAGTGTGGGCAAGAAGGTACTTTTATTTTTGTCACAAAATCGTCCAAATATTTTTAAAGTAAGTGTGATGGGCCGAATGTTCACCTGCCCGTCACTCTGTCCGGCGTGTGTGAAGAAAGTGAAAAGGAAAACTTGGGGAGAACTGTGAGAACAGTCGGGGCTCTTCGGGGACATGGGACAGCCGAAGGAAAATAAGGATAGCTGCTTTAGAGATTCAGGAAGAAGGAAAACGTATAGGAGGACCAACTACGTTTGTCTATCATTGATGAGAACCAACTCTCAAAGTGTCTATGAACGTGAAACGTCTTTTGGCTAATTTTCCGAGTTCACTAAACCTGCCCCAGCTAGTGTATATTGAAAAATGTTGGGCAATAGTTAATTTAACGATGGTGCACAAATATTATCCACTTTGTTTCTGTATTTTCTGTTCCCCTCCAAACCCACTTCCTAGTCAAAACAGAAAGCTTGATTTCATTGAGTTATACCTCTACATAATAGCATGTTTGACAGGAAGCTACTGAGGTACAAGTTTAAAGATGGGACTGTTTATGTGGGTTCTTCGAAGCATTAAATGTCTCAGTCTCTTAACCAGCCTGTGGCTTTGTCCCTCTAGTTTATTAGCCTTCACAGTGCTGCTGCAAGCTAAGAAACGTAAGTGAATTTTAAAAGAGCAGTTGAGTTCCCCAAACGTAATCCTTCCACAAATTATCCCAACCCACCCTGTTAAGGACTCAAAACCACGAAAGGGGAAGTTCTGAAGAAGTGCTCCCTGATCCCCCAAGGTAGTCAGCAACTCTGCAAAACTTCACAAACCTTTTCACTGGTCACCATTGACAATGCTTCTCTACCCCCAGTCCCAAAAAGCACAGCAAAAAGCATAGCATAGCCCTATGGGCTATCTATCTTAAACATCAATCTCAATCCCATCCATAGCAGATATACAGCCAGCTCCTTTTAGAAGTAGCTTATTTTTCTCTTTTCATTATCATTAATTTTCCCTTTCTCTGCGTCTTCTGTTGACCAGTTCCATTGGTCAAGTGCCCTTCGGTGCTCTCCCTGATGTACCATCAATTGGTATCGAGACACGATGAAGATCCAAACTGTTGCTTTAATCAGCTAGTTGTTAGCCCGGTGGTCGACTACAGAGAAAGGCCGACCGCCGGGAACTCTAGGTACTTATACCCTGCCTCGGAGGCGGGGTCTACTTGCCTCTCGACCAATTGGTGAGCAGTCACATGACTAGTCCCAGCCAATCGGACGAGAGGCACATGACCAGCCAGAGCCAATGGGAAACCAATGCTCTGCACCAATGGCAGTGCTCACATTCATACCACCACACACCCTGAGTATCCATTGCTTTCTGGAAGGTGTTTGGCAGTGAGGGTGAGTGGCTCATTTGTTTACGAGTGCAAAGCAGTTCCTGTTCTTACCTCATATCCACTTGAGTGAGTGGGCGTATGCATAAATGTGAGGTTATCTGCTTTAGTAGCAAAAATAGGAAGGCAGATTATTATTTGAATGATTGATTAATTGATATTTATTCTCACATGTACTGCAGTACAGTGTAAAGCATTTTACTGCAGTCAAGGGAATGTACACAGTACGTACATAATGGACAAAAGAATAATCGACAGAGTACATTGACAGTGGTGAATCAACAAATAGTGATTGATTACAGTGCGGAACCAGGGCCAAACAAGAGCAGCATAGGGCATCGTGAATAGTGTTCATACAGGGAGCAGATCAGTCCGAGGGAGAGTCATTGAGGAGTCTAGTAACTAGGGAAGAAGCTGTTCCTATGTCTGGATGTGCGGGTCTGTCTCTTCTGCCTGATTGTAGAGTCTGGAAGAGGGCAAAGCCTGGGTATGATGGGTCTCTGGTAATGCTGTCTGTGTTTCTGAGGCAGCGGGAGGTGTAGACAGAATCAATGGGAGGGTGGCAAGCTTGTGTGATGCATTGGGCTGAGTTCACCACACTCTGAAATTTCTTGCGATCTTGGGCCGAGCAGTTGCCATACCAGGCTGTAATGCAGCCAGATAGGAGGCTTTCTATGGCACATCTGTAGATGTTTGTGAGAGTCGATTCAGACATGCCAAATTTTTTTAGCTTCCGTAGGAAGTAGAGAGGTTGTTGGGCTTTCTTGACCATTGCATCAACGTGAGTGGACCAGGACAGACTGTTGGTAATGGTGACCCCCAGGAACTTAAAACTATCGACCATCTCTACTTCAGAGCCATTGATGTAGATGGGGAAGGGGGGGGGGGGGGGGGGGGGGGGGGGTGGGTGTTCGGGCTACGCTTCCTGAAGTCGATGATCAGTTCCTTGGTCTTTCCAGCATTTAGAGATATATTGTTTTCGGTACACCATGCAGCCAAGTGATCTATCTCCCTCTGTTTGATTCATCGTTGTTTGAGATATGGCCCACCACAGTCATAACATCTGCAAACTTATAGATTGAATTGGAGTTGAATCTCGCCACACAGTGGTGTGAGTACAGGGAGTACAGTAGAGGACTGAGCACACATCCTTGCGGGGCCCCGGTGTTGAGGACTATTGTGGAGGAGGTGCTGTTACCTATCCTGACAGATTGCGGTCTATTGGTGAGGAACTCAAGCATCCAGCTGCACAGGGAGGGGTCAAGTCCAAGGTTGCAGAGTTTGGTTATTAGACCTGTTGGGACAATGGTGTTGAAAGCAGAGATGTAGTCTACGAACAGCAGTCTGACGTAGGTATCCTTGTTGTCAAGATGTTTGAGAGTTGATTGTAGGATCAGAGACATAGCATCTGCTGTGGATTGGTTGCTGCAGTAGGCGAACTGAACTGCAATGGATCGAGACCATCTGGGAGGCTGACGTTGATCCATCTCATGACTAGCCGCTCAAAGCATTTCCTGACATCAGACGTCAGGGCCACCGGTCGGTAGTTGTTGAGGTACGCTACCTTGTTCTTCTTTGGTACTGGTATTATGGTGGTTTTCTTGAAGCAGGTAGGGACCGCGGAGCGGAGAAGTGAGGTGTTGAAGATATCTGCGAATACACTCGCCAGCTGGTCAGCGCAGGCTCTGAGTGTCGGGGCCTATCGCTTTCCACGGGTTTACTTTCAAGAAGGCAGCTCTTACCTCCGAGGGTGGAATAGTCGGTATGGGTGTGTCCAAGGCTGTTGCGGGGGGGGCACTGATATATTGGCTGACTGTTCCAAGCGGGCATAGAACTTCTTCAGTTTATCAGGGAGGGATACTCCAACCCCAGAGATTCCGCCTGGCCTTGCTTTGTAACCTGTGATCTCATGTAAGCCCTGCCATAGACGTCTTGGCCGGGGTTCTCCCCTACCCGGTGGGGCAGGGGGGTCCCGGCGTAGCGGAGTGGCGCCAACCACTCCGGCGTCGGGCCTCCCCAAATGTGCAGAATTCTCTGCACCTTTAGGGGCTAGGCCCGCACCGGAGTGGTTTCCGCCACGCCGACTGGTGCCAAAACCACCGCCAACGGCCTTTGGCGGCCACCGCCCGGTGTCGGGGTTGGCCGAAAGGCCTTCGCTGGTCCGCGCATGCGCCTGTGCATCAGCGTCCGCTGACGTCACCACCGGCGCATGCGCGGTAGGAGGGTCTCTTCCTCCTTTGCCATGGTGGAGGCCGTGGCGGTGGCGGAAGAAAAAGAGTGCCCCCATGTCACTGGCCCATGGGGGCACCCCCCGGGGTCCGATCGCCCCACAACCCCCAGGACCCCGGGGGCCCGCTCGCGCCGCCAATCCCGCCGGCACCAGAGGTGCTCCAATTCCCACCGGCGGAGGAGGCCTCTCAGCGGCGGGACTCCGGCCCATCACGGGCCGGAGAATCGCCGCGGGGGGCACGCCGATTGGCAGGCCGTGATTCCCGCTCCCGCCGATTCCCGGGTGGTGGAGAATTCCAGCCACGGCGGGGGCGGGATTTACGCCGGTCCCGGGCGATTCCCCGACCCTGCGAGGAGGTCGGAGAATTCCGCCCCTTGGGTTTGTGTCATTGGCCTGGGACTCTAGTTTGTGTATAAATTGGAAGAGTTGGATATTCAGCGAGACCTTGGTGTCCTCGTGCATTAGTCACTGAAAGTAAGCACGCAGGTACAGCAGGCAGTAAAGAAGGAAAACAGTATGTTGACCCCCATAGCGAAAGGATTTGAGCATAGGAATTGGGACGTTTTACTACAATTGTGTAGGGCATTGGTGAAGCAATACCTGGAGTACTGTGTACAGTTTTGTTGTCAACTGAGGAAGGATGTTCTTGCTATGGAGGGAGTGCAGTGAAGGTTTACCAGGCTGATTCCTGGGATGACTGGACTATCATATGAGGAGAGACTAAATTGGTTAGCATTATATTCACTGGAGTTTAGAAGAGTGAGAGGGGATCTTGTAGGAACTTATAAAATTATAACAGGATTAGCCAGGGTAGATCAGAAAGAATGTTCCCAATGGTGGGGGAGTTCAGAACTAGAGGTCATGGTTTGAGGATAAAGATTAGAACTGAGCTGAGGAGAAATGTCTTCACCCAGAGAGTGGTGAATCTGTTGAATTCACCAGCACAGAAAGTAATTGAGGCCAAAATTTTGGGCTAAAGTGATCAGGGGATATGGGGGGAAAACGGGATCAGAGTATTGAACTTGATGATCAGCAATGACCATAATGAATTACAGAGCTGGCTTGAAGGGCCGAATGGCCTCCTCCTGTTTCTATTTCCTATGTCACAAACCGTCAGTGTTATTACCTTCCTAAAACCAGGAGACTAAAGCTAGTTGTTTCACCTTTACTAGTGCATGCCTGACACCACAAATAAAGCTGAATCAATCACTGTGTTAAATTCAGTTCCACACATTGTTGAGCCACTTGGAAGCTTAACCATTATAAATGGAACAACATCAACCTTTTGGCTGGACGTCACTTCTTCTGTGAGGAATATAAAATCCTTCTAGTCTCAGATGAAGGTCATTGATTTCAGAACTATAAGCCGTGATTATGTGCTGTTAGTCCAAGTGGACATGTGATTTAATGTCTGTATCATTGGATGCCTTTTAGTATTCTAAAATCCGTGGGCACTTCTCTCTAATGAAACCAAACTCATTTTATGTGCTAACTTTTCTCCTAATCTTAAATCTCTAAAATCAATTTAATTTAATAATCTTTATTCGTGTCACAAGTAGGCTCATATTAACACTGCAATGAAGTTACTGTGAAGATCCCCTAGTCGCCACATTCCAGCGCCTGTTTGGGTGCACCGAGGGAGAATTCAGAATGTCCAATTCACTTAACAGGCATGTCTTTCGGGACATGTGGGAGGAAACCGGAACGATAGATCCAGAAAACTCACGCAGACACTGGGAGAAAGTGCAGACTCCGCCTAGACAGTGACACACGCTGGGAATCAAACCCGGATCCCTGGTGCCATGAAGCAACAGTGCTAACCACTGTGCTACCCTGCCGCCCATATGTTTTATGATAGTTGCTCAGCTTCGACCTTATTATGAAGGGGTTTGATAAGGTAGATGTGATAGAGACCAAAACTAGGAGCCATAGATATAATATAATCACTAATAAATCCTATATGAAACTCAGGAGAAAGTTCTTTACTCAGAGAGTATGGGTAGAATATGGAACTCGCTATCATAGAGACTATTTGGGGCAAGTAGCATAGATGTGTGAAAAAGGAAGCAAGAACAGCACATGAGGCAGAAAAGAGTAGATGAGTTATGTATCGATAGGATTGGATGAAGTAGGATGGAAGGAGATGAGTGGGGTATAAATACCAGCATGAAGCAGTTGGGCTGAATGGGCTTGTTCTTGTGCTGCACTTTCTATGTAATTCCGTGGATCCCAAGGTGGGACCTTTCAAGTTATCCATTTAGTTATCTGTTTAAAGAAGCTTTGCACACAATTAAGAACCTATTTCGACCGCATACAAACATTGTTAGTCAATGTAGGCTATCGACACTGCTCACCTCAACAGGCTACGTCGTATAAACTGCGGAAAACCATAGTCTCAAATTAATATTCTTGTTTCAGACGCTCAACCGTCTAAATTCTTGGCGGTCTTACTTGGAGAGAGGAAGGGCTTGTTTCAGTATCACTGCACGTCCCCCAGCTTTGCACTAATTTGCACACTTTAGACACTACCTCAACAACAATAGACATAGGCGCTGAAAACACAAACAGAAATATTAAGCTAGTAGAGGAAGGGTCACAACAGATCAGCTCTTTTAGACAGCTATGACCAAAACGATGCAAAAATAATAAGTTACTGGATATTTTGCCATTAGATTCCGTTATGTGAATTCTGCTTTACTTGCCGGTCATGCTCTTCCATCATTAACAATTAATCCTTTACAAATTACTTCACATTGAAATGTTGCCTTTCTCATATTCTTATGCCTTGTCATTAATCTGTGAAATCCTGTTGTACATGCACTTCATACATTGTCTGAAATCTCTCTTCAGCAGTCATTAAATTTCCGAAAGTAACTGCGGACTAACAATAGCACAGAGATATTTATGACAAATGTGTTCAGTATTTGTACACGAGTGTCCCACAATATAATATCAGCACTGTACCTTTTACAGTCTATCCCAGCATTCTGTATGAATGGTAGGTGCAATTAGTGAACCCCAGCCATGAGTTTTGTTAAGAACCCCGCTGATGTTGAATGCAAGGGTACCCCAAAACCCAGAAGGGTAACTTGGAACATCAGTTCTTAGTGATGTATATTTTATACTATGAGGAAAATATGTGAACCAGGGAGAAATAATCCAGTGATTTTGCAATCAATTAAGAAAGAATATTTATTAACTTAAAAGAAAAGCACATGGCAAGGACTATAATATGCTACAATAGTACACTTAACTTCACCCTGATTATACACACACAGTATTACATGTAGTTACGCTTTTGTCCCCAACTACCTATGCTTCCTGAACTCTGAGATGTTCCCAAACAACATCCAATATTACATAACTATGAACTAAATCCAGCAGATAATTACCAAGCACAGGTTATTTGTTCAAATTTGGGAAAACTGTCTTCAGTATCACGGCGCTGAGGTCCCAGGTTCGATCCCGGCTCTGGGTCACTGTCTGTGTGGAGTTTGCACATTCTCCCCGTGTCTGCGTGGGTTTCGCCCCCACACCCCAAAAAGAAATGTTCAGAGTAGGTGGATTGGCCACGCTAAATTGCCCCTTAATTGGAAAAAATTAATTGGGTATTCTAAATTTATTTTTTTTAAACTCTCCACTTCGACATTACCTCTTCTACATCCCATTGTTTTCCTCTTGTCACATAGGTAAACAGTTTTTCTCACTGGTATGCTAATTCACATATCAAAAATTCTTTCACACAGCTGCCCTTATCAACTCCCTTTTATATTTTAGTTTATCCCAGTTTCATTTTTTAATCTTAATTTCCCCAATTCATAACAGTCAACACCAACATTTGCCATGAACAGCCATGCCCACTTTATCTGCCATTTATGCCCAAGCCCACTTACCTCTAGTTCTCTGTACCTGTCTCTTTGTCTCTTAGAATAAGGCGATAGAGAGAGATCATTAGGTTTATGGACTGAGAACCATAAGATCTATGTATAGATGTTCCTCAACTACAGAAATAGCTGTTGCAATTACCTCTCAAATCACAGGATAAAAGAGCACTCAATATCCAGGATATGATTAACTAATTAAGAAGGAAATGCCAAACAAAATTTTGCCTTCACTAATATTGGAATAATTATGATTCTTCCAGGCACTGAGTCAGATGCGTCATCATCCATCACGCAACCTCTCGCTCCTGGTATTGCAGTTAGTCAGTCAAGCAAGAGATCATCTTTTCGTGAGGGTCGAAAGCGAAGGCCTGTTAAAGTCAAAGGGCCATATACAGGTAAAAGGACCATGAATTTTATTACGGATTAAAGAATGATTTTACATCAAAACTGCATTAATTGCCATTGAGTAAATAATCTGGCAATGTTTCTCTGATGGCCTAGCTGTCAAATGATGGTACAATATTTCACTGAGGCCAGATCCATTCCTACCTCCTACCCTCCTGTTATATAAGGAGCGGGTGAGGACTCTGGGTCTGTACTCGATGGAGTTTAGAAGGATGAGGGGGATCTCATTGAAACTTTCAGAAGGCCGAGATAGAGTGGACATGGAGAGGACACTTCCACTAATGGGAGAAACTAGAATCCAAGCCTCTGTATTAAAAGTATTAAAAATTACTTCAATCAACTGTCATACATTGCAGCTGGATTTTATGTTCCGTTCGATTTCCAACATAGGATAGCAGAATCCCAATGGTCAGCTACAGTCAATGGGGTAAATGATGTTTCCATACAAAAAAATATTTTCTACAAATTTATTATTTATTCCTCCTGAAGGGAGGGAACAGCCTCAGACTGAATGGACGATCATTTCAAACAGAGATGAGGGCAAATTTCTTCAGCCAGAGGGTGGTGAATCTGTGGAACTCATTGCCGCAGAAGGCTGTGGAGGCCAAGACAGAGATAGATAGGTTCTTGATTAATAAGGGGATCAGGGGTAATGGCGAGAAGGCAGGAGAACGGGCATGAGAAATATATCAGCTATGATAGAATGGCGTAGAAGACTGGATGGGGCGAATGGCCCCATTCTGCTCCTAGCTATTATAGTCTTAAATTTCCATTTGCCACTCCACTCTTGCCGATGTTTCATCATAACTCAGGCTCATGCATAAATGTTAATCCAGAATTTATTATGCCAAGAGGCTCCGATTGCACTTTAACTGAGACAAGACCAGGTCGAACCAGGCCTGCAACTGGTGATAAGAGCCTCTAAGGTAAGTGTGGAACCAGGAGGAATGAAGGTGCTCCTCTGGGCTGCATGAGGAAAGTCACAGCCTCCTGCCCCCTGGATTCCACCTCCACTCCTCACATGCTCTCCTCTGAGATTGCGGCCTCCTTTGCATTGGACCCGTCCCTCACACCCTTCCACTTCATGTGATTATCTGTTCAGATTGATAAACATTGATTGAAGTTTTCAAAAAAACACAGCTCTGACCTGTGCTCAAAGGCTGATGTTGAATAATTGGTGGGAGGTGCCCTTGAAGGCAAGCTTCAGGAATCAATGTGCAATCAATATGCCTTGTCTTGCTTTTGACTGAGATGGTTACTGCTAAGAATTATCTTCTAGGCGCCGATTATAGTTTATTTGTACCGCCGACCGCACCGGAAGAATCTGCACCTGGAGCTCTGGCCTGCCCTTACTGCAGAGAAATCCAAGCACAGATGGCCGGTGAGTGAAATTTTCAAGCCTATCTTTCATTTTCAGTGCCTAGGCTTCCCCAGATTAAATTACAAGCATTGAATGAATATGTCTCGAGATTGAAGCCAAGGGCCTTGTGTGACAGGAAGCTTCCTGTTACTATTTGGAAACATCAGACAGTTTTTTAAAAAATGGAACGTGCCAATTGGCAGGAATAAAATTACAATCCGTTCTGGCAGTTTGCTCACTTCCTGCCTCTCCAGTTTCTCTCAAACCTTGGGCATCAGGACATAATGAGGTTATGATTTTACCCAGGTAATCCACTTTGCCATGCAAACCAAAATCTTTAAATTGACCAGCTTTAATATACGTCATTCTGGTCCAATTCTTCTCAGGCAATTGTGCTGTTTAATTAGAATAAAAGTGAAGATTTGACATCTCCTTAAAGTTACATGGCCTCATGTCTAAGGTTTTAATTTATAGTTTAGCATTTCGGTCGTAATAACATTACAATGGACAGTAAGGCTGTTCGTGACCTTTGACTTAGCCAGTGTTCTTTCTTTAGCCCCATCAAGGAATGCTCCTGTCTCTACCAGTAGTACCAAGAGGAATTCCTGTCCTGTATGTAAAGGATCTGGAATATGCAATGACCAAAAATCGAAAGTGAAACCAGAACACGGTAAGTAGATTGGAGGTAATAACAAGCATGGTTAAAATACCTATGTGAGAATTCCATGTTGGCCTATGGCGGCATGGTAGCACAGTGGTTAGCATTGTTGCTTCACAGCGCTAGGGTTCCAGGTTCAATTCCCGGCTTGGGTCACTGTCTGTGCGGAGTCTGCACGTTCTCCCCGTGTCTGCGTGAGTTTCCTCTGGGTGCTCCGGTTTCCTCCACAAGTCCCGAAAGACATACTTGGTAATTTGGACATTCTGAATTATCTCTCCGTGTACCCGAACAGGCACGGGAATGTGGCAACAAGGGTTTTTCTAAGCAACTACATTGCAGCGTTAATGGAAGCCTACTTGTGACAATAAAGATTATTGTTATTCCCACTAACCTTTTAGTTTTCTCGATTTTAGATTTTCCGTTTTCGCGACGCCAGGAATCGTACACAGGTGCTGTTCACCTGCCTCATTCTCCCAGCTCATCTGCCTGCTCAGGCTGGCTGCACTAAATTCAGCCCATAGACTCAGAATAGGATCTAAATGAGAGCCACTGTATTGTTATCTAAAAACCCCTTCATTACCATCATGGGCTTGTTTGATCATTTTTGGAGGTGAGAGAGGAATTTCCCAGATTCTTTTCTCCTTCAATTTAGCTTAGTTCTTCCTCTGGTCTTTGCATGGCTGCTTGTCAGCAGAGTGTAATCGGAGGTGGGCTGTGGTATTAAGTTCAATTATGATGCTATGGGACAGGGTGGGACAGTAATGGAGGAGCTGGTCGTTCCAAAAATGTTTGCAAAAATGCCATTTGCTCAAAGCACCACGCAGGATGATGAGCACGATTTGGCTCTGATGTGAATAGGGACGGACACCTTCAATGTCCATTGCAATGTTTGGGAGGAAGACAGACGGGTTTTTTCTTGTGAGAAAATGGATATACCAGTTCAGCATCTCCCCAATGGAACTCAATTCTGAAAAGCATATTTGGAAAACAGTACGCAGACAAAGGAAAGCACTGGTGGTTTGGATAATCAGAAATACCTCACTTTCCTGTCGCAGGTTAATCCTCCAATCAATTTCTGAAAAAATGACGATGTCGCACTGGACAGTAAAGCCACTTAAAGTCACTTATTCTCTTCACTGCTCCCTCTGTATTCACGTTTACGCTTTACTGAAGACTTGTGCTGTGATGGGCAGCCAGCTGTCACAGGCCAAGAGGTGGAGAACACAGTGAGGTACAACTTGAATTGTTGGTGATAGGGTGTCTGCTTTACGTTATTACACAAAGCCAGGGCCAACTTCAGTAAAACTGTTGCTCGATTGCTTTATGAAAATCCTTATTATAGATGACGCTCCCTCGTAAAATTTTCTGCCCTGGAAGACAACAGCACCATAAAATCATCATTCTAAATAGAAGATTCTATGGCATGGACTGCCTGCTGTGACAGTGGAGTCGGACACTTTAGGAACTTTCAAGCGGTTATTGGATAGGCACATGGAGCACACCAGAATGACAGGGAGTGGGATAGCTTGATCTTGGTTTCGGACAAAGCTCGACACAACATCGAGGGCCGAAGGGCCTGTTCTGTGCTGTACTGTTCTATGTTCTATGTTCTTAAGATTCCATTATAATCAATGTAAGGCGCAAGCTACTGGTTCTCCGAAGGCAAGCAGTACAACACATGTCAGGATGGGGCTGGCTACAAATATTGCCTCATCTCCCAGGCTCCCAAGAAATAATAGGCTGGCACCGTAACTGCCATCAACGGAAGCAACTGGTAACATTGCTGGCATGGGGATGGCCCCTGAGCACCTTCAAGCCGATAAGAGTGCCAGGAGACCCAAGCAATATCGGACCAACGACCAACATGATTTGGGTCATGGTTGAACTTTTAAGTGGTGATTTAAAATGGATGCGCCGTAACACCGCAAGAGTTTACTCATGATCTATAAACTGAGTTTGGTGAAATGGTCTTTACCGCAGGGTGTCCAATAGCAATCAAGTGGTTTACTCAGTTCACTTCCTTTCATTTTGACAGCTGCTAGAGAGGAGCTACCGAAAGGCTCAAGACGGAGCCGGAAAGCCAGGAAGCAGCACAGTGTGCGCATCGCTGAACCTCCTCCTGTGCTCAGCTACACCCCACCACCTCACTATGTGCCTTATTCGCCACAAGTTTAGTGAGTATATAATGCAATGGGAAAAAAAAGCCTTCATTTTTTTGCGGGCCTTTGTGACATTTCAAACTGGCAGAATTAACATGGAGAATGCTAAAAAAAGAAGCGATCTTCAGACTGGGATATTTGTTTTGGTTTACTTTTGATTTTTCTGTTAATGTGCAGCCAAATCATACATCTGTTTTAGTTACCTGCCATAATTTATCTGTAATACTTTATATGGCGATGAGCTCATGGATGCTGCGTTCTAGTGCGTTGCAATGATTGAGTCAGTGCACCAAAGAACTTCTAATTCCAGTTAAGATTTATTAAATTACGATAACGTGGGAAGAAAACAATACTAATACTACTAACGAACTGTAAACCGTTAACAACTAGAATACAAGAGCTAATACAAAACACGACTGTGATGTTCTTTGTGTTGCTAAATTCAGGATGGTTGGCGTAGAGTTCACAAAGATCACAGACTAGCTTTAACCTGAACAAAGTTATAAATTTATTAACACAACTAGTTTGGATTTGACAGGTACTCCAAAATTATACACTGTTGATAATTAATATATCACCTACAACTAATCTCTACGCTATAATAAACTATGATCTGCTCTTACTCACACTATGTTTACTTCAGTCTGTCTCTAGCTAACTCCTTCACTCCTCTCCCCCCACAAGGCTTAGCATCAATGTCTTATATACTTATAACTGTGGCTCCATCTAGTGGCTGATGTAGACATTTAATTAACCCTTGCAGTTCTTACATTTATGATAATACCACAACGACTATCCACGACGACTCCTCACCCAGACTCTCCGAGGCTACAGTGGCACGTGGTGTAGTTCTATTGCCACCTGCTGGTTGGAGGTCTAACATATTAACATCTAGAATTGCTTATGCGTATCATTACAATGTAGTACATCGGGCTGGATTTTCATTCACTGCAATTCACTGCAGTTCAATGCTGCAGTGGATTTCCTTGCTCCCGTCTCAGCAGTGAAACCCACTGCCATTCCTCTACCTCAAAATAACAACGGGGGGGAGGGGGAGGAGGGGCAAGTATGGGGTTCATGAGTCTCTTTAATTTCCCCATCTCCCGCCATTCTCAGAGATCGCCAGGAGAGGCAGGGAATCTTGGGGCAGCAGCAGACAGTCTACCAAAGACCCCCCCCCCCCCCCCCCCCCCCCCCCTCACACATTTTTTCTTTGAGGGGGAGACACAGTGGTTGGTGACTTGTGCCTCTCCTCGGATCCAAGCTATTTTCTAGGCCTCACTGGAGCCTGTGACCTCATGTGAAGTTTCCTGAGGATGTATGGGGTTGGGATTGCTCTCTTTGATTTGAGCTTCTCCCCTGCGCGTGCTACAACTGAAATCCTGCTGCAGCACCCTTGCATTTGGAAGCCTTAAGAGTGATGGCCTCCAATATAAATCCTGCTTGCAGACCCACGCTGCCTTGTTAATCACCTTCAACCCAAGAAAATGGGTGATGGATCTTGCACCATCCCCCATATCCACCTCATCCTCCTCCAAACCCACCCAACCAAGACGGACCTGCCCCCCCCCCCCCCCCCCCCCACCCCAGCCAGCGCTGAAAATAGTTAAAAAAGACCTTTAAAAAAACATTTGCGGTGATGCTAATTACTTTAACACATTCAAACACATCTCTTCGGTTTTTTTGATTTGTTACGTTTGTTATTTTGTTAGTTATTCTGCACCAGCCCACACACTTGCATCGCCAGTGCAGTCACGCTTCTACTATTCATCTCGGTACAAGATGGAAGAATCAACCCCAAAAACTTCACCTAGAAGGTCAAAAGGCCATCACTCGAGTCCAACAACAGACGATATTTCCTACTTTGAAGCATTTGAGGTAAGACGATTTTTTGCATTCTACTATTCTGCAAATTTTCTCAGATTAGAACATGAATTGAGGCTGGTCATTAATGTTGGGAATTCTAGCTGCTGAAGTGGAGAATCTGCCACTGGCTTCCTCGGTCTGTCATGTTTTTAACATGTTTAACTGAAATCAAATGGTGAAAATCAGAAGGGAGTGAATAAAATGTACAGCAGGTGGCTGAACTCAATGATCACAACTTTCATACACAAATGTGCCTGGCTACAGTTGTCAACTTTGGTTAGAGTTGAAGGTTTGATCCCGTGCCATTCTGACCACGTCACACCTGATCATATACCTCCTGTAAATTGATTGCTTTTATCCCTTAACGTGTCAGGTCCTTGTCACTGTAAAGCAGCTGTCATGTGAACATCTCCAAGAACCAGGAGGAGAAATGGAGATCGAGGAAAATGGAGGGTCACATTTTCCTAGTTTACCTCTTTCCCCCATTCTCGCCTCTGCCAGTGCCCAAAATTGCCTAGTTCCGCACTCCTAAACCCCAATGGCAATTTCCCTCTCTTCTCCTGAATTAGGACCCAGCTTCAATGGACAAGGGAGGAATGCCTGAGTCCAAGAAGCTCTGGGTCACTGGGAGCATTGGAAAATCTCAATTATAGAGCGAGGCAGGTTTTGTTTCATCCATTGGCCTGGATTATTAATACACCAGGTGTGTCAGCTGGGTGGTCCAGTGGGTTGTTGGCACAGTGAGTATATTCCAAAATACAGTCTGATCAGCAAGAGGAAGAAAGGGACCGAGAGATAAAACTTTGGAGGCACTTGTGGAGGTGAGTGGTAATTTATTCAGGCGGGATAGTGCCTGGTTCGGATCCGTCTGCCTTCACATCTCTGTCTTAATCAAGCCTGGAACAGGAAGGTTTGCGTATGGCCTTCCTCGGCCACCGCCAATTGAGCTCCTTAAGTGGACAATTAATGTCCAGTTGAGGGCCTCATCCCACCACCACTGGTATTAAGCCAGCAGTAAATGAGGCAGTTGCCATGGGGGAAACCCGTAAAGCAAGCACTAGTGTGTTTGCTTGTGGGCTCCTTGGGGGGGGGGGGGGGGGGGGGGGCACAGGGGAGGCCTATTAGGAGTCAACCAATGCCCCCCCCCAACCCCCACTCTTGCTGCTGACCTTCCTGCTCCCGCTCCATGGCCCTCATTCCACCCTCACTCACCCATGGCCTGGGTCCCTTGGCAATTCTGGACCTCACATATGTGCATAACTGGCATCTGCCACTACTGCCACAATGGTGCTACCTGCGACCAGCGGACAGCAGCTGGCCTCTGTTTTCCAGGAAACTCTCGGGGGGGATGACGTGCAGCTGATTTCTGCCCCTGGGGCCATTAATCCTGAGGAAGGTCCGTTGCTGACCACTTAAGTGCCTGAGAGGCACTTAATATGGTGGGTCTTCCCCAAAGAGATGGGCAAGAGGGTCTTCACCCACTGATGAGGAACATTAGCTAGAATTAAACCACCGTGAGACAGGTTAGTTTTACTCTATTGATGGCATGTAGGGTGGGATTTCCCCTTGCTGCTAGAAAACCAGATGATTGCGCCAGTGTGAAGTTCCGGCAGTATTGTTGCAACAGTAATCCTGCTCAGTGCGAGAGGAACCGCAGGTTCAGACATTTTGTGTAAGTGCTTGGCTGAGGGGCCAATGGTGTGAAGCTACCATCTGTGGGATTGTGACTGAACGCCTCTAAGTTAGAATCTCTCATAAACATAGGTGCCCCCACTAGCTCTCCAGACAGTGGGTGTGACCCTCATCCGCTGCTTTAAATACCACCCAGTCTGAAGTGATATTCAGCTACGTACTTCCCCAAAAATATTCTGCCTCACAACGATCCAGCAGGGTAAATCTCCTTCATTTCTGCTCCGGCTTCCAATGAATGCACTCTACTGTACCAAGGAGACATTTTTCAGTTTCTCACACCAGCCTCTCAAATTGCGATTGTTGATTTAATGAGAATTCATGCCAAACCAGATAATGTGCAGTGCTGTTGGCCTTTGTTGCACAGAACTCCATTGAGAATGTCAAAAGCCCCCTTTCATCCCATTCAACCGGGTGAGGTTCAAAGGCAGTTCAAGCAAGGGAAGGATCTGTGCTACAAGGAGACAGGCATTCTGTTAATGCTGACCCTAATACAACACTGACATAACACTGAGATCTATTAGAAATTTTCAGATTTACTGCATTGAGAACCAAATATTCAATATTTCTTTCACTGCATTGAAAATGGACTGGAAAATAACGATAAAGCCTACAATCTTTGGCTGGGCCCGAATCCCATTATGACTGCTAACTCTCGCGAGAGGGCCATCATGGAATTTGCTCCGGGGAGATCTCGGAATCCACCCCCGACCATCGGGCATGAACTTGATTACCATCAATCTGAATACAATTAAGTAGGTTGTACCTTCTGGCCACGTCAGATGGCTTCCCCCACACTGGCTCGATGTCACACTGCTGGGAATCACTACTGTCCTCCAGCAGTCGAGAGGACCACATTGGGGGATTGAAGGCCAATGTAGCCTTCAAGTGGTCAGGAACAAGGCAGGGCAATGTCAAGGCACCCTGGCAGTGCCAGCTTGACAGTGCCAAGGGGCGGGGCCAGGGGAGGGGAAACAACAATTGGGGGGATTGCCGGTGATGATAAATAGTGGTGGGGAGGTGGGGAATGGAGTTGCCGACGATGATGAATGAGGGGGGAGCAGACATCTGGCGTCAGGGTGGATGGGAGGGGTGAGGGTCCAGATGTCAGTGTAGAGACTTTGAGACCGGGAAGCCGTTTAAAAACGGTGCCCTGATCTTTCGTGGAGCTGGGCTTGCTGGAGTCTTTAGGCCCCTCCCCTCAAGAATGACGGCAAAAACAAGCCCCCTGCCTTTTTTTTGACAAAGCGTCAGCTGATCTGGAGAGAAAATCTGGCTGGGAGAAACACGCTGGTTTCCAGTCAGAGGGTTTTCAGGGGGGGGGATAGTGCGGCCTCAACCTGCCAACAAAGCGAGGATTCAGCCACTGGGGTGCCATTTTCAAAAGGTCTTCTGGTCTGAAAGTGAGGTTGAAGGCCCTGACCTCCCCCGCCCACCCCCCTCCCCTTCCATACAGGCACAACATCCCCCTCCCCCCACACACATCGTAACAGGAACCCACCTAATTGGGTACCTTTGAGGCGCTACCCCCTGGCCCCAACGCAGGCGCCTCCACCTCGCAGTGCCAATCTGGCAGTGAACCTGGTTGACACTGCCGGGATGTCAAGGGGCTGTGTCAGCCTAAACATGTCCCTTACCACCCGAGGACTATACTCACCTCCGAGCCCCCGGCATGGTTATCTCGACTGGTTTTTGCTTTTTTTTGTAGTGATTCCCGCTGAACCCAGAAGCAATGGCGTAAAGCTATTATTGAACATTAAAATCCATTCAAATTCATGGAAATCAGGTTATGTCGCCGGCAGGGGGTGTAGGAAAAATCTCAAAGTGAGATCTCCCTAGTGCAAATCCTGTTATGGCCCTCTCACGAGAGTCGGTGTCCATAACGGGATTTGCATCCGCAGCGAACAAGGTCGGAAAATCGCCCCCTGTTATTCCAAGCAATTACTTTGTTTACAATAAAGCCTCTTGGCTCCTAGATTGGTGTTTAGTTCTCTCAGTTGCTGACATATATTTATCGTGTTCGCTGATCTTGTTTACTGAATGACTCCAGGTGCAGAGCCAATACCTGGGTCTGTGGTTTCTCCCAAGCAATTTGGTTGGCTACTTAGACCCTTTGATAGTAGAAGCCCAGATCTGAAAGGCTGAATCTGTTGATACCTGTTGCGACTTTGGAGTGGAAAAAAATAGAAAATAGATCTTGTAGAAAATATGTGTCTTTTGTGTTTTTTTTTTTTTCCCTCATAGCTGTCAGACCTCAGTTGCTCCCTGGACCAGGCTATCGACGCAGCAAGGAACATAAAAAGGACCACAAAGAAAATGGTGAGGTCACTCTCATCGGATCTCTACAAGGCCAAAGCCATCCAAGAATGCCACCAATTATTAACCCACTGACTCCAGAGTATGGTGTTTTGGTTTGAGATATTCCTGAATCATTTAAATACTCTTGTAATTTACCTTAAGGGCATCACATACATTCATTGAAAACACTGGACAATACAGACTGGACATACATTAATTTGTTGCCGCAGCACTTTGTATGTTCGTCGAGCCACTGTGTGAATTATTTCTGTGCTGATTTACTTTCTCCTTGTGGCTCTGTGGTACTTGTCGAAAGCTAATCTCAGAAGTAGCAGCCGCATAAGCAAATGATTCATGGTTCCTGGGACATTATGTCGCCACATTTCAAAGGGCAAAACGAAGCAGTAAACATGATGGCATCCTCTGTCGATGTGCAACAATCGCATTGCAAACTCACTGACAAACACACTGTCAAATAGTGCTCGGAGTTCACAGACATGGTACGTGCTTGGTTGTTATGTACCTAGAGAAAATGTGGGCTTTCAACAAATGACATTGTGAAGAATTAACTCCCGAGTCTCGTCACGATCGGTTATTTCTCCAAATCGATAGCTTAATTTGTGCCATTTGCTTGCATCGTCCCGGAATTAAAGTACTGTTGGTAAAATGTAGCTGGCCGTTAGTTCTGCCCTCTTCATAGCTTGAGGGCACGTGACAGGGTCTGCATTGCTTCAACGTCAAAGCTAGTTGTACACAATCTACGCCATGAGGACATACAGGCAGTGCAGAGAGCTCACTCAGTATTCTTACAGGCTTACCAAAATGAATTATTTTTGCCCCAATTAAGTTTTGATTGAACTCCACAGGTAACATCTTCCATGAGTGTATGGGTGGTTACAATAAATGAAACCTATTAATAGCAAGAGGGAAATATCTAAGCTCCTATTGAGAAACTGGTTATCCTAATGCACTCTGCGGTACCAATAACCTCAAGTGGACCACAAGAGATTTTAGTATCTAGTCTATGCTTTAAGGTTGACCAAAAAAGTTGCTGTTTCAAATCATAGAATTTGAAAGTCTTTTTACCTCAAGTGCCGTGTAAATATTCTGAAGAGGAACTCTGTGGTACTAACTTTACATGATTCCTCCTATTGGAGCGATCTTTAGAAACAAACATGCACTGACACAATTGTGTAATTTATATCTTAGCACTTACATGTTTTTTTATATATATGAAAAAGGTCCTACACTCTATGTTAGGTGGTTGGCCATGTTACATAACTCTGCAATGGTCTGGTTAGCTATTGACCTCAGGATCTTTCACTGTGTTCAAAATAATACATTCCGGCCACAGAGCAAAGCAGATCGTTTATTTTTGATGGTTAGTCTATTTTCAATTAAGTATTTAATTTTATAATGAATTAGCATTATTAGGATTGAAGGTTATTAGATTAAATGTGGCTCACACAGACCAGTGTGGATATCAGAAGGGACTGGTGTGCAGATGATTTCTTGTCAATGTTTTGGAGTTTCTGATTTATTGGATACAGTATGTAAAAATTGATGTACAGCAATGGATACCTACCTTCTGCAATCGAGAATCAATATTGTATCAACAGAGTCTGAATGTACTGAATCCAATTTGGTTTGGCATCATTTACTGCTCTTTAACTGAATTTGAGTTAACTCCATGTTAAAAATCTGCCTCGTCCAAGGACCACTAATGGAAATGAAATTAGTTCTGATGTGAATGAGCTCCTTGATAATCTGAGTTAAATCAAAATCTACATTTGGATGTCATAAAAATCAAACCACTTCTGTGTAGATTGGATAAATCCAGACAGTTCAATCCAGCAAGTTCACAAGCAAGCAAATTATACCAGCCCCATTTCTGGCTCCAGATTTTATAATATTAGAGATTACTGTACAAAGTAAATTTGTGTGCATTTTCTGATTTTATTTTTCATTTTGAAGGCGAGGGCTCTTTTCATTCAGAGCCTATGTCTCTCAATGCACGTTCAAAAGTCTAAACTCATTGCTTCTAAGGCAAATGCCCTTCTGGTTTCTGCTTACGAACCTGGAAGTTTGTCAGCATTAAGCTTTAAAACAGTTAGCAGTGTATATTATAGACTTGCTTCTGTAGAGAACTTCACTTCAACTGGGCTTTGTCACTCTCCAATCTCAAACAGGTGACATTCATTTTAATACCTGCTGCGATCTTTCCTTTTAACGTGGGCAAAGTCAAACTTATTACCTTCCAACCTACCCTCTGATTTTGTTTATTTGTGCACAGCCAATTCATGTTTAAGTGCACAGACCTGTTAAATATTACTGCACGGCTACGCATGCATTTTTTAAAAATGTATTTCGTTCCAAACGTATATGAAAAGTTACAACACATAAATAATTCAGGGGAAAAAAAACTTCCCAGCACGCAACTACATGTTTGTACACATTTTTCCCCTTTTTCGCACCACCTCCCTCCCCGGCTGCCCCACCTCACCCTCCGCAACGAACAACTCCTCAAACCCAGTCACAAACATCCCCCACCTTGCCTCAAAACCCTCCGCGAAATCCCTTAACTCGTAGTTGATCATTTCCAGCTGAAGAATGTCATATAAGCCCCCCAGTGGCGTTGCTGTCCGCCACCCCAATAAAATATGTTGCCGGGTAATCAGAGACGAAGGCCACAACATCGGCCTTCCTCCCCTCCATCAGCTCCAGCTTCTCCGATATCCCAAATCTCGACACCAAAGGGTCCCGCTCAACCTCCTCCCCCACTATCCTTCTTAGCGCCGCGAAGACTCCCGCCCAGAATCTCCAACTTTTTGCAGCCCCAGAACATATGTGCATGATTCGCACAGCTGCGCATGCGTGGTGGCTTCAAGGGACCGAATTGTGAGCAGGAACATGCTGCACAGCTGCGTAGCTCTGATGCTCATTCCTAATTGCCCTTGAGAAAGTGATGCCGAGCTGCCATCATTGCTGTGGGTCTGTAGTCACACGACGGCCAGACTGGATAAGGACAACAAATTTCTTTCCCTATAGGACGTTAGTGAAATTACAGAAGTTACAGGGTCACAATTACTAATGCTAGCTTTTTATTCAAGATTTATTTCATTAACAGAATTTAAAATCGACAGCAGTCATAATGGGATTTGAACTCCAATCCCTTATTCATCCTGTAAAATAACCACTTTGCTCCCATTCCCAAATGTTAGTTTGTAATACTTCATTAAGAGCATGCCAATAATGTAGCCAAAACCTCAATCTCGAGTGGTTAGGTAGTTTGAACCATGTTGTAGAGATTAGGGTATCCAAATGTACATTGCTTCCCTTTCTGGGTTGCTTTTCATGGGCTCCTCCAGTGTTTTGCCAATCCCACTTTTCCTGACTGCATAAGGTAAATTAAATTTTAATCAACACGTTATTCCAATAGTGTTTTGAAAGTATGTAATTTGTTAACCGCAATGCAGACCAAGCGACTAACAGGTTGCCTGAGAAACATTTCCTATTCTTTGACCACCTTGTGTTGTTTTTTTATATAACTTACAACACTGGAGGAACACCTCAGACTATTGCACAGGCCTGTTGAGAAAATTGTCTTTTGTAAAGACTGGTTTCTTTTACAAATGAATATTTGTGTCTGCTTTCAAATGTCTTGGGAGTTTATGTATGGATGTTCAGAGGCACAAATCTAAAGTGGTGCCCGTTTTAACTTGATGTAACCAATTGCTCATTTTCTATTACCGCCCTGTATGCTCAACAGTTTTATATTGTATTTTCTTAGTGTGTACGATGTCATTGTCAGCTACATTTTATACCAATTACCCGATTCATATATCAGTGCAGTACCTTCCATCTGGCCCACCATTATGACTGCGGAGTCTATTAAAGGGACGCAGTTCTTACACTCTTGAGATTTCAAGGATTAATATTAGTTTGCAACAACTTCTGCAATACTGAAACCATCAAATCAAAGAATGTCATAGACTGACTGGTTATCTTTGAGATGATGCTTTTCAAAGCATTTCTCAGTCATGTGTCCCAACGTTAAAATTATTGTAAAGCTGAATGGACAAAATTACAGCAGGTTCTACAGCAATTGGATAATACCAGATCAACAAAGTCCCTTCTAGATTGCTAGAAGGTGATTTAATGGCCTTTCATTTCAGTTTTGCACTGTTTATTGTTAAATGAACCACACACCAGAACACCCCGATAATGGAGTGTTATATTCATGAAGGTAAAAGCCTGGTGCACATATTGTGACTGGAGCACTATTTCTTTTCCATGCATTCCAGGTATTGCTGACAGATTGGACAATTCACTGCTCATTCGCAGCGTTGAATGTTGATTTAAATTCTACCACAGTTAACAGTGCTCCTAATGTGTAGTGAAGAAACCACTACTGTCGAGTGTGGGCTTCCCTTAAAGAAGCAGACACAGTTTTTACCTGAAGAAAGTTGATGGGCAGGAAAAGACAAGTTGGTCCATTGAGCCTTATCCACATAGCGGAATGGCAGCATCTTCATGGCCCTGTTCCTAAAGTTGATAGTGTTTCTTTTGTTTGGAGTCCAAGCTACTGTGTAAAAGACAGGGCATTGCTTTATTTTGTAAAGTTTAATTGAAATCCAGCCTCTTCGGGCAAAGCTGCTACTCTGTACTTTTAAGAGTGGAAACTCTTGTTTTATTAGTTAGTTTGTATCGCGGTAAATATGAACCTACCCCTTTCTGAGAATCATCCTGAAATGTGAGTGAGTTAGATACAAGATTAAACAAGTATTTTTTTAAAGTAATGAACACAAGCAATAAAGAATGTTAACTGATCTTGTATGAAATATTTTTTCAAATATTTATTAAAATTTTTGTAATAAATGTGATGTGAATTAGTACAATTTGGCTACCTGCGCTTTTCTACCATGTTTTTATCCTGTAACAAGTGATTTTTTTATTGGAATAAATAGATCTTCTGGAACCTGCTTTGTTTAT
Source organism: Scyliorhinus canicula (assembly GCF_902713615.1). Taxonomy (NCBI): domain Eukaryota; kingdom Metazoa; phylum Chordata; class Chondrichthyes; order Carcharhiniformes; family Scyliorhinidae; genus Scyliorhinus; species Scyliorhinus canicula. Next base: position 37,902,367 of record NC_052166.1, on the reverse strand, counting down.
TGCATTGTTCTAATCTTTTTATTTTCTCTCTCCTCCCTGCTAATATAACATTTGCTCATCCGATCCAATAAAGGTGTCCAAAATCCAGTCCCTAAGGGAAAGAAAGACGTTGCATTTCTATAGCACATTTCATGACATCAGGGAGTTGCACAGTACTTTACAGCCATACAGACACTTTTGTTGTGCTGTAGGAAAAGCAAAAGCCAATTTATGCAGCATGTTCCCAGAAACAGCAGATAACCTGTTTTATTGATGTTGATAAAAGGATAAATACTGGGGAATAACACCCCGCTCTTTTTCAAAATGGGGGATATGGAACCTTTTCCATACCTTTGAGAGGACTGGCAACGAGCCTCATTTTAACATCTTGGGATGATATTTTCTGGGAAAAAAATGACAAGGTATCATTTACGGTGCAGAAATTGAGGTCCGGCCTCGGCGGCGCAATCTGGACCACGATTTTAAGGCACGTGGAAAATGCCGCGCCTGAGCTGCGAAGTCTCAGATTCACCCGCGGGCTATCTGAACACTGCTTTTAAAAGGCTACACAGAGCAGTCATTCAAACCAGGAGGATGGCAATGAAGAAACATGCTCTTCAATTCATGGATGGGGCCATCATCCATATGCTGAATGCCGTGGAGGAGAGGCGGGCAACAACATACCCTCGGTCTGGCAAGAGACCCTCCAGCAAGGAGACGAATCCCGCCCGGGAGACGATCGCAGCACTGGTCTGTGTCATCTTCAAGCCTGCTCCGCCATTCATTATGATCATGGCTGATCATCAAACTCAATAGCCTAATCCCACCTTCCTGCCCATATCCCTTGATCCCTTTAGCCCAAAAAGCTATATCTATTTCCCACTTGGAATCACACAACATTTTGGTCTCAACTACTTTCTGTGCAGTGGCGTGCAGAGGTCTGGTGATGCCCGGGGCAAATCTTGATTGTATGCCCCAAAGACTCAAGTATAAGGCCTAATATACTGAGAACTATTATGAGAAAGGAAAACATTTTGAATATATAAACACAGATGAAACATGAAATAAACGCTTTATTCGATTTTAATATAAATCAATCAAATTTTCTTTTCCCCAAATGATACCTCCTGTCACAAAACACCTGAACTACTTCACTTTTTACATCAGCTGTGAGAAATTCTTTTTCAATGCTTATTAAAGCCAGGTTGGTCAGTCGCTCCTGTGACATAGAAGACCTCAGATATGTTTTTATTAATTTCAGTTTTGAAAATGACCTTTCACAGCTTGCGACTGAAAATGCGATTGTAAGCAGTAATCTGTATGAAACACACAGCGTCGGAAAGACATCCCTCCCATACTGCAGTAAAGACTCCAGAGCATCTTTAGGGTCAGGGGGAACTCTATTCCCTCCAGCTCGAAGGAGCATCACAAAATCAATAATTTTGTCATATAACTGAATTGCAACCACATCATTGTCATTATAATTTGCAAAGTCTGAACATTCCTTTTTTAATTTCTCTCTTTCTTGTTCATCTTCAATCACTCCTGAATTCAAGTTCAGAAGAGAAGAAAATCGGTCACTGAGTCTTTGAAGACGGACACTGCGGTCTTCAATTTCAGTTTTTAATCTGTTCACAATCTCTACCATTACTCTATTCATTTCTTCTTGTGCCGTCAGTCCACTATCTCTTGCTGACTCTCCAGGCATTATTCTTCTTCTCCTTGTTCGTGCATTTGGTATTGCCCAATTTTGACAATATTCATTGGCTAAATCTATTGCATTGTGGATAATTTCATCATTCTTCAAATTCAAGATATGAATAAGTCCTCTCAGATCACAAGAAGCTTCATGGAACCCCATTTTCGGATCCTGCAAACGTTTTGAGACTTTATCCACTGATAAAACTGAGTACCAAAAATTTAATAAAGCTATAAACGGGAACTGTTGAATAGAGTTCAGTAGCGATCCTGCATCAGATTTAGTTTCCCTTGAAAATTCTCCTTCCAGCAGGTGTTGAAGGCTTGCAATAACGTTGTCACACTCTTCGTGGATTACTTGCACAGCATCATGGCTGGAACTCCATCTTGTGTCACACTGTCTTTTCACAGTCCGAGTGACAAATGATTTTAACACTTCCCAACGAGAAGTAGATGAAGAAAAAAAAGTAGAGTTTTTCTAGAATGCCAAAAAATGTAACAACACCTCACTTGCATGGACACAGGACAAATTGAGGCTGTGGTTCTCGCAGTTCACAAACACAGCTTTTGGGTTAACTTCAAGAATTTTTTGTTGAACACCTCCTCTCACTCCAGCCATAACTGCTGCGTTATCATATGCTTGACCACGACAGTCATTCATGGAAATTTTGTCTTCTTCCAATTTTTCCTGAATTTTATTTACCAGGCTGACTGCATCTTTCTTGTTGACTTGAAAAAATCCCAGAAATGTCTCCTTTATTTCTACTTTTCTGTTTTCATCAATATGAACGTAACGCAGAATTTCAGAAACCTGATCTTCATGGGCAATATCTGGAGTTGAATCCAGCATTATGCTAAAATATTTTGCGTCCTTAATTTCGGAAATTATATTTTTCTTGACAGTTTCACAAAGAAGATTGATTATTTCGTTTTGAATTCTGTTGGACAAGTAGGTGACACTTTTTGGTTTCTCTTTCCCTCTCTGCAAGTGTTTTGCTAAGATGTCATCATATTTGGCCAAAAGTCTGATTGTTGCTAGAACGTTTCCTGTATTTTCACTGACTGTCTCCCCTGGCTCTGATAACCCAGATATTCCTTCTCCTCGATGTCCACGATAGGCCAGATTCTGTTTTGCCAGACAGGATATAACCTCGACAATCCGTTCAGTTATAGCTTTCCATCTTTTCTTTTCAGCAGACATTTGCTGTTGAAGTTCAGCATCTATCGTAGTTGAATGATGGAGTCGAACTACAAGGTTCAGGTATTCCCTCATGTGAGCTCTATGAGAAGGGCTTTTCTCATGGTCAGGTATTGTTGGATTTAATTTTCTCCAAGTGGAGAAACCGTCTTCCTTTCCAAAGTTTGACACAGACAACAAATGCTCCTTTGAAAACAAAAAGCAAACAAAACTAGCATGCTTTCCGATATGGAGAGTATAACAACCATTTTCTCTCCACAATTTCTCCGTTTGTGGAAACTTTATCAAACCATTGTTTGGAAAATGATCTCCCATCCTTCTCAGCAAATGGACCACTTTTATTCTGATATCTTTCAGGGCCATGTTGTAATATTGTCATCTTCAAATGATCTGGAATCAGTTTCTTCAAACAGCCAAAATCGCTTCTTTGCAAAAATATGCAAATATCTTCTTTATTTTCTTCACATGGATCATCATCCTGACAACGAGACTGAGGAGAGAGAGTATTATGTTCTGACCGAGCTGAATCCGTATCAGAAAAATCCTTCTCTGCACCCACATCATCTTTTATTTCTCCAGGTTCTCCTACTTCTTTACTTCTTTTTATCCATGCATCTAATGCCCCTCTTTGATGGGACTCTTCTTCGACTCTGGCCCTCTTTTTTTTTCTGTTCTGTGCTCCACTCGGTTGTACACGAAATACTCGTAACATTTCATTTTCTATCTCAAAAACCGTAAGACGCATGAGAAAATGGGAAGAAAATGGTAAACAATCGGTCAGTTGCAGACGGATAAACCATATTTCATTTCTTTGTTCCTTCGTATCAAATTATTTCACACTGATTCTCCACTGATAATTTTGTGCAATTTATATCATAGACTTGCAAATTAGTGGTATCTGTATTCGAATATTAGCATGTTAAGGAATAAATGTCTCCTATTCCGAGATTAAATGCCATAGCAGTCCTCTGATCATCCAGGCTTCACTCTTACTACATCCCACGTAAATATTTCATTAAATATCGCCAGAAAACCTATAAAAACCGTAGTTGCACCTGTTCTAGGTAAAATAACTAATCTAGATGCACAAAAAGCTGAAGAAAAGACGAGTTATGACTCGAGGAAACGCAGGAACGAACAGCCACGTCTGCTTGTTGCTTTTGATGGTTGCACCACGTACATCATGCGCATGCGTGTGGGGGGGATGGGGAGAAGGACCATTTTCTCTAGACAGAAAGGGTACACCATGTTAAAGGAATAAAGGGCTAACAACTGCCTCTGCAGTGTGGTGAGCCTCCAAAAATTGATTTATCACCGCTGAAATTTTAAAATTACTATCTTATTTCCTTCTCTGGGGCAGCACGGTGGCCTCGTGGTTAGCACAACCGCCTCACGGAACTGAGGTCCCAGGTTCGATCCCGGCTCTGGGTCAATGTCCGTGTGGAGTTTGCACATTCTCCCCGTGTCTGCGTTGGTTTCGCCCCCACAACCCAAAAAATGTGCAGAGTAGGTGAATTGGCCATGCTAAATTGCCCCTTAATTGAAAAAAATAATTGGGTAATCTAAATTTAAAAAAAAAATTTTATTTAAAAAAAAAAAAAAAAAAAATTTTTCCCTTCTCTGATTGGATGCCCCCATCCAATGGATGCCCGGGGCCAATGCACCATCGCCCCCCCGCCCCCCCCCCTCTGCACGCCACTGTTTCTGTGGTAGTAAATTCCGCAGATTCAGCACTCCCTGCGTGAAGAAATTTCTCCTCACATATGGCGACTGGAGGATTTTCACAGTAACTTCATTACAGTGTTAATGTAAGCCTACTATTGACACAAATAAAGATCATTATTATTATCCTCAAGCTATGACCCCCTCGTTCTGGACTCCCCCACCTTTGGGAACATTCTTTCTGGATCTACCCCATCTAACCTTAAAACCACCATTCCTTTGAAGGAGGACCAAAATTTTTACAAAGAAAAAGGTTGGCGTTTTCCATAGCTCTATTCATTGGCAAATGGGAATGGATTGTAAAATGAACATCTCAGGAAACAATAGAGGTGTATGGAGCTTTTTTACAGCTTTATTACTTCTAACAAGTGTCAATGCGATTGGATGAGGCAGAGCCAACGTGCTTTTTATACTTAATGTTTATAATCCAAATTGACCATTCCCAAAATAGCAAATGGTACTCCCCCAATCCTTAGCAGTGATGGGAAGTTCAGGCTGGTGAGTGGGCTGCATGAGTGGCCCTCCTTCACCTCTGAGGTCACAAGATTGAAATCAGGCCTGTTCACTAACCATGACCCTATGAGTAAGATGAAATACATTCAATACCTGCCAAATATTACAAAACGAGTTGCAGAAAATATTTAATTATTCATATATTAATGTCATCAAGTTCAAATGGTAAAAAACAAAATAAATATTTACTCTTTGGAGACAGAGGGAGCCCAGGGCGCTCACAATGCTTTGTGCAATCAGCGCAAGGCTCGCTTCACTTGCTCTTCATATGTGTGCGTATCACTTCATAGAATCATAGACTCCCTACAGTGCAGGAGAAAGCCATTCAGCCCATCGGGTCCACGCCCTCCCTCCAAAAGAGCACTCCACCCAGGCCCCACTCTTCCCCCCCCCCCCCCCCCTCCCCCGTCCAACCTACACATCCCTGGACACTAGGGGCAATTTAGCCTGGCCAATCCACCTAATCTGCACGTCTTTAGACTGTGGGAGAAAACCAGAGCACCCAGAGGAAACCGGAGAACATGCAAACTTCACACAGACAACGCCAGAAATGAACCCGGTGCTGTGAGGCATCATTGTGCCACCGCACCGCCCTATGACGTCAGTCATACTTGTGGGGAAAAAATCTACAGCGGAATGTGGCTACCCCGCGCGTGGGCAATGGTCAACAAAATGTCTCGTGGGCCGCATGTGACCTTCGGGCCACAGGTTGCCCACCACTGCATTTCAGTCATCCAATGCAGTCAGTATGTGAGGGGCACATTCCCTTTCCAGAGCTAACCCAATAAACAGCTCCTTATCACTTAACCTTCTGTCCAAACAATACCTGTTCGCTCAACTGTTCCGAGAGTTGCTTTCACAATCGTCCTGCTGTTCAAGTTTAAACACTCTACCCATTGCTGGGTTCTGGGGCTGGGATATGCATGGTATTACAAAGCATGAACAGTGAAAGGAACATGCAATATGTCACATAGAATTGTTTAAACTAAGGGTATTCCCATCCTTAACAGATAAAATTTTCATGAAGCATAAAGACCTCGCACTCAACATAACCGTCTGTGTTTCAATCAGATTGGCAACAAGTGAAATGGGAATTTTCAAACTCCTGCAACAAGCTTGATTCTGTCCATTGATTGTCTATCTCCTCACGTGTATTTCCTGAAGATCGTCAAATACGTGGGATTTTGACCCAGAACCCTGAAAGAGCTACCCATTTTTGTTCTATTTTCGAGGCCTTTTCTTTATCTTTTCTCTATTTTCTTTTTCAATTATTTATCTATTTCTGAAAGCTGTTATGGGTTCCGCGATCATCACTGTTTCTGATAGACAACTCGTGTCCCACCAATTCTCATGATAAAACAAATCTCTGAACTTCGCCCTTCATTCTTGTGCCAGGGGCCAAGGATTAGGGGTGGGATTCTCCGTTTCTGAGACTAAGGACCAGATTCTCTGATTCTGAGGCTAAGTGCAGAGGATCCGTGGCGTTTTAGGTGGAAACAATCGGCGGCGCCCTCTCACCGATGCTGCAACTGGTGAGGGGCTAGCAGCCACGCCACGTAAAACTACCGGCCTCCACGAAATAAACGGCTGGAGAATGGCCGGGACCATGGCCGCGCATGCTCGCGGCGACGACCTGCAGCGGTCGCGCTATAAAACATGGTGCCCGCTGTGCGCAGACTCTACCTGCCAGATAGTGCCCCATTGGCCAGCCCCAACAGTCCCCATAGTCCCCAAGGGTCCAGCACCTGGGCCACTTGGAAACAATCGATTCCAATGAAAAAGGTTGTAGTATTCTCCAGGTCCATGATCGACACTCGGGAGGCTGATAAACTGCATCCAGATATACACATTACACTCCCCACACACACTTATCCCAGCCAAAAAGATGGCACTGGTTGTGCTGGAGTGCGCCCATACAGCTGGTGCCACAGGGCACGCAGAGGGGTGGCCTGGGGGGACACCTATACGATCTGTGGTACTAAATTTAAAGTGGCTGCGAGCTATCTGCGCAAATGCATGGCTATCTTGCCGCTGTGGCAATGGTATTCCATCTCCATCCATCCCAACCCCACAGCCCACCTCCTGGCCAGCCTCCGATACATACCTCCCCCCCACCCTCCCCCTCCCCGGCCCTGGCAGAAGCCTCCCGGCCAGCGGCACAACTGTCAGCAAACTATGGCGATGTTGGGACGCTTGCCGTACCCGCTCTCTCTCCCTCAGCAGCCGCCACGCTGGTTGCACGATTTTTAAAAGCACAAGTGAACCGCGTCGTCAGGAACGCCACCCATCGGAGGCGGAGAAGCGCGTAGACCCTGGAGAATACACGGTCGGGCCAGCTAATGATATGTAAACGGTGTCGACTGTACGTACATTCCGGAACACATTGACGCCATTGTTGAGGTGCTGGAACATTGCGATTTGACATCAAATTGGCGCCCACTGCGATTTTGGCTTCAGAACCGGTTTTCCGCCCAATCGCCTTTCCCGATATTGGCGTTGGCTATCAGAGAATCCCGCCGAAGGCCTTCTTGCTCACTTACCATATGTGGGAGAATGTTTTCCGCATCTTGTCAAATGGCCTCATAATTGTGAAATTTCCTCTTATCATGGGCGGGATTCTCCGACCCCCCCCCCCCCCCGCCTTGGGGGGACGGGGGTATGGGCAATGATGACATGTCGTCATTCCCAATCCCCCCACCCCCACCCCCTGCAGGCCGTTATGTTTGCTGATCAGCCAGCGATGTTGGCCGCCGTGGCGGCAGCCGCACTTCTACATGTTGCCCTGGGGGAGGAGGAGGAGCGTGCCACGGAGGCGGCGCAGGCTGCCGTAGAGGAGCCTGCCACAGGTGGCAGCCGCCTAATCTGGAGGGCCGCCCCCCCGACAGGACGAGGAGGAGGAGGTGGTGGTGGTTGCGCCACGGCAACGGAGGCGCCCGAGGAGGCCCCGTGTGTACCGGCCCCGCTCGTCGTACCAGGACCGCACGGAGCGGGCATACAGGTGGAGACTCCGGATGAGCCGGGGAAGCGTGGCACATATCTGCCACCTGATGGCACACTTGGCACCGCGTGGCACTAGGGGAGGACACCCTCTCCCCGTGTCCGTCAAGGTTACGGTGGCCTTGAACTTTTATGTCACGGGGTCATTCCAGGCGCTGAGTGGGGACCTGTCCGGCATCTCGCAGGCATCGGTGCACCGGTGCATCCGGGCAGTGACAGACGCCCAATATGCCATTGCAGACCTCTACATCCAGTTCCCTATGGACCGGGTCAGCCAGGATGCCCGGGCAGCGGGATTCGCTGCCGTGGCCGGGTTTCCTATGATCCAGGACGCGATCGATGGGATGCACGTCGCTGTGTGGCCACTGGCAGATAACAGGGCCGTGTTCACCAATAGGAAGGGGACCTATTCCATGAACATTCAGGTGGTCTGCGACCACCACATGATGATCCTGAACGTCTGCGTCCGGTACCCGAGAAGTGTATATGACTCATACCTATTGGCGCAGTCTTACATCCCCGGCATGTTCGAGGGACGCCAACCCCGGCTGAGTGGCTGGTTGCTGGGCGACAGGGGTTACCCATTGCTGTCATGGTTGATGACGCCTATACAGAGGCCACAGACTGACGCGGAGAACAGCTACAATGATGCTCATGCAGCGACCAGGGGTGTGATAGAGAGGTCCTTTGGCCTGCTAAAAATGCGTTTCAGGTGCCTGGACCGCTCTGGAGGGGCCCTCCAGTACCCGCCAGATAGGGTTGGCCGCATCGTTGTGGTCTGCTGCTTCCTGCACAACATAGCCCAGCAGAGGGGCGATGTGCCGCAGGCAGAGGAGGGGTGAGTGGAGGAGCAGCAGGACGAGGCGCAGTCCTCCCCAGATGAGGAGGATGGGAGCACTGGTCAGGACAGACGGGCTGGACATGGGCGGGATGCTGCCCACCTTACCGGCTGGGCCAGCGGACAGGCTGATAGCTGCCCGGTTCACTAACTAGGGGGGGGCGTGAGAATCGCCGTATATGGGCACAGACCGCACACCACGGCACCAGCCGACCACCCTCACCCCCTGCCACCCACCCACCACCAACCACCCCCACCCCACCCGTATGCACACCACCCCTCCATTGCACATCCACCTGCGGCACAATGTGTCGGGCTCACACGGTCGCCGGTGGAAGCGTGTCTATTGCAGGCCATGGAGGATGAAGACGACACGCCCTGCGATGAGCTCCTGGCTCTACATCATTGGACAAGGTCTGACCCATGGCCACGGTACAACCCTCCACCCGGACCATCCCTGCATGTGGGCGTGACATTGCAGCGCATGGTCCCATCCTCTGCCAGGGGGATGGCGAGGGCGACCGGGGGGGGGGGGCACACTCACCTGGGGCCGACGCAATACCACCCCTCACACACAAACTACCGCTCACCTCATACCACACCCCCGCATGCTTCAGACAGAGCACAAAGTATGTGTGAAAGTGATTTGAATGATGTGGTGGTATGACTAGGAGTGCTGCCATTGGTGCACAGCACCGGTTTCCCATTGGCTCTGGCTGGTCATGTGCCTCTCGGCTGATTGGCTGAGACTAGTCATATGACTGCTCACCAATTGGTTGAGAGGCAAGTAGACCCCGCCTCCAAGGCGGGTATAAGTACCCAGAGGTCCCTGCGGTCGGCCTTTCACTGTAGTTGACCACCGGGCTAACATCTAGCTGATTAAAGCCTAAGTTTGGACTTTCATCGTGTCTCGCGTCCAATTGATGGTACATCAAATGATAAACAGTCCATACACGTGCCCTAGCCCCTATAACTCGCCTGTGCCCTGCACCCGTGCCAACTTACTCAGTGTCTAATTGTTTGGCCTTACGGGCGCTTTGACTACGTCTAGGTGGTTCCTCAGATGGTACAGCTGAACTGGAGGTGGACTCCTGAGATTCCTGCCCTGTGACTCAGGATCCCTTTGGTGGCCGTTTCCTGGGGCGGCCCAGCCTAGATGGGCCAGGCTGCGGCTCGGGCGACTGGGATGGCAAGTTGCCAGCCTGTCCTGCCCGTTTCCCACCAGATGCACCCATGATGGTGGGTGGGGGGGGGGGGGGGGGGGGGGGGGAAATCCGAGGTGCAGCGGTGTTCCGGGACCTCACCTACAGGGGGACTCAGGATGGGGCCCAGCACCTCCTCGTCCCTCGGGGTGCCTGATGGCCCTCGGGCCTCTACATGGGTCAGAGTGTGAACGGACTGGCCATCCAACGCCCCCCCCCCCCCAACACCTGGTGCTGTCAGTCCTGGAGGCCCGCCCTGGTATCGACAAGGGTCTGCCAGTTTGCAGCCATGGAGCTCAGGGAGTTGGCCATCCCTGTCTGTGTCTAGGTGACGCCGGCCAGCACCTGGGCAATGGTGCCGATGCCCTCAGCCATGGCCTGCTGAGACTGGGCCATGGCCTGCTGAGACTGGGCCATGGCCTGCTGGGACTGGGCCATGCCCTGCTGAGACCGGACCATGGCCTGCTGGGACTGCGCCATGGCCTGCTGAGACAGGGCCATGGCCTGCTGAGACTGGGCCATGGGCTGCTGAGACTGGGCCATGGCCTGCTGGGACTGGGCCATGGCCTGCTGGGACTGGGCCATGGCCTGCTGAGACTGGGCCATGGCCTGCTGGGACTGCGCCATGGCCTGCTGAGACTGGGCCATGGCCTGCTGGGACTGGGCCATGGCCTGCTGAGACTGGGCCATGGCCTGCTGGGACTGCGCCATGGCCTGCTGAGACTGGGCCATGGCCTGCTGGGACTGGGCCATGGCCTGCTGGGACTGCGCCATGGCCTGTTGGGACTGCGCCATGGCCTGCTGAGACTGGGCCATGGCGTTGAGCGCCTCTGTCATCTGCCGCTGGCTCTGGCTCATGGCTTCCTGTGAGAAAGCAGAAATATCCTGGGCCACAGACGCCTCCTGCACGGAAAGCCCCAGGCCTTGCATACTGCTCCCCATGTCTGACACCGTCGCACCCATTGCCTCCACCATGGACGCCACCCGTGCGGTTTCGGCCCGGGTGGCACATATGACTGGCACCACTCCCAGCTCCTGGACGCGGGTGCACTCCTCCATCTGCGTCTGCAGCCGCCACAAGCTGGCCGTCACCCGCTTCGATCGTCCCTGGTTCGGTGACTGCATCGGGTCTATGGGTGGGTGTAGTAACTCCAGGAACCCGGGACCCGTCTGGGCGGCAGATGTTTGCTTGGGCCAGGATGCCCCCCCGACCTCCCAGCCCCTCTGCTGCTCCTACCTCCACCTGCTGTACCGGTACGGCTGTGTTGTGCGCACGAGTGAGCGTACCAGAAGCCTCATCGCTAAAGTGCCCAACCGAGGTGGGTGTCTCTGCGATGGTGGCGGGTGATGGAGAAAGCAGTGGCGTTGTTTCGTGAGCATCGTCTGACCCAGAATCCATGGTCCCCTGGGGTGCCGGTTTGTGTCCACCCGTCCGCTGTGTGTCACTGTCCTGTCTTTCGGTGTCATGTGTGTCGGGTGTCCCGGGTAGGGCTGTCCTGGACAGGGGAGTCCTGGGTAGGGGTGTCCTGGGTAGGGCTGTCCTGGACAGGGGAGTCCTGGGTAGGGCTGTCCTGGGTTGTGGTGTCCTGGGTAGGGCTGTCCTGGGTAGGGCTGTCCTGGGTAGTGGTGTCCTGGGTAGGGCTGTCCTGGGTTGTGGTGTCCTGGGTAGGGCTGTCCTGGGTAGGGCTGTCCTGGGTAGTGGTGTCCTGGGTAGGGCTGTCCTGGGTTGTGGTGTCCTGGGTAGGGCTGTCCTGGGTAGTGGTGTCCTGGGTAGTGGTGTCCTGGGTAGGGCTGTCCTGGGTAGGGCTGTCCCGGGTAGTGGTGTCCTGGGTAGGGCTGTCCTGGGTAGGGCTGCCCTGGGTAGTGGTGTCCTGGGTAGGGCTGTCCTGGGTAGAGCTGTCCTGGGTAGTGGTGTCCTGAGTAGTGGTGTCCTGGGTAGTGGTGTCCTGGGTTGTGGTGTCCTGGGTAGGGCTGTCCTGGGTAGGGCTGTCCTGGGTAGTGGTGTCCTGGGTTGTGGTGTCCTGGGTAGTGGTGTCCTGGGTAGGGCTGTCCTGGGTAGGGCTGTCTCTGCGATGGTGGCGGGTGATGGAGAAAGCAGTGGCGTTGTTTCGTGAGCATCGTCTGACCCAGAATCCATGGTCCCCTGGGGTGCCGGTTTGTGTCCACCCGTCCGCTGTGTGTCACTGTCCTGTCTTTCGGTGTCATGTGTGTCGGGTGTCCCGGGTAGGGCTGTCCTGGACAGGGGAGTCCTGGGTAGGGGTGTCCTGGGTAGGGCTGTCCTGGACAGGGGAGTCCTGGGTAGGGCTGTCCTGGGTTGTGGTGTCCTGGGTAGGGCTGTCCTGGGTAGGGCTGTCCTGGGTAGTGGTGTCCTGGGTAGGGCTGTCCTGGGTTGTGGTGTCCTGGGTAGGGCTGTCCTGGGTAGGGCTGTCCTGGGTAGTGGTGTCCTGGGTAGGGCTGTCCTGGGTTGTGGTGTCCTGGGTAGGGCTGTCCTGGGTAGTGGTGTCCTGGGTAGTGGTGTCCTGGGTAGGGCTGTCCTGGGTAGGGCTGTCCCGGGTAGTGGTGTCCTGGGTAGGGCTGTCCTGGGTAGGGCTGCCCTGGGTAGTGGTGTCCTGGGTAGGGCTGTCCTGGGTAGAGCTGTCCTGGGTAGTGGTGTCCTGAGTAGTGGTGTCCTGGGTAGTGGTGTCCTGGGTTGTGGTGTCCTGGGTAGGGCTGTCCTGGGTAGGGCTGTCCTGGGTAGTGGTGTCCTGGGTTGTGGTGTCCTGGGTAGTGGTGTCCTGGGTAGGGCTGTCCTGGGTAGTGGTGTCCTGGGTAGGGCTGTCCTGGGTAGGGCTGTCCTGGGTTGTGGTGTCCTGGGTTGTGGTGTCCTGGCTCAGCTGCGACGGGGGCCTGTGGCTGCCCCCCTCATCGCTGGGTGTCTCACGCCTGCGTCGCCGCACTCACACGAGACGGGGGGACGTCGTCTCCGTGCTGCTCCGTGCCTGTCCCAGTCTCGTGGCAGCCCTGGACATCGCATGCCGGAGGGGCCGGGCCTGTCCCTCTCTTGGTCGCCTGGGGCGTCTGGCGGCCGGTCTGCATCCACGGGAATGGGTGCAATACACAACACAGCATACATGGTTAGACACGCAGGCGGTGATCGGGGGAAATGGGGGAGGGGGGATATGGGGGAGGGGGGATATGGGGGAGGGAGGATATGGGGGGAATGAGGATGGGGAGTGGGGAGTCTCATATGGTGGTGCCGACCTTTGCATCGGCAACCTCCCGGTCCTTTGGTCCGCCTGCCAGTTCCAGAGCCCTCTCCTCATAAACGGTGAGTGGTCTCACATCAGCTGTGCCCCCTCCGGTCCTCTCACACTCCCTGTTGTTGTGTGCGCGCTTCTCCTGTGGGGGAAGGGGGGGGGGGGGGCGGGTGGGTGGCAGGGATAAAGGGCAACAGTGTTAGGCAGGGATATACATGCAGGCCAGTAGTTGAGCATATATTGGCATAGGTATGCAGCACATCAGGGTTAAGGTTGGTTGCACCTGGGGGTGTGCCGCACATCAGGGGGGGGAGTACTCACCCTGGCTGCCCTGACGAGGTCATTCACCTTCGTCTGGCATTGTGCGTCTGTCCACAGCGCTGATGGCCTCTGCAATCTCCCTCCACAGGCGCTGGCTGAGGCGGGGGGCAACCCTATGGCCGTGTCCAGGGTACAGGGTCTCCCTCCTCTGCTCTACTGCGTCCAGGAGCACCTCAATGTCACGCTCCTAGAACCTCGGGGCTGCACGGCGGCCATTTTGTTGAATCTCCGGGGGCGGGGGGCGTCTTTTTTAGCTATGACGCCGCCTGGCGTCAATGACCCGCGCATCCGCGGCGGGTGGCGCCATCGCGAATGGCGTCACGCTGCTACCAGCCCATTCCGGGCCAGAGAATTTGCGCCGTTTGGGGGACCCCGACGCCAGAGTGATCTGCACCGTTTTTGGCGCCGGGGTCACGGCCATCATGCCAATTATCGGAGAACCCCGCCCCTTTTCTCCTCTTGTGAAAAAAGCCCCAGTTTTACACATCTCTCCTGATAAGTACAACCTTGCAATGTTTCAGTGAACTTTATGTGCAATAAAAAAATAGAATTTCTGTAAAGGGAGCTTCAAAGTAAGCAGCGTACCTTCTGATTTCTGATGAACATTACTATAGAAGTTCATGTTTGTCTGACATTACGCACTGTCTATTAGTTAGTTTCATGTAGATAAATGAGGAGTTTTAGAGTTAAATAGTTATTTTCCATATTAAATCTAGAAAATAATAGTACAAGGAGTACTGAACTATTTTTTTATTTTAAACTCATATTGTGGCATTTAACACTCTAGCTGTGGGATGTTTGTGTTTAACCCACAAATACAGACCAATATGCGATGGCAAGGAAGCTTTCAAAATCTTGGACAAAATGAACAGTCACCCGTGTGAACTAATTAAAGAAAGCCAACATGAATTTGTTAAAGGCAAATCATGTTTAACTAACTTGAGGTTTTTGATGAGGCCGAAGAGAGGGTTTAAAAAAAAAAAAAAATTTAGTGTACCCAATTCATTTTTTCCAATTAGGAGGCAATTCAGCGTGGCCAATCCACCTACCCTGCACATCATTGGGTTGTGGGGGCGAAACCCACGCAGACACGGGAAAAATGTGCAAACTCCACACAGACAGTGACCCAGAGCCGGGATCGAACCTGGGACCTCGGTGCCGTGAGGCAGCAATGCTAACCACTGTGCCACCATGCTACCCCTCAGGGAGGGTTTATGAGGGGCAATGCAGTTTATGTGGTGCATAAGGACATCCAAAATGCGTTTGATAAAGTGGCACTCAATAGGCTTGCCAGCAAAGATGAAACCCATGGAATAAAAGGGGCAGTGGGAGCTTGGATACAAAATGGAGTAAAGGTCAGGATACCGTGTAGTAGTTGATGGGTCCTTTTCAGACTGCAGTAGGTATACAGTGGAGTTCGCCAGCGGTTGGTGCTAGGACGACTGTTGGGTTTGTCGGGAACAAATTCGAAATCTGAAACTGAAATAATGCTGGGATGTTTCTGGAACAGCGAGCAGGACAGTGATAGACGTCAAGAGGACATAGTGGGCTGGTGGGATACACAGCCATGTGGCTGCCAAAATTTAATGCAGAGAAGCACAAAGTGATAGCATTTTGATAGGAATAAAGAGGAGTGGCAATAGAAAATAAATGGCACAATTCTAAAGTGGGTGCAGGAACGTAATGGAGACCTGGCAGTATATAAATCACTGAAGGTGTCAAGTTGAAAAAGCAGATGAAAAAAACCATATGGGGTCATGAGGTTTACATAGAGTTCAAAAGCATTAAAATTCTGGATCAGCCACAACTGAAATAATGTGTCCAATTCGGGGAACCGGGGTTTAGGAAGATGTGAAAACCTCGGAAAGGATGCAGGAATGATATTTACAAGAATGGTCCCAGGTATGAGGGGCGGAATTCTCCGCTCCAGCACAGCATCAGGAAGGCCGTCGTGAACTCGGCCGAGTTTTACGACGGCCTCGGAGGCTGCTCCTCGCACCCTATTCACCCCCCCCCCCCCCAAGGAGGCTTGGAGGCGCTCCGTAAATCTCGGGCGCCGGGCCTTGACGCTTGCGTTAAGGCGGCGTCCCATGAATGACACGACGGCGGCGCCTAAGTGGCGTCAGCCGCGCATGCGCAGGTTGGTCGGCTCCAACCCGCGCACGCGCGGTTACCGTCTTCCCCTCCGCTGCCCCGCAAGACATGGGCACCGATCGCGGGCCAGTCCCCTACCGAGCACGGCCGTGGTGCTCACTCCCCTCTCCGCCCCCCACAAGCCACAAACGAAACTTTGGCGCCATGTTCACGACAGCAGCGACCAGGTGTGGTTGCCGCCGGCGTGAGCAAGTCGGGAACGTCAGGACGCTTGGCCCATCCAGGCCGGAGAATCGCCGGTCGACGGGAAAAACGGCGAGCAGCGATTCCTCGAGCGGGTGGTGGGAGAATCATGGGGGGGGTGCCAGGGCGGCGTGTCGTGAGTCGCCCGGCCCTCCCGCAATTCTCCCACCCGGCGTGGGGAGCGGAGAATTCTGCCCGAGGTATTTCAGTTATGAGAATTGATTAGAGAAGCTGGGGTGACTCTCCTGAGAGTACGGAAGATTGCGAGGAGATTTGATTCAAAATCTTGAAGGATCTGAACAGGTAGAGAGAAACTTCCCATTGGCTGAAGATCTCGAGCTAGGGGGCATGGATTTAAAGTGACGGGCATGAAAAACAAGGGCAATTTGAATAAAACCCTTCTTTTTTTACACAGCATTGCCTGAAAGGGAGACGGGAGGCAGATTCAGTCATGGATTTCAAAAAAAGGGCTTTCAACTATGTACCTTGGGGAGGGGGAACTGCAGGTCCCCAGAGAAAGGTCACGGGAGCGGATCGAGCTGGATTGCTTTGAATGAGAGCTGGCGCAGGCTCGATGGGCCGAAAATCCTCATTCTACGCAGTAACCATTCTATGATTCTCCGTCAATGTTCTGCAAAAACCACAGAAATTCCAGACACGGAACTGTAACCCCAGCACTGAGCCGAACTCGCAGACCAACGTTAAACAATTATATTTTGTATGATGGTGAACTTTGCGGGACGGCCGACTGGTTTTTGAAAATGGAGAAGTACAAAAACAGTAAAAATCTGAAACGATTAGTTGGGGATGATTTTGAGAGTGGACAGAACTAAGTGAAAGTTGTTACACTCAACTGGGAATTACTGACCGTCTAAACTATAGGCTGCAATCAGTGCCCCAGTCTCCCAGATGGTACACTTAAGCACCCACTGGTTATCCAATGATCAAGTATTTAGAATTGGTTCTTATAACATTGCGAAGTATCCTGACATAGAGCCTAAATGTGAAAGTGGGGCTGGAAGACAGGTGTCCTTGTGTGCTCTGAAGGTCTAGCAATGCAACCCTGAGGTCACCCCAGGGTTAATTGTACTGCATGAGGTTGTTCTGGGAGTTTGTGCCATTCGACGAAAAGAAGAGAAATATCACAGCGACCAATTCTACAAGCAATCTTATCAGATTCAATTTATTTGTCCGTTTCAGTATCGGTACCATGAAGTACAGCTTGTGCTTGAACACTTTGAATGCAGAATCTGATTTATTTTAAAGGGACATGGGGATCAAGACAGACTAAATTCTCAGATAAATAACTTCAATATAAATATGACTTGACACAGTGATCATATACAACGGCAAAATAAGCTATTTGCATCACAAAGCAGTCAGTGCATCACACAGCCTTTGCTCTGGTAACTGAGCAAGCAGAGACTGGTAAATAATATGCCTTTTAACAAATGGAAGATGTAGCAATGCCCAGAAGAAAAATTTCCTCGATAACCACAAACAAGCTTAACACAACAACACGGACACAGGGCATAGACGCTTATAAATTAAATGGGCTACTTCACATTTTCACCAGTGGACTTTACAGTAACAAATGGCATACACACTACACAGCTCAGTGCATAATGTTTACGTCGATACTAACCAATGAAACGGCATTTTACTAAATACAATACTGAAATACCATTGGCCCTTTTTGCAAGCATGACTTTGACACTACACATTAAAGATGAGGAATACTTCAGTTGGAAAATTAGTGGAGGAATGTGTTCAAGAATTTTGATTCAAATACCATCTTCAGCAGAAAGCTATTCAACGACCTCACACTTTTTTGACATACATAATTTCCATCAGCCTTGGCCCGAAGCAAATTGGGATGAACTCTGTTCGACCTCTGGGATTTAGAGGTCTCCAAAGGCAGCATTGCAGTGAATATTAAACAATCAATGCCATGCTGTGTGGTTGAAGATTATTAATGAAATGTTTCTCATTCACAGTCTCACCAATTCTAACTCGGTGTGTGCTGGAATTAATGTTTATCCGTCGAAAATCAACCTCATGCAACTTGTCCCTCCACTAACAAAAAATTTACACTAAATAAACAAACGTAACTCTACCATTTACACATGTCCTAGCAGTACTCAGAGCATCCTTATAAGATTTGGTAATTACAGTATTATGTAGCTTTTTATTTGTTTAAAAACGTTGCATCCATCGTTAAACAGGTTTAGCTAAGATCACTAGCCTTATTTTTTAGCTCAATGCATACATGTTGAATTACAAAGGTTGCAACACCAAAACTTCACAGATAATAATATTCTCCTCATTGGGAAGGAAACATTTGTGAATAAGAGTGCGTGAACGTCTTGATGTATGGCTTCACTCTTAACTGCTAGCTTCTTCATCTGGCTTATTCATTTTCTTTAAGGAGTTAAGTAACTTCTGGGGAGTGAGGATATGCGTTGATCCTGCAGTTGTGAGACATAATAGGTTTTAGATTGGTGTAAAAATGCAAATTATATTCATGAACTGAATTAATGTAACTTTTTTAAATCATGGCTTAAAAATGCAGTACCTCTTTTCCTGGTGGATTGAAAATCAGTTATCCATTTTACCTATAAGAACTTAACTTTGCATAGTCTTTGCAGCATCTAAATACTGTCGTGTCTGGCTTTTAAAAAACCTGCTGATGATGACACTACTGTGATATCGGAGGCAAAGGAATACTGCAGATTTAATACCATTGCAAATAATTACTAGAATTCACAAAGTATATTTTTTTTTAGAACTTTAACCGAATATTTAAAAATCTCGAAAAGGAAATTTTAAGATGACTTTTTTTTCACAGTTTTTCTTTACTGGAGGGGAAGATCTTTTGAAACAAACATTTTGCACCAACCCTTTTCAGTAGCATTTCTCTGCCGGTATACACATTTAAATTTATTTTCAAAACGGAAGTCATTTTTTCCCAATGTGTGGGGGTATATTTCTTTTTAATCTTTTGATATTCCAGTGTAAATTCTGGCCAGGACATCATTTAAAAAAATATTTTGTGTGCAAGAAAAATGCCTGAAAAACCTTTAACAGTATTCAAAGGGTTAAGTGGAAAAGTCTGAACCGCAAAAAATGTTACATTTATTAAATAATACTTTTAATCTTTTTCTCATATTTAAGAGATTTTGCTTCAAAAGTTACAAGTTGTGCAGACAGTTCATTACTCTAGAAGATACTTAGAATAATGCAGTTGTGAAAGAAAAGTTCTGGTAGAGTAAATAAAGAAAACCCTTCGAAAGCGAAGAGTTTCTTTTTTGACATTTTACTTTTTATTTGCCTTTTTCACTCCTCTTTGGGAGGAGCTTGATCCTCAAATGTAACCCTAGAGGACTCCCTGAAGTCCGGGTGTCTCAGATCCATGAGAAATTTTGTAGGAGTTATAATGTGGGTAGAACCTGTGAGAGAACAGAGGCCAGCTAACACCCTTATAACATGCCAATTTATGCCCATATTAACTTTCCTGGGAAGAGAACACAAATGTGGGGTCAATACACATGCAAATTTACACAAGGTTTGCGTCTTTCTGTTCTCACTGGGTTTCCTCCCCAAGCTGAAGCCACTAAGGGGAACTCAGATAAGCTCTGCCTTGAAGTCCGGAGTAGGTCATAGCTTTGGACCAAGGATTGAGCCGAAACCTCAAGGCAGAGGACCCAGAAGTAAAGGAAGGACTCAAACAAGCTTACACAGAGCTACAGAACAACCGCTGCTGGAGAGAGCAGAAAACAATTGTAGTTAACAGGTTTGTAACAGCATAACATTAGCAACAATAATAAGCACAAAAAACTAACATTCAAGAGAAAAGCAAAGCACGCGAGCACCAAAACACTACTAGTTACACAGACAACATTAAGCATTTATTTTCTGATTACAGCTAACAGTTGAGTATTCAGTATACACACATTATTAAATAATACAGCAAATGTAGGGCAATAATACTTCATTTCATTACATGAAGCAATAATTTGAAGAAAATATATTTAAGCTGACTTACCACAGTTAATAAAGTGATGGCTGATTCTTTGCAATACTTACCTATTAGCACCTCCCACTTCCCATTGGCTTGTGTGACTTCATAAGCACAGCGCATCTCAGAGCATGAGGTGCCTCCAATGATGAAGATGATGAGGCGTGGCCCTGTTCTGTACTCTCCCGGGGTTTTATTCTTATGCCAGTGGCCATATCGGGCGCTACACCAAAATTAAAACATTCAGGGTAACATTAAAAATCTTATCACTCCTCTACAATCGACAGTCACATGCTTTGGCAGAGCCCCCCCCCTTGATGGCTAACACTGCAAAACTATCCCTCCACCATACCCCTGAAATTATCATCTGAAAGTACGTATTATTCTAGAGAATCACTCTTGAATTCAAGGGGCGCGATTCTCCGCCCCCCACGCCGGGTGGGAGAATAGCGGGAGGGCCTCCCGACAGTTTTCACGCCCTCCCGCTGTTCTCCCCCCCCCCCCCCCCACGCCCGACCCACGCCACAAATCGCCGCTCGCTGTTTTTTACAGCGAGCAGCGATTCTCCGAGGCCGATGGGCCGAGCAGCCGGGCCTTCACGCCCGTTTCAACACGGCAGCAAACACGCCTGCTCGCTGCCGTCGTGAAACGGGCGCCAGATGCCGTTTGGGGCATCTGGGGGCCCGACTGGCACGGCAGTACCACGGCCGTGCCAAGGGGGGCATAGACCTGCGATCGGTGGGCACCGATCGCGGGCCATGCGTCCGTAACGGACGCACTCTTTTCCCTCCGCCGCCCCGCAAGATCAAGCCGCCACGTCTTGCGACGCTAAAAGAACAACAGAGAAATCCTTCCATTGTCCAGGCCAACTCTGACAAAAGAAAATCTGGGTCTTGGTTCACGCCATCACTCTGGTGGGGTGGGACCTAATAGAGAGAGCAAGGCCAGCACCACAGAGATCGAGATGTTATCTTTAAAGGGCACCATGATCAGCACTAAAAATACACTCCCCCCACTGCACCGCCACTACCCTCCCCCTCACCCACCACCACAGCAGTATCACAAGCACTCTTCCCCTCAATGGCAAGTCCCTCCCCCCTTCAAAGGCATTGGCAATTTCCCCCTCATCGCGGGAACCCCTCCCCCACCCATGTGGCTCCCTCAAGGGTCCACCCTTGGCAGTGCCCCTTGTCACAGATTAGTTCACCTGTTTGGCGGGCAAGTCCCTCATGGCGGGAGCTATACTTACCGGCTGGTTTCCCTCAACTGAACCCCATTCTTCTGAAGCTGTCTTAAACTTTGCCAAAGTGAGGCAATGTTCAGTGAAGGGGGAAATCATGTGATTAATAATATTAAAAATTATTAAAATTAATTTAAAGGCGAGAACTTTCTTTAGCTCTGGCAAAGGGCAGTGAAAATCGGGAAAGGAGATCTCTTCGGCAAAAGTCCCTTTTCCCGACTCGCGAGATTTTGCGCCTGCATCGCCGTAGATGCTTGGGGCGAACGTGGGCGCAGAATTTCCCCCTTCGTCCAGAATTCTTCACCATAAAAATGTGCCATTATATCTCATTGAACACCTTATAGGAGTCGCCAAGAGAATTGGAGTGATTTACCATGACCATTTGGCATGGGGTTTCTTGACCTGCAAGAGAAATGGAGAGAGGGCAGCACGGTAGCATGGTGGTTAGCATAAATGCTTCACAGCTCCAGGGTCCCAGGTTCGGTTCCCGGCTGGGTCACTGTCTGTGCGGAGTCTGCACGTCCTCCCCGTGTGTGCGTGGGTTTCCTCCGGGTGCTCTGGTTTCCTCCCACAGTCCAAAGATGTGCGGGTTAGGTGGATTGGCCATGCTAAATTGCCCGTAGTGTCCTACAAAGTAAGGTTAGGGGGGGGGGGGGTTGTTGGGTTACGGGTATAGGGTGGATACGTGGGTTTGCGTAGGGTGATCATTGCTCGGCACAACATCGAGGGCCGAAGGGCCTGTTCTGTGCTGTACTGTTCTATGTTCTATGTTCCAAGTCCCGACAGAGCAGCTGCTTCAGAGGAGGTGGACAGGTGGGCTCCTTTCTCCCTACAGGTATTAGGTATTGCTCCCTCTCCTTCAGTCCCCATGAAACATGGTGCTGTGTGTCAGCCAGTACATTCCACACCTCCAATGGAAGTAGATGGGTGATTCCCACATTTACTGCACAAAATTTGTTTGACATCGGATCATCATGAAGGCTTCTGGTTTAGCAGCTCAAAGTGTGAATTATGGTAATCAGCAATTAGGCCCAAACATGCCCATTAAAGCGGGACTTTCAAACAGGTGCCAGACACCCATTCATCGCCTGCTTTCATCTGTTGACTAAAATGACCCCCATAAGCTTTGTCTGATGTTTTATAAAGTCATGTTTGTAGTAGGCCCATCACAAAACAGTATGGAATGCAATAAAGCAATTCGGAAAACATAAGTTATTAAATCACTATTGACTACCACCTATAATTACTGGAGACGTGTCTATTTTCAATCTGATTTCCTGCAAATCAGTTTAAGTCCTGAAATTATCAGGGATAGCATTACAGTAGAGGGAACAATATCACAGCTTTAATGGTGTATTAGCAGTACATGTAGCAAGCGGGTAATTCAAACAGCATGCAGAGGCAATACCTGACTGCAGTGGCACTGAAAGAGGCAGTAGAGCGGGCAGAGATATATGGGTAATGTTTAGTGTCCAACTTGTCATCAATGGCATCCTGGAGAAGAAAAAAGCAGGATGAATATTAATCATTGAACAAAGGAAATCACACATCACCTCTCTGCGTAGGTGTATAATTACTCTGAAGAATCAATATCTTCCTCATAGAATGTCATTTTATTCAGACTCTACACCTGGTTGCACAATTGCACTTTGTTTCCAACAGTGAAGCTCCATGATAATTCGACATTACTGCTAAAATGAGCATTAGCCTCTAACTCATTAGCCAAACAAAAAACCTTTATGACAACACCCAATACTACCTCCCACTGCCGCACTTCTGTTGTTTTCCAGGTATGGAGGCAAGGTTTCACAGCCTTATAGTCCAGAACATCCAAAGTTTATTACCGAGTCATTTGCTGAATTCATTGACCTCAAGAAGGTCAGTAAAAAGAGATAGTCCAAATAGTCGTAGAGCCACAAGACCGGGAAGGAAATGGTCGCCAAGTTGGAAAATGTGTATGGTGCAGATGTGCATGGTGGAGATGTGCAAGGTACAGATGTGCATGGTGCAGATGTGCATGGTGCAGATGTGCATGGTGCAGAGGTGCATGGTGCAGAGGTGCAGATGTGCATGGTGGAGATGTGCAAGGTACAGATGTGCATGGTGCAGATGTGCATGGTGCTGATGTGCATGGTGCTGATGTGCATGGTGCTGATGTGCAATGTGCTGATGTGCATGGTGCTGATGTACATGGTGCAGATGTGCATGGTGCTGATGTACATGGTGCAGATGTGCATGGTGCAGATGTACATGGTGCAGAGGTGCATAGTGCAGATGTGCATGGTGCAGGTGTGCATGGTGCAGATGTGCATGGTGCAGATGTGCAAGGTACAGATGTGCATGGTGCAGATGTGCATGGTGCTGATGTGCATGGTGCCGATGTGCATGGTGCAGATGTGCATGGTGCAGAGGTGCATAGTGCAGATGTGCATGGTGCAGGTGTGCACAAGGACAGCATCGGGCTTGATTGTGACGTCCTTGATGGGAGCACAAGTTGCTAATGCTCACAATCCACACTGACAAATGAAATATGGCTGCTCTATGGCTCTGGCATTCATGGAACCTTGGATTTGTGTTTATTAATCCTCTGATCCTATAGTGGTCCAGATAAAAGAAGCTACTGAACAGAGGCCAGGAAGACACAAATAGAAGCTATGGGGACGGGAATAAGACCTTTAAAATACAGCATTCAAGTTAAATGTCTGATGTACCATCAATTTGACTCAAGACACATTTAGGATCCGAACTGTGGCTTTAATCAGCTAGTTGTTAGCCCGGTGGTCGACTACAGAGAATGACCGACCGCCGGGAACTCTGGGTACTTATACCCTGCCTCGGCGGCGGGGCCTACTTGCCTCTCGACCAATTGGAGAGCAGTCACATAACTAGTCCCAACCAATCGGACGAGAGGCACATGACCAGCCAGAGCCAATGGGAAGCCAGTGCTCTGCACCAATGGCAGTGCTCATATCCATACCACCACATTCACCCCTTGTGGAGAAAGAAGGGGGGTTAAGTGGGAGAGGGGGGGGGGGGGGGGGTCCGAGGACTGGTGGTATGAGCAGCGAAAATCGATAGGAGTGAGCTGCCCACTGGCTCATGGCAAAACAATACTATTACTACTAACAACAGAATAATCACAAAAATGTCCAAGAAACAAAAATGGCAAAACAATACTACTACTACTAATAACAACAGAATAAAACGAAATGTCCAAAACAAAAGTCCAATGGCCGCATTAGATGGAGACGATCAGCCTGTCGGGTGCCCTTGGTGTTCTGGAGGACCTTCGCAGTGGAGCCGGTGACGTCGGACCGATGGTCGTCCTTGCCTCCGGGAACATCGGTCGTAGATGTGTCTCCGTAACCTGGGCCGATGGTGGAGACGCGGTAATCGGGGAAGAGGGGGCATGTGCGCTGGGTCGTGGGGGTGCGGGGGGCGCTGGGGGGAATTGGGGTTGGGGGGGAGGTGTTGGTGTAGGGGAAGAAGGCCGCACGCCGGCTGGTGCCAGGTCCCGAAGCGAGACCGTATCCTGCCGACCATCGGGATACTCCACGTACGCATATTGCGGGTTGGCGTGGAGTAACTGGACTCGTTCAACCAACGGGTCGGACTTGTGCACCCGCACATGCTTCCGGAGCAAGATGGGCCCGGGGGTGGCCAGCTAGGTCGGGAGAGTGGATCCTGAGGACGACTTCCTAGGGAAAACAAGAAGACGTTCATGAGGTGTTTGATTAGTGGTAGTACAGAGGAGAGACCGGATTGAATGGAGGGCGTTGGGGATGACCTCTTGCCAATGGGGGATAGGGAGATCTCTGGACCGTAGGGCCAGTAGGATGGCTTTCTAGATGGTGCCATTCTCCCGCTCGACCTGACCGTTACCCCGAGGGTTATAACTGGTCGTCCTGCTGGAGGCTATGCCCCTGCTGAGCAGGAACTGACACAGTTCGTCACTCATAAAAGAGGACCCCCGGTCGCTGTGGATGTACGCGGGGTAACCGAACAGGGAGAAGATGGATAGGAGGGCCTTTATGACGGTTGTTGTGGTCATGTCGGGACAGGGAATTGCGAAAGGGAATCGAGAGTATTCGTCGATAACTCTCAAGAAATACGTGTTACGGTTGTTGGAGGGTAGGAGACCCTTGAAGTCTATACTGAGACGTTCAAAGGGGCGGGATGCCTTGATCAGATGCGCTCGGTAAAAGTGCGGTTTGCACTCGGCGCAGACGTGGCAGTCCCTAGTGACCGTCCTGACTTCCTCGACAGAGTAGGGCAGGTTGCGGGTCTTAATAAAATGGTAGAAACGGGTGACCCCTGGATGGCAGAGGTCCGTGTGGAGGGAGCGGAGGCGGTCAATCTGCGCGCTGGCGCAGGTACCGCGGGATAGGGCATTGGAAGGCTCGTTGAGCTTCCCAGGACGATACAAGATATCGTACTTGTACGTGGACAACTCGATCCGCCACTGCAAGATCTTGTCGTTCTTGATCTTGCCCCTCTGTGCATTATCGAACATGAAAGCTACTGACCGTTGGTCTGTGAGGAGGGTAAACCTCCTGCCGGCCAGATAGTGCCTCCAATATCGCACAGCTTCGACTATGGCCTGGGCCTCCTTTCCCACCGAGGAGTGGCGGATTTGGGAAGCATGGAGGGTCCGGGAGAAGAAGGCCACGGGTCTGCCCGCTTGGTTCAGGGTGGCCGCCAGAGCTACGTCAGACACGTCGCTCTCGACCTGGAATGGGAGGGACTCGTCAATAGCGCGCATCGTGGCCTTTGCGATATCCGCTTTGATGCGGCTAAAGGCCTGGCGGGCCTCCATCGACAGGGGAAAGGAGGTGGACTGGATGAGGGGGCAGGCTTTGTCGGCGTAGTTGGGGACCCACTGGGCGTAATAGGAGAAGAAGCCCAGGCAGCGTTTGAGGGATTTGAGGGAGTTGGGGAGAGGGAGTTCCATCAGGGGGCGCATGCGTTCGGGATCGGGGCCTATCACTCCATTACGCACTACGTAGCCAAGAATGGCTAGACGGTCGGTGCTAAACACGCACTTATCCTTATTGTAAGTTAAATTAAGGAGTTTTGCGTCTCGGAGGAATTTTTGGAGGTTGATGTCATGGTCCTGCTGGTCGTGGCCGCAGATGGTGACGTTATCGAGATACGGGAAAGTGGCCCGTAAACCGTGCTTGTCGACCATTCGGTCCATCTCCCGTTGGAAGACCGAGACTCCATTTGTGACACCGAAGGGAACTCTGAGGAAGTGGTAGAGGCGCCCATCTGCCTCAAACGCGGTGTACTTACGGTCACTCGCTCGAATAGGGAGCTGGTGGTAGGCGTACTTAAGGGCCACCGTGGAGAAGACTTTGTACTTCGCGATCCTGTTCACCAGGTCGGAAATACGGGGGAGAGGATACGCGTCCAGCTGCGTAAACCTGTTGATGGTCTGACTGTAATCGATGACCATCCGGTTTTTCTCCCCAGTCCGAACTACCAGCACTTGGGCTCGCCAGGGACTGTTGCTGGCCTCGATCACTCCTTCCTTAAGGAGCCTCTGGATCTCGGACCCGATGAAGGTCCTGTCCTGGGCACCATAGCGTCTGCTCCGAGTGGCGACAGGTTTACAATCTGGGGTGAGATTAGCAAACAAGGAAGGGGGGTCCACTTTGAGGGACGCGAGGCTGCAAACAGTAAGAGCAGGAATAGGGCCGCCGAATTGAAAGGTCAAGCTTTGCAGGTTGCACTGGAAGTCCAGGCTCAAGAGTGCTGTAGCGCATAGGCGGGGGACAATGAGGAGTTTGAAATTTTTGAAAACCCTCCCCTGGACTGTGAGGTCCGCTATGCAGCACCCGGTGATTTGGACGGAATGCGAACCTGAGGCCAATTCAATTTTGTTTAACTGGGTGGATGGGGAGCGCGCAGCATCTTACCGTGTCGGGGTGGACGGAACTTTCCGTGCTCCCGAAGTCGACCGGGCACCTCGTTTTGTGTCCGTTGAGCTGCACCGTCATTGTAGTCTTGGCGAGCGAGCGTGGTTGCGACTGATCTGAGTTTGATGGTAGCCAGTCGTGGTGAGAGTTCCAGATCCTCCTCAGTGGCAGAGTAATCGCTTGCAGGGCCTTCCGAGTTGATCCAAGATGGCGACACCCAGGACCCGCACGTGGAGTCGGGGTCCCAAGATGGCGGCGCCCAGGACTCGCACGTGGAGCCGGGGCCCCAAGATGGTGGCACCCATGGCCCGCACATGGCGTCCGGGGCCCAGGATGGCGGCGCTCGGGGAGCCTCGTGGCGGCTGCGCCGTCCGCGAGCCGGTCGAGGCAGCTGGGGACACGGGACGGTAGGACCGTGGGGCCGTTGCGGGAGCCGGGAGGCAGGCCAGAGAGGTTGGTGCGCGGCGTGGGGCCCTGGGGAGGCCCGGGGGGGTGGGGGGGGGGGGGAGGATCCGCGGTCGCTGCGCAGGACAGCAGCGACCGACTTGGTCTGGCAGACCACCACGTAGTGGCCCTTCTTCCCGCAGCTCTTACACAGAGCGGAGCGGGCCGGGCAGCGTGGGTGCTTTGAGAGGCCACAGAAATAGCAACAGGGCCCCGCTAGTTTATCGGAGGGACCCACAGCGCAGGCTTGGGGGGGGGGGGGTCGGGGTCCACGGAGTATGGGGTTGGCGCGTGCCATGAAGTCCAGGGGGTTGCCGCGCGGCCGGGGGCATATGCGTAGGCGTTCAGGCAGCAACCTCCAGGGAGGTTGCCAGAGTCCGTGCCTCAGCTAGGCTGAGGGTGTTCTTTTCTAACAATCGTTGGTGGATAGAAGGAGACTGCATGCCAGCAACGTAAGCGTCTCTGATTAGAAGCTCCATGTGCTCCGTCGCCGAAAATTGGAGACATGTGCACGTTCTCCCGAGAGCTGCGAGGGCCTGGTAAAACTCTTCGAGGGACTCACAGGGAACTGTTGTCTGGTCGTCAGGAGATGCCGTGCGTAAACTTCATTGACCGGCCGGAGAAAGTGTCCTTTGAGAATCTCCATGGCCGCATCAAAGTCGCCATCGTCTTCGATCGTTGCGTAGACCGATGTGCCCATGCATGAGTGGAGGATGTGGAGTTTCTGCTCCTTGGTGGGCTTGCCGGCTGCAGTCGTCAGGTAGCTATTAAAACACGCCTGCCAGTGTTTAAAAATTGCAGACGCATTTGCAGCATGTGGGCTGCTGCGGAGGCAGTCAGGCTTGATGCGAAGCTCCATTCCAAAATTCTAGCTGATTAAATTGATGTACCATCAATTCGACTCAAGACACATTTAGGATCCGAACTGTGGCTTTAATCAGCTAGTTGTTAGCCCGGTGGTCGACTACAGAGAATGACCGACCGCCGGGAACTCTGGGTACTTATATCCCACCTCGGAGGCGGGGCCTACTTGCCTCTCGACCAATTGGAGCAGTCACATGACTAGTCCCAACCAATCGGACGAATGGCACATGACCAGCCAGAGCCAATGGGAAGCCTATGCTCTGCGCCAATGGCAGTGCTCATATCCATACCACCACAATGTCTGTGCTACTAATTTAATTATTTGAGGCCTGAGGGGAGTCCAGATGGCTGTGATCTTAATGGGAAAAATTCTCACATTGCTTTATCCCGGATGTTAGGCCCCGTGGTGGCTGGGTAGTAAGACAGGTGCAGCAACCTGTAGCCGAGTGATGCATCTACCGCATTACAATTAATTTTGTACACATTTCCTGCATGATACAAAGACAGACAATACCTCTCATTCCAAGATATCGTCCTGACACACGGAATTTATGTTACAAGGGAACTTAAGACCAGATTTTTAAAATTAGCACTCGGTTCTAGTAATGCAAATCCCTTTTGCTCTTCAGGCCTTCCTGGTCTGGCTTTCACTCACTTCACATTTCCTAAGTTTTTTCATCACAATCTACCACACTTTCTTTCAAAATGAATTGTATTTTTCAACTTTTATTTGGTTTTGTCACTTCTCTAAACTTCCCTGTCTACTCATATTCAATAAAAATTTTGGATAATCAAACTTAATTTAATTAAATGCGTTCCGAGATCTAACCAAGGCATGGGAACTAACTCACTCACGTTGGAGACCTCGGGCGAGTGCCGTTCAGCACTGGTCTCCACAAATGGAACGGCACTCGTGGGGGTCTCCCAGGTGATTGAAGGACCCAGGTGCATTCCCTCTGGGCAGGGTGTTGCCCTGGCATTGCTGGTGTCCCCTGGGCATCTTGACATTGCCAGCCTGAGGACCAGGAAACACCCCGCTAATCTCGCGCTATGGGATTCTGTTCCCATTCGGGTAGATCATAGATCATAGAATTTACAGTGCAGAAGGAGGCCATTCAGCCCATCGAGTCTGCACCGGCTCCTGGAAAGAGCACCCTACCCAAGGTTAACACCTCCACCCGATCCCCATAACCCAGTAACCCCACCCAACACTAAGGGCAATTTTGGACACTAAGGGCAATTTATCATGTCCAATCCACCTAACTTGCACATCTTTGGATTGTGGGAGGAAACCGGAGCACCCGGAGGAAACCCACGCACACACGGGGAGGATGTGCAGACTCCGCACAGACAGTGACCCAAGCCGGAATCGAACCTGGGACCCTGGAGCTGTGAAGCGATTGTGCTATCCACAATGCTACCGTGCTGCCCTCTGTCTCCCATTCTTCTTCTCGCAGAGATAACGCCCTCTTCTCCCAGAGATAACGCTACTCCCAGAGATAACTCCCAGAGATAACCCAGAGATAACGCCCTCTGTCTCCCATTCTTCTTCTCGCTTCTCTATTTTTATCTTTGGCCTTTTTCATCGTTATAACGAGGCTCGATCCAAGCGAAGGAACAATATTTCACCTCTCCTTTGGGCCTTCTGCAGCTCTCTGCTCTTCAGCATCTTCATGTTTTCCACTTTCTTTACAATCCTCTGCGACCTTTACAGTTGAAACTAACTCCTGTGTTTTGTGGAACTTTTTAAAAATTAATTCAGGGGATGTGGGCGTCACTGGCAAAGCCAGCATTTGTTGCTCATCCTTAATTGCGCCTGAACTGAGTTGCTGGCTAAGCCCTTAAAGAGGGCAATTATTCAGAGCAGCAGATATTGCTGTGAGTCTGGAGTCACATGTAGGCAGGCCCAGGTGAGGATGACAGATTTCTTTCCCTCTAAAAGGCATTATTGGACCAGGTTGATTTTGACAACAATTGGTGATAGCTGTCAAGGTCAGCATCACTCGCTTTATAATTTCAGGTTCACTAACTGAATTTAAATTCCACCAGTAGCCAGTAGTACATGTCCCCAGAGCATTAGGTTGGGCCTCTGATTTACTAGCCTTGTGTCATTACCACTGCCTTCTTCCGAACTTCTGATATTTGGGAGAGAAATGAAACAAATTAATGCTCAGGCTGTTGGAAGGGTCATCGCCAGATCACAGTTCTTGCCGTGCCATTATATCCTCTTCACTGACCTGTCATGTCTCATTTAGAGTTGGTGGATTTACTGTAACTTTATGTGCAAACCTAATCCCCAGCTTTCAAGATTTTCCCGTTTTTCCCTAAGCCTCCCACGATTAATTTATTTTTCACATTCCATTATTTGACTGAGATGATGTGTTACGTCAATCTGCAAGTCCACTTCTCTGTTTTTGTTCCCTCATCTCTTTAATGTGCTGTTAATGTGCGGGTTTGTCATTTAATTCTCAGATCATTCCTGAACAGGCTGTTCGTTTTCTCTTTTAGATTTTCAGTATTTGCAATATTTTCTTTATTCACATTAAGGTATTTGTGTTCTGATGGCCTTTGGATCTATCATAATATACTATCATGCCTTTGTAATTTCTGTGTCCATGGAAGTGTGTACAGTATATAAATTCCAAACATATTGGTCGGCATGGTGGCACAGTGGTTAGCACAGCTGCGTCACAGCGCCAGGGACCCGGGTTCAATTCCAGCCTTGGGTGAATGTCTGTGTGGAGTCTGCATGTTCTCCCAATGAAGGGCCTGTTCTGTGCTGTACTGTTCTATGTTCTATGTTCTATGTCTGTATGGGTTTCCTCTGGTTGCTCCGGTTTCCAAAGCTGTGCAGGTTAGGTGGATTGGCCATGCTAAATTGTCCCTCAGTGTCCAAAAGGTTAGGTGGGGTGACTGGGTTCAGGGGATAGGATGGGGGAATGAGCCTAGATAGGGTGCTCTTTCAGAGGGTCAGTGCAGACATGCTGGGCCGAAACGCCTCCAACTGCACTGTAAGGGTTCCATGATTCTATGATTAATGAGAATATTATGCTGAATTCCATAATCCAGTTTGAAAATGACACTATGTGATAATCCTCATGAGGACCACAGGGATCGCTGATTGGTCTCCCCGTGAGTTCCATAGAATACAAGTTCCCATGGTGAGCAGGTAGATGACCGCCCAGCTGGACTCGTTAGTGGGACATTTAAATGTAGCTCCCAAACCGGCACTTCCTGATGGTCCTGGGCTGGGACGTTTGTTTTGTGTGCCATAGTAGCGGTTTTATTTCCTGCTTAAATAAATCAGTTTGGCCTTTCACTCCGCGTTTCCTGGAATTATTACAAATTGCAATGTGTGTCACTCCTCTTCATTCTTTTAATGACTTGCCTTAAATCAGAGGGAGTAAGGTGAATGAGAAGATTTTCAGGCAACCCAAACCCATGTTCTGATTTTTAACAATTTGAGCCTTCCCCCTCATTTAGGCAACGTTGGTTTATTTGGATTGGACCGTCTAGGCAATGAGTGTAGGAAAACTACGCAGAGTCTTAACTTACTGATCTGGAACAATTGTCTCAGATACATCCATATAATTCAGACCTTTAGCCAAAATTGGTCCTGGTTTGCCAAGATAAATTTGGGTGGGTGATTTTCCAGGAGCACTCAAACCATTTTCACCAAATTATCCACCAAATAGAATTATTATTTGTCCCCTTATTGAGCCTATAAATGGCCACCAACCTCCATCATGTCCTTGATAAGTGGCGTCCATCGAGAGAGCTGATAGGTCTGTTCGCTGATACGCTCTTTACGTTCTGGCTTGTTCCTACGACGCAGGGTTGACTGAACACCAAGAACAGAAGGTGAATTCTTTCTGACTAACATTGAAAAGTGTACATTTATTTGTCAAATTTAGTGTTGACCAGTGCTAAAACTTTAATACGATTTGAAGATTTCTGGTACATGTCTTAACATGCAAAGTTTGCCACCCTCATAAGATGCAATACAAAACTTATTATCTACATTGAGTACAAAAGCCCCGTGTTTGAAATCTGCAATGAAGAAACAGCATTCAACACTAACCTCACTGAGAGATCAAGCAATCCCCGTGGTGAGAATTATGCCTCTTACGTTGCGCAGTGGTACTGAACCTAACTGAAACATGCTTTACTGGGGATTTGCAGCATGGAGCTGCAGTCAGGCTCTCGTAGCAGCCAATCACATTTAAGGATTTACACAGACATGCACAAATCGAAAACAAAAAACACTCTTGAAGATTTTTAGATTGCGACTTACATGTAGAAGGTAGATTGAAGTTAAAAGATTGAAGTTAAAAGCACTTCTTAAAGACATATTAAAAAGTTAGCTTTGATAATCTACTAATTAATCAGATAATAGCACCCAATGAACATGAAGTTATTATTTTCAGGGCCAGTTTTGTTCGTCATCAATTTCCTTTGCCCGCAACACCTGATGAACAAAGTGTAACTTTACACGGGGTTCTAACAGAGCTGTGGGAGTGAGATAGTTGAAATTCTCGCTGAATCAATGATTGACAGCTTTGGAGCATTATTGGTGTGTGGGTTGGGTGGGGAAGGTGGGGGGGGGGGGAGGGGGGGGGGGGAGGGAGGGGGGGGGGGGGGCACTTTACAGCCTGTAGTGGGATATTGCGAGACTGGTTGCAACTTCAGGGTTTTCACACCAATCTGCACAAGTCCAAATTCCTGAAGTTGCACTCAATTTCCAGAGGTGAAGTGACACCAAGCACTGACGGCTCAGCATCAACATCACAGCCCACACCCGCACTGAGCCTTTCTTAGCACGGGCTTCACGCTGGCTGCCAGTTAAATTGGCCGGCCAGCGTGAAATAGTGGTTGGGGTCTGACATCTCGCATCTGCTCCCAGGACCGTCGATTGCGTGCGGCTGTTAAGCACATGCTTCAGGCCTGCAAATTCAAAAGACACATTGTTGAGGGGGTTGGGAGAGGGAGAGCAGGTTGCATGGGCACTGGCGATGTGCGGGGCAAAGTGGAGCAAGATTTACTTGGCGCCCGACTATTAGATGAAGTACAAGCACGAGGTGCTGATAACGGCTTTTAACTGCGGGAATCTGTGAGCTTAGTGAACAAAATCTCACCAACCATAACGTAAGAATAAAAACCAGATGCACCCGCTGGAATCTTCCTCATTTATGCTCTTAGATAATCATTTTCTCTGCTTCTTTTAAAATATACTTTCCTATTCATTTTGTCTCTATTTAGATTCTGCTTAGTTCCCAATCTTCATTGTTTTCCACCCATTTAATCAGGCTGTTCTGGCACTGTCCTCAGTATCTCGGTCACCGGATTTCAAACCAACAATTAAAGTAAATTTGAAGGCTGCTGTGCTGTACTCAAAATTTGTACTGTTGGGTACCATAGAATCAATATGATAATAATCTGCAGACAAAATAACATTGGCCCATGAAGAATTACAAATAATTTTACAACAAATAAAAAACAAGACATTTAACTTAACATGCTCCTCATGGGTCTGCTGAACTTTACTTTATCTCGTCCTATCAATATATCCCCCTACTCCATTCGACTGGCCCTCATATTCTTAATTAGCTACTCAATAGGACTACATCAGCATTTCTAGTTTTGGTTCAAAGCACATGTGTTCCACTGTGTTGCTGCATGCGATATCTTGGCGACAATACAGAGCCCATGGTATTTAGAAGGACAAAACTCTCATCGACTTTCTCGGGGAAAATTAAAATGTTGGCAGAAGCAGCATTCTGAAGGGGGGTAGGGGGCAGGCGGATAAGTGTTAGATGATTGAGGTGTGTGAAGACTGGGTCGGGTGGGGAAATGTTTATTTTACCATGTCAGCGTTACTGTTTTTGTTATTGTTAGAAAAAATTTGCAGATACCTTAATTTTTTTAAAAATTTAGATTACCCAATTATTTTTTCTATTAAGGGGCAATTTAGAGTGGCCAATCCACCTACTCTGCACATTTTTGGGTTGTGGGGGCGAAACCCACGCAGACACGGGGAGAATGTGCAAACTCCACACAGACAGTGACCCAGAACCGGGATCGAACCTGGGACCTCAGCGCCGTGAGGCGGTTGTGCTAACCACTAGGCCACCGTGCTGCCCGCAGATACCTTAATAAAAAAAAAAAATTTTGAAAAAAGAAAGACAAAACTCTGACTTTCTTAACAGGAATAATTACACCCCTTACCACAGCACGAACGTCTGGTGGAACGTGCATGCTGATGCCATAAGGGTCATCGTAAATACCATTTACACAAAGCTTTTTCCAAGAATACACGTGTGCAATCTAATCATTCAGAAATAATCCTGTCATTTTGAGGATTCTAAAGTCTGAAGATGTTGAAGTGGGAGCGATGGTGACAGTTGTTTGCAGAACACAACTGGTGCAATGTCAATTAAACAGAATAACATACATCTGTGATGATGGGGATTCCCAGATGGGCCATGTTGTTAATAATCTCGCTGTCTTCGGGTGGGATCTGGGCGTGTTGAATCAGTTTGTTCAGATTCTCCTCAGTGATTCCTAATTTTAGAACCAGAAAGAAGAAAAGGTGGGTTCAACTTGAAATTCTTATTATTTTGTAAAGCAAGTCCTGCATCATTGCCATGCTGATAAGACCCTCCAAAAATCATACTCATGTCAGTCGGAGCATTGGATTAACAAGGAATGAGGGTTGTATCTTTGTTTCCCCTGATCCCCATTATAACAAGATAACAAGTAGAAATTATGTCTGCCCAGGAAGAACGCACAACCATTCCCAGGGCATATTTGTACCTCCTTAAGCTTCAAAACATAGGAACACAAGTCCCAAGAATTGTTCCCAGTCCATTCCATGACAAAGCTATGTGACACAGGGAGGCTTCTGAAAGGGGAGACGTTAAAGGCAAAATAATTTGAGAACATCCTTCTGAGTCCCCAGATCTGTACATGTATGAAGAGCAACCGGTCACTACAGAACTGGTGCATTAGAATGGGAGCAGGGCATTTGACTCATTTAGTCTATTCTCCCCATTATGTTAGCTTTGCCAGCCTTATTTTTAAAATTCCAATTCCATGCCTTTCCTCCATGTTTTTTTAATGCCCTTACGTTTAGCAAATGGGTTTATATCACCCACATAAACATTGTATGAGTCAGATGCATCTGCTTTCATCTGATCTTTGCTTCTCGCAGCTATTATTGACTTTGCTATGACAAATGCTTTGTTCGTTATTTCGTTTTCTCCATCAACTCATTTCGTCCTTTTGCCAGAAAAGTGACTGAAACAATTATGATACGTCCTTCGTTGCAACCTTGCCATTTTCCCCTGTGTTGCCAGTGAGCTTGTTTACCCGCTGCCAGCAGATCACACATCTTACAGAGGGCTGCGGGGCATCTCATTGAGTAACCTGGCAGAAAACGAGTGAAATGCTCACCATGTGGGGCCTTTGACAATGTTGAACATTAGAGCAGCACTTTGACTTTATCCTGTGCGTGCAGTGACCTCAAGCGTTAAGACCCCAGGTCCACAGGCTGGATTTCCGATGATAGCTTTCCACACTCACCATTCTTAAGGAAGATGTAGAGAAGGATGATGCGTATTTTATCATAGGTAGAAACATTGTTGTCCAGCAATATGGGAACAATGGCTCGCATTGGGTCCTTGATCTTCTCTCCCTCAGCATCAGTGCCCATGGCCAAATCCTAACAATAAAAAAAAATTTGCAACATTTAGAGAATGCTTCATTTTGCAAGCAACCTAATTGCTCAGAATTATAAGCTACCCAAGGTTGGAATCATTCTTTGAAAGTTTCTCCAACTGGCCCGATAACTCATCAATGTAAATTCTGCCTAAAACACAAAGTTTAAGTGAATACCCGAGGTAGGGGGACTAAGTGGAAGAATGGGACATAGAAATATATACCTCATGCTTTAGCAGACAATATTGCAATGTCATTTTCCAGTTTAACTGCTCAATTTAAGATGAGATTGTACTGAGAATAATTGCAGTGATGAAAATAGATGTGTGATGTTTGTTACTGTTGAAAGCTTAATTTTCACCACCAATATTCTTATTAAAAATCAAATAGAAAGACCCAAGTCCTCGTGAGACCATATTCGGGGTGTCGGACCAGCCGGGGATGGGAATGGGTGCGGAGACAGATGTTGTAGCCTTTTGATTGCCCGAAGGCGGATCCTGTTGGAATGGAGATCAACCTCTCCATCCTCTGCCCTGGCATGGCGGGGGGACCTACTGGAATTCTTGACTCTTGAGAAGGTTAAGTTTGAACTGAGGGGAAGGATGGAGGGGTTCTACAATTCATGGGCGTTATTCATAATACACTTTCAAGAATTGGATTACATCGAACATTAGGGGGGTGGTTGGGGGCAGGTGACTATGGGCCATTCTTGATTCCTTTTTTTTGTTTGTTTATGTTAACATGCGGGCTGCTGTTTGGGGTTTAGTGGGAGGATGGGATTGTTGTTATTGATATTGGGATTGACATTACACTCGTTGCTGATTATTGTTTATTGTTGGTGGGTGTAAATTTGGGAGAAAATGTGAAAAAGGAGAATAAAATATATATTTTTTTTAATCAAATATAAAGATTTGATGAGTAACATCAGGTTTCTTCCCTCCCTCGCACTTTTGTTAGAAAGACCACCCATCACTATCATGCCTGAACTGCTGTGTGGGGATAGGAAGAGGCCTGATTTTGATACCCTCTGGAGCTGATATTCTTGCTGTCTCTCTTCACACATAAAGAATGATTGCCAAACAATAATTCAGCATGGTGACCAGCAGCACAATCGTGTGAGGTGGCTGATAGTGAGCTGGCAAGCCTTTTGACATCTCGTCCGATTGTTACTCTCTATTCAAGTCAATGCTGACTTGCAATAATCTGCTTCACAAAGTCAAGGGCCACCCTAGTTTGCTTCGGAGCAGGGATGTGAAAATTGGTGGGCTGAAATGTGAAGAATAAGATGCGTATCATAGAATCATAGAATCCCCGCAGTGCAGAAGGAGGCCATTCGACCCACTGAGTCTGTGCACCATCCTCTGAAAGAGCACCACACCTCGGCCCACCACCCCACCTCATCCCCATAACCTCACCTAACCGTTGGACACAAAGGGGCAATTTAGCATGGTCAATCCACCTGCACCGTGGGAGGAAATGGGTGCAGCCAGAGGAAACCCACGCAGACACGGGGGAACATGCAAACTCCACACAGTCACCCAAGGCCAGAATTGAATCCGGGACCCTGCCGCTGTGAGGCAACAGTGCTAACCACTGCGCCACCCCCACTAGCGTGTTATTGGAGTCTCGCTGAACCTAGGAATGCAGAACACGGTAAATTTAAATTTGCAACTTAAAAATGCCTGTTTTATTTGACTGCGTTGGCATTGTCAATGTGACCCGAAAAACAAGGGGCGCGATTCTCCCAAAACGGGAGAAATCGTAAGGCTGGCGTCAAACCCGGGCGGGTTTGACGCCAGCGCGCCCCTTCCCGACCGGGAACCGATTCTGGTCCCCGGTCGGGGCTAGCAGCCCGACGCCGTAAGCTCCGGCATCACGGGCTTAACGAATTTCGTTAAGCCCGCTTGCCGGAGTTAGCGCCGGCTGACGCGTCATATGACGTCAGCCGCGCATGCGCGGATTGGAAGACTCCAACCCGCGCATGCGCGGATGACGTCATCGCGTATTTGCGCGAAACCCGCGCATGCACGGGCCGGGATGCCCCTCAGCCGCCCCGCGAATGGATACTGCGGGGCGGCGGAAGGAGAAATAGTGCGCGGGCATCGGGCCCATGGCACCCTTGGCACGGCCGTGGTACTGCCGTGCCAATCGGTGCCATGGTTATAAAAAGCGAGTTGTTCCCGCCGTTTTTACGAACGGCCAGACCAGGTGTGTTTGCCGTTCGTAAAAACAGCGTAAAGGGCTGGGACTTCGGCCCATCTATCAGCTGTGAATCGCTGCCGGCCGTAAAAAAACGGCGGCAGCGATTCGTGTCGGGAGTTGGGCTGGGGGGGGGGGGGGGGGGGGGGGGGTGGAGAATAGCGGGAGGGCGGGAAAAATGTCGGGAAGGCCCTCCCGCTATTCTCCGACCCGTCGTGGGGGGCGGAGAATCGCGCCCAAGCTTTAAAAAAAATAAATTTAAAGAACCGAATTCTTTTTTTTCCAATTAAGGGGCAATTTAGCGTGGCCAATCCACCTATCCTGCACATCTTTGGTTGCGGGGATGAGACCCGCGCAGACATGTGGAGAATGTGCAAACTCCACACGGACAGTGACCCGTGGCTGGGATCGAATCCAGGTCCTCGGCACTGTGAGGCAGCAGTGCTAACCACTGCCCGAAAAACAGAAACTTTTAAAGGGGTGCATTGATTGTCCTGCGGAATGTTTAATTAATATAAAGGAATTTTAGAAAGAGTATAACTTCATTTCTTCCTGTATAGCATAAACCTATTGTCACCATTGCAGAAAGTGATCCATTGGATCCTGCAGATTCACCAAAATTTGGATGCTCATGAGCATGCTTGTGTGCAGTTAACTTAATTTTGGTACAGTGCCCATCGCCATAAAATATCTCCCATGACACATATAACTCTCAATCTGAGCGAGGGGTAAGACGTTAGCTCTCACTCTTTACTGCTCTCTGCCAGGTGACCGAAAGTTAGCTCCCGAGTGTTTCCTCCTCTCTTCCTCCCTAGGGGAGGAGAGCTCCTTATCTTTCCTTCCACTTCCCCATGGCGTGTGACGACAGTAAGGAGCACCTCATCAAAGCAATGGCCACGTAGGAATGTTCATCTTGAAAGCAGATTCCAGAAAGATCCTGTGGCTCATGGCAACACGGTGCAGAGCCACCATATTGCTGCACTGACAAAGGGCTGGAATTTCGGGGCGGGTGACTGACGGGTACGATATCAGTAGTGCCCGATGTGGCAGTCAGGAGCGCCAAGCCACTTATAGGTTCCAGCCTCGGTAACATTGGGGGTAATGTTTAGCCAACTCAGCTGGCGCGAACTGGCAGCATTGGGTGCTTTGGCAACCCTCCCCATTTCACTCTGCACATTGGGCACGGTGTAAATCCAGCTTTCTACCTGATCCCGAGCGTTTCCCATCTGGGAAGTTGATAAAATAGCCTCTGTTTAGCTGGTGAGCTGTGAGGCAACAAACATTCTGCATTCAGGTTTAAATAAGGGGAGAACATTCAGCTATTGCACACAGAAGGTGACAGATGAAGGCCATTGAGGGAAGGAGGCAGCATTGCGGACAGGGTGCCAAGAACAATGAGAAATGGTCATCAGTGAACCAAATGGTTTAGCAGAGCCCAGAGGAACACTTACTTTCATCTAAGAAAAGGGAGGCCAATAGTTAAAGCTATCCTCATGTGAAAAAGTGAGGTTGACAGAAAACACTGAGT
Source organism: Scyliorhinus canicula (assembly GCF_902713615.1). Lineage (NCBI taxonomy): Eukaryota > Metazoa > Chordata > Chondrichthyes > Carcharhiniformes > Scyliorhinidae > Scyliorhinus > Scyliorhinus canicula. The sequence goes on along the minus strand of NC_052166.1, from coordinate 37,862,399 downwards.
GACATCTTATTTGACATGGGTCTACAATCCCATCTCACCTGTTCAACCCGGCACAGTTTATCCACAGTGCCCTGATAGTGTTTCATACAATCCTCAGCAAGGTGAAGATGGGTGGAATACTGCAAGACAAAAATACAAATGAACCGGCAGACTTAAAAGTAATGCACAAACACAACGTTGGTTTAGGTTTATATTATTTACAGTGCTACTTCTTTGCATTATCATGGATATACCATTATCATTAGCCAGTAATCTTTAAGGTGAGAAAATACAGTTCAGTTACACCGTCATTCTATAATTTAATTTTTCTGACTGCCAATACCTTGCTTAGTTCCTTCTGATACTGGGGCATTTTCTTCAACATCTGAGACAGATCTCTCATCGTTGTCTGCAATGAGGATAACAGATAGTTACTTTTATTCCACTGATAATGAATGGAGCAAATGTTACTGCTTCACAGCTCAGGTGTTAATAAACTTAACATATTTTCTTTTCCTCTTCCCATCCCACTATGCATAACCCACACAGCAAACTAAAACACATGTGTATGTGCAGATGTGCATGTGTGTGCATGTATGTGTGCATGTGCGGGTGTGTATGTGCAAGTTTGTACATGTGCAAGTGCAAGTGTGAATCAGAATGTGTATATAAATAATATTTGTACTCAGTAGCTGAGTACTGCGCTACCGTCTGGAAGAACTCTGCGCACTGCAAACGGGTAGATGTCTAGCTAAATGAGACCATGAGGAACACCTCAGGAGTAATTTGGCCTACAAACACATCCTGGCTACCTGTGCTCTGCAATATTGCACCACCACAAATCAGCTGTGTAACTGGCACAGCCAGATTGCCAGAAAGAGGGCATAAAAATCTGCACCTGCCACTGGTAGAAGACATCTTCCACCCAACCACCCATCAAACGTCTCAAGGGGGGCAATGTGTACCAACCTGCCCGAGCTAGCCAGTTCTACTGCAGACCTGTGGAAGGACCTGTGACACAACACCAACAACACAATCCAGAATCAGCACTTGGTGGATGATTCCACGTTGGAAATCCCAGACTCCGACCTCCCTTGCGGTGAATAGGTCAAATTGAACAGATTTTGTACTGGAGTCGGACAGTACCGTAACAACCTCTTCCGTTGGGGACACCATGACTCATCCCTGTGCAATTGTGATGAACTGCAAACCATGGTGCATGTGATTGACAAGTGGCCGACCTGTGCTTCAGTGGCAGTCTCACTGACCCACACCAGGCTGATGAGGAAGATGCCGACTGGCTGAAGAACCGAGCTGTTCATCAGCGTGAACAAAAGTATTTGTACAACTGGACTGATTGACAAGAATATTTGAAGATAATACTACAATGGCCTTCAGAACAAAACGTTTTTCAAACTCAGTGATCAACCTGTCTGGAGTTCAACTTTAAAGGAGGTGTGAGACACACACACCCTAACATACACATTTTTACATGCTTAACAGCTGGAGATTTATTATTCAGGCACACACATCACTGTTGTTCATAAAAGAATTGATGGTTGCCCTAAATGGGAGCCATCTTGGCCCATACGATAATGTACAATCACCTCTGTTCTCATCTGCCTCAATCCGTTCTTACATCTGTTATGACTGCCATTCTGTTGATCTCAACAGTGTCTGCTTTGTACAATAAAAACAGAAATAGCTGGAAATGCTCGGCAGGTTATGACTGCATCCATGAAGTGACATAGTTAATATTCCAGGCCCCTGACCTTTCATCAGAACCGGGAGAAGTTAGAAATGTGAAAGGTTTTGAGTAAGGAATGGGTGGGACGAGGAAAAGAAAGGGCTGTGATCGGGCGGAAGATGGAGAAATCAAATGACAGAAGAGATAACCTTCCAATACCAAAGAGTACGGTGGCGATGGAGCGGGTAAATAAACGATGGATGTGTCTGGAGCAGTTATGCTGCTGGAGAAAGGTCACAGGCCTGAAATGTTAACTGTTTTTCTCCACAGATGTTGCCATAACCTGCTGAGTATATCCGGCATTTTCAGTTTTTATTTCAGATTTCCAACACCCGCAGTGATCTGCCTGTCACTTAGCATCTGCTTGAAAGGAACAGATTAAAAGCTGCAGGTCAACCAAGACATTGGCCATCAGAACTGGAACACACACAATGCTTGTTTCCGTTTGCACCTCATCAAAGCAGATTCCACAAAACTTCTACCCTGTTTATATTTTCCTCAGTACTGCCTAGCTTTCTATTTTCAGCTGTTATAACTATCTTTTTCATTTCAACAGGTAATCTCGAATCCCATCAGGAGCTAGAGTACACGGAGAATCCAAGCCCCTCCGATGTCACTGGCGAGAACAACAGAGTGAATCCCACCAACTTTTCTCATGGAATCTTGAGGCCTCTTTGAAAAGAAATGTAAGTGGACATAGTTAACGGCGTCACTCTGGCGAGGAGGAGACTCTTAGAGCCGGGAACCTGTTTCAAACAGGTGGCTCCCTGCAGCCAAATGGCACCGAGGCCAAATCGCAGAGTTCACGCAGCTCTCCCACTAACAGTCATCGCCGGTACCCCCTCATGTCCACTCTCTCCCCACCCACCATACATATACGCCCATCCCTCGCCCCGCCCCCCACCCCCCCCCATGGAGCTCACACTACGGCACTGACCTGGTACTTTCCCTGGCATAGGTTGGCACCTGGTGTACAACCTGTGCTCAGGTACAGTGCCCTGGGCACGTCCCCCTACCCCCACCCCCTCCCCCACCCTGGGTCACATTTACCTCTGCGTTCCCCAGAGGGAACCCCCTCGACTGCCTCACGCCTGGCCAAACTTGGTGTAAATGACACCGGAGGGACTGTACACTGGCGCCTGGTAACGTGAGGGAAGAAGCTCTGGAGAGAATGCACGAAAAGGAGATGCTACTGTAATAAATGAGGTGCACCGGCCCGCGTTGCGTTTTTCGCACTACTCCACTGGTAAAGCTGGTGGGGCAAGATTCCCCCCTCACACTGGAGAGAATCACGTTTTTCGCTTCTCTCCGGTATTTGGGCCGATTTTCTCACAGATTTTCTGAGAGAGGCGGCTCAAGATCACCCCCAATATTTTTCAGAGCCAGGATCATGTCATAATCTGAAGCAAGGTGAATATCTGAGGAGAGGGAGCGACTGGTTTTTAGGATTTAGTGGCTTCCCGATTGCTGTTGGGGCTTTTCAAAATGCCGCTGTTTCTGCCTTCTACCAGAGTGTTTTGTTAAAAACGTGTGAACAGGAAAGTATTATTATTCAGGTTTAAGTTCTCAATTACATAAATTATCTTGCTCACCTCTACAAGATTCCCTCTGCACAGCAGTCCATAAACCACATTTCAGGAAATTCTAACCTGCCTTTTGTTCCAAGTCATCTATGTAAGATTTCACTAATAAAACTGTTTTAATTCACTCAATATGAATGGAGGTTATGTTTCTTTATGGCTTAATGGATAAATGGCTTGCGCACTGCAGGATTGACAGCCCATTTCAAGCTGATCTCAGCCAACGCAGTAGATTTGGGGGTTAAATTGACTGTGGTGCCATCACATCCCACTTCGTGGAGTAGGACAGCATGTTGGCCGACATGTTGTGACCCTTCTTGTTGTGACCAGGTGATGAAGGTTGTAGAGATCTTATTTATCTGGGTGCTGTGGCTGGGGTGTCCTTGAGTGCCCGCTGCCTAGTCAATGCAGAAGAGTGATGACGACTCGCAGTGAGAAATGGCCTGTGATGCTCCTCAGCAATTGCTTATGTCTGATTTCTGTCTGCTGCCAGCACACTGACTCACTGGCTCATGTCTGAGCCCTACACTCCTTTGTCCCTTAGCTCTAGAGGGGGATTATGGCGCGAGTCTACAATTCACAGTGAGTGGGCATGGCATTGAGGGCCAGTGAGAAGCACTGTGTCCAGACAGGGAGAAGCCTTGTGGCACTGGGAGGAGGGTTAAGAAATATGAGGTGTTAAGGTGATGAAGAACAATAATATTTAATTCAGTGACATGCTAGATGAAAGGTAGTGAAGGACAGCATGGTGACACGGTGGTTAGCACTGCTGCCTCACAGCGCGAGGGACCTGGGTTGAATTCCAGACTTGGGTGACTGTATGGAGTTTGCACGTTCTCTCTGTGTCTGTGTGGGTTTCTTCCGGGTTCTCCAGTTTCCACCCACAGACCAAAGATGTGCAAGTTGGCCATTCTGGATAAAAGCAAACTATTGGGATGCTGGAATCTGAAAATGCTGGAAAATCTCAGCAGGTCTGGCAGCATCTGTAGGGAGAGAAAAGAACTAATGTTTCAAGTCCAGATGACCCTTTGTCAAAGCCTTTCTAGATTGCCTTCAAGTGTCCTAAGATATATCGGTTGTGTGACTGGGCCATGATCAATGTTACAGAGATGGGGTAGGGTTATGGTCTAGGTAGGGTGTTCATTCAGAGGATCGATGCAGATTCGATGGCCTGAATGGCCTCCTTCTGCACTGTAAGGATTCTATGGTTCAAAGAATCAGCCAGGGTTCCCAATCTTTATCATTAACCACTGAATGCTCCTGGAAGGTTCAGTGCTGATGTTGGGCGAGAACAAGCTTAGGTTCATTAATGTTCGTAAATGAAGGACAGCTGCTTTGACAACATAGGCTACGTCATTTCAGGCCAGGAGGAAAAGAGAGGGAATGCAAAACAAAGCACATGGTAATCAACACACCGAGATATCCATATAGTCACCACAAACCTTCTCGCCAGTTGCCATTCTCTTGCTCGAAGAGAAGTCTTTCAAGGACCGCGTCACTTCCCTGGAGAGAAAAATCCTTGTTTAGCTCCATTTCCAAAGGAATATTTACACAATCTGATGAGTTGACACATTTTGCGGCAAATGAAATCTTTCTGCCGCCTGTTGATTCCCTGGTCCAGGAAACTATTTAATGGTTTTGAACACACAAGCACTATTTGAACATCTGCTCTCTGTCCATTTGATTCTGAGGTATATTTAACATTACCATTCAAATCTGGATGCTGCCCTAAATAGTCTGGTTCCTACGTTCCCCAGCAACTATAGTCTGTGCTGCCATGCATTATCAGCTGGAGAAATGGTGTCTTCTGTACTGAGTGACTGCAATTCTCAAATGAATTTTCGATACTGGTACAGAAATGCAGAAGAAAGATTGGGACCTACTGGGACACTTCTGCAATATGCTTGTGGCGCAGGGTAATCCAGAGATCATCATCCTCATCCAGAAGGACCTCTTTGACCCGGTTTTCCCCAATTCCGCTTGTTTCGTACCTGAGAGTAGGAGAGGAAAATACACAGATCAGCTCCATTAGAAACACACACCTATGACTGAATGACTCTTCAGCTCTTTGGAACCTAAATAGTTCTTCCTGGGTCATCTTATGACTCTGGCCCTAGCAGCAACCTGTTTCTTAAGTCTTTCTGAGCCAGGGGCCCTCCACTCTCCACCAGCAGCACCTGTGTTGGGTCATGGCCAAGTCTGCATCCTGTCACTCGTGAGGAAGCACACTGGCCTCGGCTCATATAAGCCCACCTACAGCTTACATGGTGGCTTGTGAAAAGATAAAGTGTGAAACAACAATGTAGTATTCTGCCGTTCACAAGCTGCTGGGACACTTGCTCAATGTTATCAAGGGGCATTTCTTTACGATGCAAACAATGTCAGAGAAAAACAACATCAGCATCTTCATAATCTTGATTTTGATCATCACGACATAGAACATAGAACCGTACAGCACAGAACAAGCCCTTCGGCCCTCCATGTTGTGCCGAGCCATGATCACCCTACTCAAACCCACGTATCCACCCTATACCCGTAACCCAACGGGTAACCCAACCCTTAACCTTACTTTTTAGGACACCACGGGCAATTTAGCATGGCCAATCCACCTAACCCGCACATCTTTGGACTGTGGGAGGAAACCGGAGCACCCGGAGGAAACCGACGCACACACGGGGAGGACGTGCACGTGGCACGTCCGACGACTTCACCTTTCAGACAAATAATTGGATGCCTCCGAAATGCTGTGAAATGTGCAGATGTGCATAACATGCGCATCAGAATATAAAATACAAGGGGCAATGTTGGGTCAAATGTAATGTTAGGCAAATTATTTGTGCATTAAAGCAGAACAAGTCTGTTTTCTCAGAAAATATTAATGCGTTGGCATGATTTTCAATGTCCTTTCTGCTGAACCTGCCACAGAAAATAGAATAACTGAACAAGATTAATTATGGAAATTGGGTGGTTTTAAATCCATGTCAGGGTGGAATGAAAACTCTTTCTTTTCTTTGCCTTGTTTTCCTTTTGCTATTAACACTCTTATGTATGTTTGAGAAGCTGCTGGGGGGGGGGGGGGGGCATTCTTCCGACCCTTGGAGGTGGACAGGGCTCACAGAGCACTCACGAGGAAGCCGCGAACGGGAGACACTCCTCTCGAGGGTAATGGTTGTGAGATTCCACAAGTACTTGGATAAGGAGTGGGCCAAGCAGACATGGAGCTGTAAGTGGGACAATAGTATTCTGCGGGTCGACCAAAACCTTTTTTAAAAATAAATTTAGATTACCCAATTATTTTTTCCAATTAAGGGGCAATTTAGCGTGGCCAATCCACCTACTCTGCATATTTTTGGGTTGTGGGGACGAAACCCACGCAAACACGGGGAGAATGGGCAAACTCCACATGGACAGTGACCCAGAGCCGGGATCGAACCTGGGACCTCAGCGCCGTGAGGCAGCTGTGCTAATCACTAGGCCACCGTGCTGCACTGGGTCGACCAAGACCTGAGTGTGGAGGTGGCCAGGAGAAGAGCAGGCTTCAACCAGATTAGGTCGATCCTTTTTAAGAAAAAGGTGAAGTTCGGACTGTTGTATCCTGCCCGTCTCTGGGTCATGTACGAGGAACAGCACTTTTATTTTGAGTCGCCTGAAGACACGCTGGGCTTTGTGAAAAGGAAAGGACTGGTGGTGGACTGAGAACTTTTGAACTTTGCTGCAACGTTCATTTATTTTTCTTTTTGTTTCTCTATTTTTTTTTAAGTTCCTCGTTTTTTGTTTTGTGGAAGCTGTTTGTAATGCCTTCTGTATTGATTTGGGACCAGTGGCAGAGCTGAGTGAGTTAAGGTTTTCATTTGCACTGTTGGGGGATGGAGGTGTGCTTGTTTAGATTTTGGTGTTTTTCTGTCGGGCAAATGTGTGGGGATTGTTTGATGTTGGAGTATGTTTGTATAAGCGGGGGGCAGAGGGTGGGAATGGAACAATAGGTGGGAGACTATCCGGCACCAAGGATGGGGGCCACCAAGCTAGGTGGGCGGGCTAGCTCACGGAAGCGTTGGGGGGTGTGCATATGTTTTGTTTATCAAAGGGGTTAAGTTACAGAGTGTTGTTACTGGGGGGGGGGGGGGGGAAGGGGGAAATGTTCTGCTGAGGAGGGAGGGACTTGTGCCAAGGGACAGAGAGGAGGTTGGGGGCGGTGGCTGCCTGGGGGCGAGCCGGTGGAGGCATGGAGCCTGGGCTGAAGGCGGGCCTAAAAAAAGGGATGGCTGATCGGTGAAGGGGGGGGGGGGGGGGGGGGGGGGGGGGGGGGGGAGGGGGCAAGGAGCCCCCCAACTAGGCTGATCACCTGGAATGTTCGAGGGTTAAATGGGCCGGTCAGGAGGGCACGTGTGTTCGTGCATCTTAGTGGACTGAAGGCGGACGTGGTAATGTTGCAGGAGACTCACCTTAGAGTAACTGACCAGATTAGATTGAGGAAAGGCTGGGTCAGTCAGGTATTTCATTTGGGACTGGATTCAAAGACTAGAGGGGTCGCTATCCTGATCAATAAGCGGGTGGTGTTTGAGGTGGGTAGAATAGTTTTGGATGTGGGAGGTCAGTACATTATGGTCATTGGGAAACTGGAGGGGGTGCAGGTGGTATTAGTAAATGGATCTGCGCCAAATTGGTATGATGTGGAGTTTATAAAGAGGATGCTGGGGAGGATACCGGATCTGGACTCGCACAGTTATTGACCCTGGTTTAGGCCGGTCAAGCTCGAAAACGAGCAGGGTGCCAGCAATGGCAAAGGAACTAAAAGGGTTCATGGAGCAGATGGCAGGGGTGGATACATGGAGAATTGGGCAGCTGAGGGTGAAGGAATTCTCCTTCTACTCAGACGTGCATAAAGTGTACTCCCGGATTGATTTCTTCATTTTGAGCAGGGGTGATGGACATGGGGTACTCGGCGATCACAATCTCAGACCATGCACCGCACTGGGTTGACCTGCAGGTTAGTAAAGACAGTAACCAGTGCCCGCACTGGAGGTTAGATGTGGGACTTTTGGCTGAAGAAGGGGTGTGCGAGCGGCTGAGGAAATGTATTCAGAACTACCTGCAGGTCAACGGGTCGGGGGAAATTTCAGCAGCGATGGTCTGGGAAGCACTGAAGGCGGTGGTCAAAGGGGAGCTGATCCTGATCCGGGCACATAGGGAGAAAGTGGACAGGGCAGAGACGGACCAACTGGTTAAGGAGATATTATCGATCAATAGGAGGTATGCGGAGACCCCAGAGGCAGGGCTTTTAAGGGAACGGCGGAGGCTACAGGCGAAGTTCGGCTTGTTAACCACAGGGAGGGCAGTGGAGCAGCTGAGATAGGCGAGGGGGGCGATCTACGAGTGTGGAGAGAAGGCCAACAGAATGCTTGCACAGCAGCTTAGAAAGAGGAAGGCAGCCAGGGAGCTAGGGTCAGTAAAAGACGGAGATTCAGCAGGGGTGAATAAGGTGTTTAGGGATTTCTACAGTAGGCTGTATAGGTCGTAAGCCCCTACGGGGCTGGAGGGGATGAGGCACTTCTTGGGGGGGGGGGGGGGGGGGGGGGCTGAATTTCCCAAAGGTAGACGGGGAGCTGGTAGAAGGGCTGGGGACCCTGATCGAGTTGGAAGACATAGTGGAGGGTCTGAAGGCCATGCAGGCGGGTAAAGCCCCAGGGCTGGACGGGTACCCAGTGGAGTTTTATAAAAAGTTCTCTGGGATATTGGGGCCGGTGTTGATGAGGCTGCTCAATGAGGCAAGGGAAAGAGGGGTGCTACCCCTGACAATGCCACTGGCCACGATTTCTCTGATTGTGAAGCGAGACAAGAACCTGGAGCTGTGTGGGTCCTACAGGCCGATATCCCTGTTGAATGTGGATGCCAAACTGCTGGCCAAAATTTTGTCCTCCAGGATTGAGGATTGTGTTCCAGACGTTATTGGGGAAGCAGTTGGTGGCCAATGTAAAAAGTTTGTTAAATGTGATCATGATGTCCCTGGAAGGTAGGGAGGTGGAGGTAATGATCGCAATGGATGCAGAAAAAGCTTTGATCGGGTAGAATGGGATTATCTGTGGGAGGTACTGGGACGGTTCGGATTTGGGCGGGGCTTTATTGACTGGGTCAGGTTGCTGTATCAGGCTCCTGTGGAAAGTGTACGGATGAATAGGACAACATTGGACTATTTTAGACTGCACCGGGGGATGAGACAGGGATGCCCCCTCTCCCCACTGTTGTCCGCGCTAGCTACAGAGCCGTTGGCAATTGTTCTGAGCCTCAAGGTGCTGGAAGGGGCTGGTCCAGGGGAGGGTGGAGCACAGAGTCTCGCTCTATGCAGACGACCTGCTTCTGTATGTATCGGACCCATTAGAGGGGATGGAAAAAATCATGAGGATTCTCGGGGAATTTGGCCAGTTTTCGGGGTATGAGCTAAATATGGGGTAAAGTGAGATGTTTGCGGTCCAGGCGAGGGGACAGGAGAGGCAATTGGGGGAGCTGATGTTTAGATTAGTAGGGTGAAGCTTTACGTAACTAGGCATTCAAGTGATGCGGGAATGGGACCGGCTGCATAAATTAAATCTGGCTCGGCTAGTAGACCAAACGAAGGACAATTTTCGGAGATGGGACGTGCTCCCGTTGTCATTAGCTGGGAGGGTGCAGACGGTGAAGATGACGGTCCTTCCGAGATTCCTGTTTGTGTTTCAATGTCTCTCCATCTTTATTCTTTTTTAAACGGGTCAACAAAGTGATCTCAGGCTTTGTTTGGGCGGGCAAGACCCCACGGGTAACGAAGGTAATGCCTGAGCAGAGTCGGGGAGAGGGCGGGCTGACGCTGCCAAGTTTTAGCAACTATTCCTGGGCGGCGAATATAGCCATGATCAGGAAGTGGATGGTGGGGAAGGAGTTGGCATGGGAGTATATGGAGGCGGCTTCATGCAAGGGCACTAGTTTGGAGGCATTGGTAACTGCACCTCTGCCGTTCCCGCCGGCACGGTACTCCACCAGCTCCATGTTGGTGGCGGACCTGAGAGTCTGGGGGCGATGGAGGAGACATGTGGGAGCAGAGGGAGAATCAGTCTGGACCCCAATCTGTAATAATCACCGGTTTGCCCCGGGAAGTATAGATGAGGGGTTCTGGATATGGCGGAGAGCAGGGATTGAGAGGATGGAGGATATGTTTGTAGAGGTGAGCTTTCTGAGTATGAGGGCGTTGGAGAAGAAGTTTGGTGCGGCGAGGGGAAATAAATTCAGGTATCTGCAGGTGCGGGACTTCCTATGTAAACAGGTGTCAACCTTCCCGCTCCTAACGCTCAGGGAGATTCAGGACAGGGTAGTTTCCTGAGGGTAAGTAGGAGAAGGGAGCGTCTCGGACATTTACAAAGAAGAGACGCAGACCAAGGAGCTGAAGCGCAAGTGGGAGGAGGAGCTGGGAGGAGAGATAGAGAATGGTCTATGGGCGGACGCGTTGAGTAGAGTCAATGTGTCCGCGACATATGCCAGGCTCAGCCTGATACAATTTAAGATCGTTCACCGGGCTCACATGACAGTGGCCCGGATGAGCAGATTCTTTGAGGTGGGAGACAGGTGTGCAAAATGTGCGGGAGGACCAGCGAACCATGTCCACATGTTCTGGGCATGTCCGAAGCTTAGGTGATTTTGGCAGGGGTTTGCAGATGTCATGTCCATGGTGTTAAAAACAAGGGTGGCGCTGAGTCCAGTGGTGGCGATTTTCAGGGTGTAGGAAGACCCGGGAATCCAGGAGGAGAAAGAGGCAGACGTTCTGGCCTTTGCTTCCCTGGAAGCCCGGAGACAGATACTATTAGCTTGGAGGGACTCAAAGCCCCTAAAGTCGGAGACCTGGCTATCGGACATGGCTAGCTTTCTCTGTTTGGAGAAAATCAAGTTCGCCTTGAGAGGGTCACTGTTAGGGTTCGCCCGGAGATGGCAACCGTTCGTCAATTTCTTCACGGAAAATTAATGGTCAGCAGAAGGGGGAGGGGGTTAGTTTAGCTTAGAGTAGGGGGTTAATAAAGGGAGAGTTACGGCTTTTGCAATATGTTTATAGTTTCATGTACATTGTTTATTGTGTTATTGTTATAATACCAAAAAATACCTCAATAAAATGTTTATTAAAAAAGACACTCTTATATAAAATGGGTTTGGATAGTATCAACCGAATTCTAGATGGATGTGGATCCAAAGGACTAAACCAACTGAAATTTGGTGATCTCACCAAAGATGTGCAGGTTAGGTGGATTGGCCATGCTAAATTGCCCTTAGTGTCAAAAAAGGTTGGTTGGGGTTACTGGGTTATGGGGATAAGGTGGAGGTGTGGGCTTAGGTAGGTGCTCTTTCCAAGGGCCGGTGCAGACTCGATGGGCCGAATGGCCTGCATCTGCACTGTAAATTCTATGATCTATAATCTAAGACAATTTGGAGATATTCAATCTGTAAAATGGAGGTTGACCTTTGGCTAAGATCTCCTTTGAAGGAAAGTGAGAAAGTTTTAGCCTGTATTAGGCCTGTGCTGCACACCTGACACTGGGCACTAAATGTTGAACTGAGATTTCGAAGAACTACCATCTTGATGAGCATAAATAAGTACCTTTCACCAACTGAGTCTCAAAATAAAAAATTCAATCCTTCTGTGGTGTGGAGGGTCTCATTCTCCTTAGCCAAGGAAAATACAACCTGGTCTAAGTCAAACATAAAGAAGAAAGAACAAAGAAAAGTACAGCACAGGTAACATGTAGAGGTAACCATTACCCCGCCCTTGGGGTCATTTTTCTGAAGATAATTGAATGCTCTGGTGTGAACAATGATAAGATAAAAAAGTAGAAAATAAGGAGCTTCTCACTTGTAAACATCATTTTCAACAGGCAGCAAGTCAAAGGTCATGGCCTGGAAGGTCAATTCATGGAGTACAGGAGATGCTGGGTCAAATCCACGGTCCACTATCAAGAGCTGTGAGCGGGCTTTGTCTGGGCCCTGAAATCAGAGATTTCAATCTTAAGAATGAGACACAAGCTAGATAACCACAACCTCATTGCACCTTATACAATAATGATACATGCTATTAACTTAAAACACATCTTGGAAAAATAGTCCTTCATTCAATATTTATTGGCATGCTATCACTGCTCATCCAATAAATATTGAACATGGAAGGCTTATTTTCTGTCCCTACTCTATTTGGATCAGTCACGTGCTCGGAAGCAACCCGACTGAAAGAACAGACATTAGGCCAAGCTACAGAGCTCCCGCAATCCCAAATGTTGGGAATATTATTGGATGCCTTACCCACCAGTTTTCCCTCTTCCTCTCTGCGGAGATGGTAGCTAAACTAGTGACCTGACTGAGATTAAGAAAGTTACATGTTTGCAATTGAGTGTGTAAACATGAATCCTGCTGTTGTGTGTATTGGTACCTCAGTAAGCAGGCACTGACATAATGGGCCCTGACGTAGAGTGACAGTTAGACTCTGATTGCTACTCCTCTCCTTCTTTCTTACCTGAAATTTTTTCCCATCTTATCTCATCTGACGTTCTGACTCAGGCCAGTAACAATCTGGCCCATGCAGCTCGTCCCAAGACCTAACATCGAATGTCAGTTCAGTCGGATGTAAGGAGGGCATGTCCCCTGTTTTCACAGCACTAGCTGTGTTTTTAATCCTTCTCTGTCTTTCTGGGTAACTATTGATGTAAGGCAGTCCGAACCATCCGGAGTTTATGATTTAAATTGCACTCTTGGACATTTCCCAGTGGAGGGCAATTGCCCAGGGCACGTATACACTTCCCAGGCATTTTCCATACAAACCTCACCTGTAAATGCTGGGATCCAAACGCAATTTGGGGGTACCTGCCCCAGATACACTGCCCTGGAGCTCAGAGGTTACAGCCCAATAACCACACAGTCTCAGAGCTTACTGCTTTATAGCAGCTGTCGTGCAAAGTGTCGCACATTACCAATTAATACATGCATAAACCCCAGATGGGTCTAACTTCCACAGAACTGTATTACTGTTTCCTTGTTACTATGCCTTTAACAAATCCCAATTCTGAAATAACACTAATTTTTGAAAGATTTTATGGGCGCCATGATAGCACAGTGGTTAGCACTGTTACTTCACAGCGCCAGAGTCCCAGGTTCGATTCCTGGCTTGGATCACTGTCTGTGCGGAGTCTGCACGTTCTCCGCGTGTCTGCATGGGTTTCCTCCGGGTGCCCCGGTTTCCTCCCACAAGTCCCGAAAGGCGTGCTGTTAGGTAGTTTGGACATTCTGAATTGTCCCTATGTATACCCGAACATGCGCCGGAGTGTGGCGACTAGGGGATTTTCACAGTAACTTCAGTGCAGTGTTAATGAAAGCCTGCTTGTGACAATAATGAAGATTATTATTAAGACCTACTGAACAACAACAGTAACTGCAGTATAATTTCTAAACTGCTATTTAATGTCTTCTGCAATGGAGACAAAAAGTAAAGAACCAAGCTTTACTATAGTGCACGTCATGTCAATGCTTTAACATTTTATCCAGTAACTTCAGCCTATTTGTTATCAATAACCTGTACAATTTGACATTAATTTCAAAAATAAACTCAATTCTCTAGCTTAAGAATGAAATGAAATGAAAATCGCTTATTGTCACGAGTAGGCTTCAATGAAGTTACTGTGAAAACCCCCTAGTCGCCACATTCCGGCGCCTGTTCGGGGAGGCTGGTACGGGAATTGAACCGTGCTGCTGGCCTGCCTTGGTCTGCTTTAAAAGCCAGCAATTTAGCCCAGTGTGCTAAACCAGCCCTTCTTGGACTCTTACTGCCAATGATTGTTCCCCTATCACTAGGTTAGGTGGATCGGCCATGCTAAATTGCCCCTTAGTGTCAGAAAACGGTTACGGGGATAGGGTGGGGCTCTTTCGGAGGGTCGATGGGCCAAATGGCACGGTCAGGATTCTATTCAATGTGATTCATTGTTAAGTCAAAATGGTCAAGTACTTCACAGTAAATTATCACCCTTCAATGTAGAACATTATCTATTCTATCAAGTAAATAAGCACTAAAAATATAAGCAGGACATGCAAATCATTGATAGAGAAGGTTATGCCCTTGTAAAGCTATGTTAAGGCAAATGGTTCTGATGAGATTTGCTTATCTCTGCAATGAGCTCTTCCACAGTTTCTGAGGCGCTGATTTTCCTCTGTGGCATGGAGCTCACCTTTTGCATCTTTTGTGGATTTATAGATCAGTGTGTACTTGAGAAAGTGCGTGGGAATGAAGTTTGTCAGCGAGAAACAAAACTTCAACTATCGATCATTTTAAGCAAGTTCAGAGACGTCCTGTGAAGTTAAACTATTCCAAAAGATCCAAGCCTCCTGCCAATTTCATACAGTGTTGCTGGAAGCGCCATTTACAGTCCTTCAAGTGTTATTACTCATAACTCTAACATTAGTGAAAAGTGCAGAGCAACAATTACTGAACCGATTTAGGTTCTAAAATAAATTAATAACTTGACACATTCAAAAGTGAATTGTATAAATATTTGAAGGGATGGGAAAATGAGGAAGGAGCAGGGAAATTAATTGAATAGTTCCATCAACCAGTAGACACAATGGCTGACTGGCAGCATTCAGTGCTGGACTGTCTATAATTCTGTGGCACTTCTTAACAAGCCAAAGCATGCAGTTCAAGTAAGAGCAAAACTCATGAGTAAACCATCAATATGAAAAGGCTTTGGGTGGCATTCTCCGTTGCGCCAGCAGCACACCCATTCCTACGGGTTTCTCGCCAGCGTGGGGTGGTCACATTGGTTAACAGAGAATCCCGCTGTTGGCAAGGGCGTGCCGCTGAGGAAGACGTGGCTGGCAGACTGGACGATCCCGCACTTTAAGTTACTACCAAAGCAATATACAAACATTAAAGACTGGAATTTGTTTAATTCAGCGGGGTGGACCATCCCTAGGACCAAGTGACTTGCCAGGCCATTTGAGAGTCAACCACATTGCTGTGAGTCTGGAGTCACATGTAGGTCCGACCAGGTAAGGGCAGCAGATTAAAGAACATTAGTGAATTAGATGGGGGCTTTTGTAAGAAATGGCTTTGCGGTCACCAATGTGCTTTCAATTCCAGATTTTGTATTGAATTCAAAGTTCAGTATCTGCCACAGCAGGATTTCAACCCAGACTCCCCAGAACATTATGTTGGGTCTCCAAATTACTGGCCCAGTGAAAAATACCGCCATGCCACTGTCTCCCCCTCATGTGCCTTGGGAAGATGTGAAAGGGGATTTTGCATCGAATTTTGCCTTACCTGGTTTGCACTAAAGCAGAAAAAAGTTTAGTTTTCACTGAATGAAATCGTTCTCAAGTAACATTCTATTTAAATATATAACAATTTTTAAGTTGACTAGATTGGAAATAACAAATCAAGAAAGGAAAATGAAACTGAATGAGTAAAAACATTTTCTCATTTTGACTGAATGGCAGCCAGCATCCCAGTGTCACCATGGGCGAGATTCTCCCAAAACGGGAGAAATCGTAAAGCTACCGTAAAACCCGGGCGGGTTTTACGGCAGCGCGCCCCTTCCCGACGGGGGACCGATTCTGGTCCCCGGTCGGGGCTAGCAGCCCGACGCCGTAGGCACCGGCAAGACGGGCTTAACGAAAATCGTTAAGCCCGCTTACCGGAGTTAGCGCCGGCTGACGCGTCATATGACGTCAGCCGCGCATGCGCAGTTTGGAAGACTCCAACCCGCGCATGCGCGGGTGACGTCATCGCGTTTTTGCGCGAAACCCGCGCATGCGCGGGCCGGGTTGCCCCTCAGCCGCCCCGCGAATGGATACTGCGGGGCGGCGGAAGGACAAGTAGTGCGCGGGCATCGGGCCCGCTGCCCGCGATCGGTGCCCACCGATCGCGGGCCCATGGCACCCTTGGCACGGCCGTGGTACTGCCGTGCCAATCGGTGCCATGGTTATAAAAAGCGAGTTGGTGACGCCGTTTTTACGAACGGCAAGACCAGGTGTGTTTGCCGTTCGTGAAAACGGCGGAAAGGGCTGGGACTTCGGCCCATCTAACAGCTGTGAATCGCTGCCGGCCGTAAAAAAACGGCGGCAGCGATTCGGGTCGGGACTTCGGCGGGGGGGTGGGAGAATAGCGGGAGGGCGGGAAAAATGTCGGGAAGGCCCTCCCGCTATTCTCCCACCCGTCGTGGGGGGCGGAGAATTTCGCCCCATGTACCTGTGGAAGAGGTGTATTCTCACCATATATTAATAATAATCTTTATTAGGTGTCACAAGTAGGCATACATTAACACTGCAATGAAGTTACTGTGAAAATACCCTAGTCGACACACTCCAGCGCCACTTCAGGTACACTGAGGGAGAATTCAAAATGTCCAAACTACCTAACAGCACATCATTCAGGACTTGTGGGAGGAAACAGGTGCACCCGGAGGAAACCCACGCAGCCACAGGGAGAACACGCAGACTCCGCACAGATAGTGATCCAAGCCGGGAATCGAACCCGTGTCGCTGACGCTGTGAAGGAACAGTGCTAACCACTGTGCTACCGTGATCCACTGGATGCGATAGGTTGGGTATTAAAGCAGAACCATTGTTATGAAACACTTACTTCGCCCATAGTTGGATCATCAGCTTTATATGCATCGAGTTTATCTTGGACCAGCTGTGCAAGCATGGCATTTTCTTTATAATCCCTGAAATGTAAAAGCAGTATATTACTGAAAAAATACCAACACAGTTAGGGACAGGTTTTCAACAACTCTCAGACTTTTCCTGTTTGAAGAATGACCCAGCCATAGAACATTAAAGTAGAAGTGCTGCAATTTTACTAACATTTAACTAAATAGTCAATCCCATACTGACTGTGCCTCTTTTTTGAGCAACAACATTTCTTCAAACTTTGACACAAATTTGATTTGATTTTACAGTCTAGAACCCACATTGCACAGCTTTGCACGACAGAAACTAGAATCAGGAATGTAATGGCGTGCGGCAGCCCATATGGTTTTTTCCAATTGAGGGGCAATCTAGTGTGGGCAATCCACTGCCCTGCACATTTTTGAGTCGTGGTGGTGAGACCCACACAGACACGGGGAGAATGTGCAAACTCCACATGGGCAGTGACCCGGGGGCGGGATCGAACCCCGGTCCTCGGCACCGTGAGGCGTCAGCCCATATTTAAAGAAAAAGTCAAAACAGCATGCTGGGCACACTGACGTCTCTGGCTGCATTTCTGACTCTCACTCCCCTTGCCTGAAACTCTGCTCCAAGAACTCCAACTTGTGCAATCTCCCACACCTTCTGGATACACCGACTTTGTGTGATAGTGTGAAACTCATGATAGTGAATTGGCAGCCAGTTTTAGATCTCTCCCCATTTATATTCCATTGATGTCAATGGGAATGTAATTGTGTCAGACGAGCCTTTCAAACCAGCTTGATCCTGGTTGAATCTCTGATATGCGCTGAACTCCAGCAAGGTTATTGTGCGTCGTGACAAATGGCTGTGGTGTCTTTTGCCGGGGAGGAGGAGGGGGTTTGTTTTGCCAATCTCAGAATATTATAATTTTACAAGTGTCAGGAACCTTAAGTCACCTGCTTAAACACAAGTTGGTGATGTCCAGCTGGATTGCCTTTCAGTCTGATAAAGGTCATAGTTTGTTTGTAAAAAAAATATAAAATTGTGTTAATTTTTAAAAGCTATTGATATTGTCATCCAATCCTCTTACTATGCTTTCCTGAGGAAAGACAATAGAAGACAAATAGGATCCAAAATTTCATGCCCGACGTTATCACGTTATGTCAGTAAAATTCTTTTTCTGCTGGTACTGTGCAGCACACCATTCCTTAGCCTCCAGAGCAGCTAATAAGCATGAATTAGATCCATGCCAATGGCTTTTTCCAACCCTCCAATTAAACAACACATTTGTGTGTGCGCATGTGTGTGTGCGCAAACATGTGCATGTGAATGCGTTCATGTGTGTGCATAAACTTGTACGTGTGAACATGTGCATTTGTGCGCGTGCATGTGCTTTTGTGAATGTATGCATGTGTTGGCATATGAACTCGTGTGTGTGTGCATGAGGATGTGTGTGTGAGAGAATGTGGAGTGTGAGTGTGCATGCAAATGTGCGTGCGTGAATGTGCATGTGTGAGTGAGCGTGTGTAAGCTCTCTTTAGGTCTTTTTCACAATGAGTAAATTGGGACCTATCCTATAAATTTTCTACCCTTGACAGTGTTTGTAGTTCCTCATACTATTGAATGCGGTAACTTTCCACAACGCAAATTATGATTTAACTTCAGTGGATCACGGTACATCATATTGACTTGCAGCGAATTGCAGCACTGGTTACGCAACCCAGATATTTTGCAACGGTTCCATGCACGGTGATCTACACTTTCCAAGTGATTGACACATCCTTATGACAGAAAAAAGTGGAGAAAAAGAGAACACAATATAGGCTACTAAGCCTGCTCCTTCTATTTATTCATATCATGACTCTACCCTAACTAATGTCTTGATGGGACTGGCTGCCTAAATATTCACTGATATGAAAAGCTAGCCAAGCGAATCTCGAGAATATTTACCCATTCCCCTGTCTCCTTTATTCAACTATGGTCTACTGCCCTCCGGAAACAACATTCCATCATCCCATCCCTCCATTTCCAGCACCACGGGGTATTTTATATCCAAGGTGGGTCCCTTTTCCAATACTATTCAGCGATCATAACAATCAAACGGTACTACCCTCACCGCGGGGAGCAGCAGCCTTTTAGGAAAAAGGATGGGTGCATATTTTAAAATGTGCTCTCACCCCCTGTATCTGACTGCAGGATACTCTTTCAGTGTGGCGCAGAGGGTTGCAATCTGCTCTGCTAATCGTTCCATGAGAGGATTTCGCAACTGTGTCTTGTGGGGGCTGTAAAAGCTCTGGAATGCATCTGGTACATCCAACGAGTAAACCTGAAACACAGAGAATAGTCGTTCCATTCCTTTTAGAGACGCATGTCTTATAGATCAGGATACAATGGTGCTCGTTCATTCATGAAGAGTGGTCTGGTCTACTCTCGTGTCAGGACTATGTCAGGGCAGACCACTGGCTATTATGTGCATGGCACTGCACAAGCGGTCTGGCTTGGAGAAAGCTGCGCACCTTGGTGTTCCTGTACGCTGGCGATCACCTATCGACGTGATAATCTGAAAAATGCCAACACAACCTAAGCATGCGCGTTTAAGTCTGTCCCCTGAATGAACTGTTCATCCATGCCCTCTCCAATGCACTTTATATGTGAAATTCAGTCAACTGACTTGACCCAAGGGTTTTTTTTTTTAAACTGACCATTTTATTTCTGTACTGTGTTTAGTTATGAACCTAAATAATTACAGGGCCAACTCATGCGGACGTAAGCCACTGTATAAAGAATGAAAAAGACTGGAGCGTGCCGAATGCCATCTGTTCGTGATCACGTGACAGGTTCCTCAGTCGAACTGGACGAACCTGCTGTTTGACAGATGGGCTGCGCAATCCTTGGTGCCTGGCTCTCATTGGTCATTGGGCTGTAATCACTGATGTTTGCTGCAACTAACCGCCACTGAGGCAGTCAGCAGAGTGAGACAACCTTGCACTAAATTACACTTGACAAGGATTGCGAAAACAACTCAGCCGGGTTTAGGAGCATTAAGAGATTGAAATGAATCCACTAAATGCAGTGAGGCGGGTACTGCAAGTTCGCTTTTCAAACGCTCCTGCCACATTGAGGTATGAGATGATACCCACAAGAAAGTGGATGTTGCCAAAAGGCAATGCAGGATCCAGTGTATAAAGCGTACGTAGAATCATTCATATTTATTGCTAAACTCGGGCTCGCATGAATCCAAAAGCTGATGCATAATCATTAATAATTCTTCATCAAACTTTATTCAACACCTCTTGCAGCTTTCAGCACGGTAGGTTTTCTCTTTTGGGACCTGGAATTAAAGGGGTTGATATATTCACTCCAGAGACTGGGATGTTGAGTATCTTCAAATTGGGTTGGCTCCATTTGGAAAGGGGCCTACTGCCGGGTGTCCAAAGTGTCAGCCTGTTTCAGGTGATGTGGGGATCTTTTAAACATGGAAATGGAGGTTTTATGCTGTTCGAGATCGGAACTTGTCAGTGCCTGCACGGCACACACTCCAAGCAGTTCAATGGGTGATGGTGCCAATCAGGATCACCAAGAGTAAGTACTGAGTTATTTTTGCAGGCCGTGGAGGAGCAGGAGGGAACATCTCAGGCCCACAAAAATCATCATATTTTGAGGAGACGGGGGGCGTAGAGGGGGGGGGGGGGTTCTTTGGCAACTAAATGTGCAACTGATCAGAATGAGCCACCGGTTGGACACCTAAAAGGAGAGATGTAATAGAGGTAGTGAGAAATATGACGGGTTTTTATAGGGCAAGTAGGGAGAAATTGTTTCCTCTGTCAGGGTTGGCAACAAGAGTCTACAGATTTAAAGTAACTGGCAAAATAACTAGAGAGAAAATAAGGATAATTTCTTCCCACCGAGGGTTGAGATGTGAAACACACAACTGGAAGTGTGGTGGAATCAAAATCCGTAGTAACTTTAAAAAGGCAATTTGACATTTTTTTTATTCGATCATGAGATGAGGGCATCAAAAGAGGAAACTTACTGTGCTGAAAGCACTTACTGCCCATCCTTGAGGGCAATTAAGGGTCAATCACATTGGATCTGGAGTCACATGTAGACCAGACCAGGTAAGGACAAGATATTTCCTTTCCTCAAGGACATTAAAAACACCCATCTGGTTCAGTAATGACAATCAACAATAGTTTCATGGTCATCATTAAACTTTTAATCCCATATTTTTATTGAAATCAAATTTCACTATCTGCCGTGGTGGGATTTGAACCGAGGTTCCCAGATTATTATGCTGGGTCTCTGGATTACTAGACCAGCAACAATACAACTACACCACCGCCTCGCCATGTCCCTGGACACAGTTGCTAGCTTACAGAGGGAAAAGCTGGAGTGTGGGACTAAATTGGACAGTTCTGTCAAATAGCTGGTACAGGCAGCGTGAGTCGAATAGCCTCCATCTGCGTTATCAGATTTTACGACTTTGTGATGCTATAAACACAATGAATGTTAAAAATAAGGAGATTTCATGGGTGGCGCAATGGTTAGCACTGCTGCCTCATGGCACCGAGGTCCCAGGTTTGATCCCGACCTTGGGTTACTGTCTGCGTGGAGTTTGCACATTCTTCCCGTGTCTGCATGGATCTCACCCCCACAACCCAAAGATGTGCAGGGTAGGTGGATTGGCCATGCTAAAATGCTCCTTAATTGGAAAAAAAATTTCGACAGTCTGAATTTATTTTTTAAAGATATAAAACAAAAGGGGATTTCAAATATCAAAAGGATGCCAGGAATCAACGATACAAAGCAATATAGAGGGAGGTTTTGGGTGTTTAAAACAAATCCCCCCAAAATTGTGCAGTGGGGAACAGAGGGAGGGAACAACGAGAAAGAGTTGTGAGGTGAGCCACAAAACATTCACTTCAATTTTTAGAGTTACTCTATTTGGTACACGAAAGCCCTAATTTGTACTTTAGGACCTTGCCATTGGTGAGAATTCACATGCTGGGAATACTTTGTAAGGTAGTACTTGATCCCTTTGATGTGGAGATGCTGGCGTTGGACTGGGGTGAGCACAATAAGAAGTCTTCCAACACCAGGTTAAAGTCCAACAGGTTTGTTTCAAACACTAGCTTTCGGAGCACTGCTCCTTCCTCAGGTGAACCTGAGGAAGGAGCTGTGCTCCGAAAGCTAGTGTTTGAAACAAACCTGTTGGACTTTAACCTGGTGCTGTAAGACTTCTTACGTTGATCCCTTTGGTCAGGTACTTTCACATAGATAGATGCCTGGCAGCGATATTACACCAATCAAACATCAGCTATGTGGCAATGAATAACTGTCTCCTTTTCCTGCCCTCCTCCATCACATATCGTACTCTCGCTCTAGCATGGAAAGTCAAACCATTCCAAATACAAGGCGGCAAATTCTCTGCCTCCCCAGCCGCGTGTTTCTCAATGGCGTGCCGTCAGTTTCTCAATGGCCCGCAGCGGGATTCTCCGTTCCCACCACCGGTCAATGGGATTTTCCATGGTGGCCACCTCATGCCGCCAGGAAACCCACGGGCTGGGGTACGCTGCCAGCGGAACGGAGAATCCGGCTGGCGGAGAATTCACCCCAAGGTAACTGAGGTGAATCACAATCCTAGTAATTCACACTGTGTTATATTGTATGTGTTGTGTCTATGTAAGCTCGGTATACGAGCAGTTGCGCGGCTCTGCCCATAGGGGGAGATGAGGAGTTTGTACTGGGCTCCACCCTTGGCTCAACCCATGGTTCCGCCCATGGCTCTTCCCACTAACCGGAAGTATAAAGATCTGCAGTTGTGAGCCTGCTGCCCGTTCATCTCGTCGCAGGCAGGCTTAGTTGTAAGACTATTAAAACCACTGTTCACTTCCAACCACGTGTCTTGTAAATTGATGGTCACATCAGTAACTGACAAAAGTTCTCGTATTTAACACTGAAAAATTCCCCCAGCCACCTTTACCTCCCCTTGTGACTGGTGAATAAAATGTCTTACCTGTGATTCATATGGAAGAAAGGCAATGTTGATTTCAGTTAGGGTTTTGATAACCTTTGATGTACGAGACTTTACCAGCTCATTAAACAATGGATCTGCACAAGCTGTGAAACATGAAGGCGACAGTTTTTACTCCTCTCTTAAACAGCAAGGTCAATGGCACAAACACCGCAATAAGTATAAATACAAGCAGCAGACAAGTGACACTCTGGGTATTTGTACTCAACCTTTTATTTGCTTTGAAAGTGAAAATCGCTTATTATCACAATTAGGCTTCAAATGAAGTTACTGTGAAAAGCCCCTCGTCGTCACATTCCGGCACCTGTTCGGGGAGGCTGGTACAGGAATTGAGCTGTGCTGCTGGCCTGCCTTGGTCTGCTTTAAAAGCCAGCTATTTAGCCCAGTGTGCTAACCCAGCCCCTTAAGCTTTGTCTCCACTTTTACAATTTCTCTTGTATTTCCCACAGGGACTTCCAATTCTTCCAATTTGAGACTAAGTGCAGTGGCAGGAGCCTCCTGTGGCGCTTTTCCCGCGGGCCTGAATGCTAGGAACCCGTGCCACATTCTAGGCTTAGGACCTTATTAATTATGCACAGAAGAATTTGTCTGATTCGTCTGCCTGCTGTCAGAGGGCGGGTTCAAAGGCCCTGGTGCCATATTAAGTACCATATTAAGTTTGAATGTGCACTCCAAACACTCTCTCCAGCCCACATGTCTTCACAGACTGTGCAGGATGCCAACAACCCAAAGGAAAAAGGCTAGTAGCCTCAAGAATAAGTCTGTTCCTTGATCCAATCACCTTCCCCCCTTAGCCCATCACCTGTGAGGCACCCCTGCTGCACTTGGACCTCTACCCACCCTGGGGTTTTAGTGTACCCCCTTCCAGTAAACAATAAAAATAAAGACCCTCTTTATGAGCCTTTCATGCAACCTTGTTGGGGTCCAACTTCCCTCCCCCAGTCTTCCCTCTGCCTTTCATTGTCTGTCTTCTTCACCCTGCCCCTTACCCATCTGTGTGATATCGCGAGCCCTCACCCTTCCGCCTCCCTTGCAAAGCCCTTTTCCAAATTCCCCCCTTGTCTGCATCAGGCTACACAGCAGGCAGCCATTTTAATGCACATTTATGAGATATAAATGGCAATCATGCCACCAGCCAGTGGGGAAATCAGCCACCATTAACCCTCCATTGGAGATTTACAATGCGATTTTACACTGGTGGGATTCAGATTTTTTGACTCTGACCCCGCTCACCACCATACCTGCAGCGGGTCAGAAGGGAGAAATCTGCTTTGGGATTCTAACAAAAAAAAGGAATACAATACGTTCTATCAGGTGCAACCTGTCCCTTCAAAAGAAAAATCACATGACTGAACTAAGGGCTGGTTTAGCACACGGCTAAATCGCTGGCTTTGAAAGCAGACCAAGGCAGACCAGCAGCACAGTTCAATTCCCGTACCAGCCTCCCTGAACAGGTGCCGGAATGTGGCGACGGGGTTTTTCATAGTAACTTCATTTGAAGCCTACTTGTGACAATAAGCGATTTTCATTTTCATAAAGTGGGATATCATTTTGAAACGATCACTTGCTTGGTCCATTTGTTAAAAATTCAAAAGTCTTGCTAATGGTCAAATCACTGCTCCCAGTAACTGTGAAATAAATACTTTATGCTACCATCTGTGAATCATGACCATTATTATGCAACAAAATTATAACAGCAGCCTAACATCAGTGATATTTTAGGTCTAGTTGTAATCAGGCATTAAGGCTGAGTCAATCTCCCATGACGTTGCACCAGGAAGCTGTTCTTCATGCAGGTATTCAGCGCGATAGGCTGAGGTAACCAGTAATTTGAAATACAAGGCCCCAGTTTCTCTTAAGACGCTAGAGTCTTATAACTAACTTCAATGTTGACACTATCACCCGCAAAACTCCAAATGGGCATAAGTGGAACACATATCCCTTCGATCATCTGTATACTTACAGTCTGTGAAGAAAACGTGGGCCGCTCTGTACTTAGAAGAGGGAGCGTCCTTAAAATCATTGATCAGTGCACGCACAGACTGGAAAGATAAAATCTCAATGACATAATGTTCACTTTCAACAGGAAGAACTACATTTCAACCAAAAACAATTCTTTAACTAAATAGCTATTGCACTGCTTTTGCTGATCATTCCAATAAGCCGATTATTTTTACATGTGTACAGTTAGGAAAAGTTAGATTAGTGATACAGTTGTGTTGCTGGTCACTTCTTGTCAAAGTGTGAGGTGGTTTTCAAACAGTGCTGCGGTTTATTCGGCCTGTTGATAGAATATTTTTTTTTGACAATTGTTTTGATCGATTGAAGGGAGACAATCTGAATCCCAGGCAAAAGATGAATCAACAAATAAGAGTACATCTGATACATTTCTCAAATCAGGTGTAAGTGTTAAACCAGCGGGTATCAGGATTTCCCATGAATAACCTTAATGTCGGCTTGGGTTCGACAAATTGAATTTTCAATGGTAAGGGAGATTTTGAAATTTCTCATTCCGTAGAACACTTGCAAGTCCCATTTAACCATGTTTTCTAGTGTTTCCAAATTACAACTTCAACAAAAGGGAACTCTGTGATCTACTTCATCCTCTGTAGCATCACCTGTTTCCACTACTCCGGAAACCATCACATAAGTAATGCATTGTCAGTGTGGCCTAACACCATCAGTACAATGGTACAAGTACTGGGTGTTTGTCACATGATCGTTTTTCTCCAAAAGTTTGTCTGTGTTTGACCATGAATGGCTTGTAAACACAACCCGCATTTCCACTTCCTCTGGCACCTTCTATGTGACAGTTCAGTACTTGGGCACCGTTCAGTGTAAGCACGATGTGGAGATGCTGGCGTTGGACTGGGGTGAGCACAGTAAGAAGTCTTAAAACACCAGGTTAAAGTCCAACATGTTTGTTTCAAACACGAGCTTTCGGAGCACTGCTCCTTCCTCAGGTGAATGAAGAGGTATGTTCCAGAAACATATAAGACAAAGTCAAAGATGCCAAGCAATGCTTAGAATGCGAGCATTCCAAATGCTCCATTATTATTCCAAATTCCCCGAGGAGGAGGTCAGTGTGGTTTTTTGCTGTGGCGTGTTGGAACTGTTCATCGATGAGTCAAGCGCCATATCCCGTTCGTACAAGGGCATCTTTCAGCGTCTGTAGATGTCTGTTATGCTCCTCCAGATATCTCCTCTAGCGTAACAGATGCCACACAACCCTGCCATGGCAATCTCTGCAAGACGTGCCAGATCATCGACATGGATACCACCATTACATGTGAGAACACCACCCATCAGGTACATACTCGTGCGACTCGGCCAACGTTGTCTACCTGAATGATTCACCTGAGGAAGGAGCAGTCTCCGAAAGCTCGTGTTTGAAACAAATATGTTGGACATTAACCTGGTATTGTAAGACTTCTTACAGTGTTAGCACTGACATTGGTTGGCAAGTGGTACCTCGCCAAGAAATCTTCGCATGTCAAAGTAAATGCTGCAAATTTCAAAATCAGTGTTTGTGTGTACTTTTTTTAAAAAACCTGTGAGATTGGTTAATGCTCTAACTTACTTCTTCAGAGGGCGTGATGAGATACACGGCTTCCAAACTGGGGAGTGGCTCTCTCCTTTGTGTTATGTCCTCCACAACTTCAAGCAGCGTCATGAAATGGAACAAAGCGAAGTTCAAGTGAACAAAGGTTAGCCACAGCTGTAAAAGCAGCTGGCCCCATCACACTGCCCACAACCACCCCCTACACCCCATCTCTCACCCCTCTCTCCCACCGCATCCCCCCCACCACCCACCCACCCCCACCCAAAACCACACCCCACCCTCCCCACCACCCATCCTAGCCCCTCCACTAGGGTTATGTGCAGGGTAGGTGGATTGGCCATGCTAAATTGCCCCATAATTGGAAAAAAAAGCAACCATTTTCAAGGTGGCGGGCAGGCCAGGACTGCAGGCGGGTACGGGGACAGATGTTTTAGCCTTCGCCTCGCTGATTGCCCAGAGGCAGGTCATGTTGGAGCGAAGGTCAGCTTCTCCGCCCTGTGCCTCGGCTTTGGCGGCGGGGTTTCTACTGGAATTTTTGACTCTCGAGAAGGTGAAGATTGAGCTGAGGGGGTTGAAGGACAGGTTCTACAATTCATGGGGAATGTTTATCATGCACTTTCAAGAATTGGTTACCAGCGAACATTAGAGGGGGGGAGGGGGGTAGTTGGGGTTATTGTTGTTCTTGAGTACACTGTTTACTGAATGATTGTTAATTTTCTATTTTACTTGGAATGTACGGATGACGGTTTGGTCTGTATATTGAATGGGGTGATGTTTTTCTTTTCTTGTTTATTTGATGAAAATGTAGAAAATGAGGATAATTTTAAAAAGTTTAATTGGAAAAATAGAATTGGGCATTGTAATTTCTTTTTTAATGACTTGTTGCTTTCTTATTTCTTTGCTTGTTGCTAAGTTTTTAAATAAAACTGTACTCTGAACCTCGCAGGACAGTTGCGAACTTTTAAGAAGGATGGCTTGCATCCGTGACAGGGGTTTTCAAAACCATTTTTGAGGCAAAGCTCAACTTTGCTCAGAAGTTTCAAAACATATCTTCATTGAAGGCGACTGCAAAAAACTCTGATTGTGAAGCCGAGGATGTCAATAATAACAGGAACACTCACTTGTGATGCCCTCTGTCATAATATCAGTCATCTTGCAACAGGATGACAGCATCCGCATGCTGAGCTGATCCACCACCAGCACCTAATAAAATACACAAAGACAATCGCCAGGTCAGGAAAAGCAGTGCTGCACCTCATAGAAAGGTTCTGCCCTCTATATTAATGATTGAGCTGTTTTACAGCTGAGTTGGTTCTGTCGTTTTTGATGAAATGTTCGACGTACAGGTGGATATCGCAATTTGCTTCATGAATGTGTCATGATATGCAGAAATGCTGATAATGATATACAGACAGGCACAGACAGGCAGCTAATGAAACAGTGAACAGGACATGACCAATGAGCAGCCAGGACACTCAGGGGTGGTATCTCACTATAAAAGGCACGACGCACTCACATTCCGCCTCTTTCCACTGATGAACATCTACAGAGTGAGTCAGGGTGTATGTACAGTATCACACCTCCAGCACGTGGCTAAGAGCTAGTCTGGTTCAGTCAGACAGAGTAACCACACTTAGGTTAGCAGAGAGTCGAACTCACAGAGAACTGTGCTAACTGTGCTGCTGGTTCAATAAATCAGATTGAACTAACTTCAAGGTCTGGAGTATCTTTTGGTTAAAGCTGCATCCAGTTGCAGCCTGTGTTATCCCAGAGTACATAACACGACAGAATGAAGACCTCACCTTCACACGTAGCAAAGAGAATTGAGAATTTCTTATTCACAGGTGGAACACTTTGCACCATGCGTATGTGGCAGGTGGGCCTTTGGTGAATTTCCTCTCACCATACAATGGTCAGCAGCAAACAAGCAAATGCCTCACTCTCTGTGAAGTGCAGCTCTCAGAATCAGACTTATTTCTCACACCCATTTACAAAAAAGCTCACTATCTTTTTAAGTACAGCAGCTGTGACAAATTTTGAATTTGTTTCTCTTCATGCATTTTATTGACATCCACCACAAATGATAACTCCAACTCCGTTTTATAAGACGTCTCCTTTGCACTTTGAAACCCAGTCCAGGTTCATGTGGCGAGGTCTCTTTTTCCTCACCCCATTTCACATGGCAAACTATTGCTTACGTCCATGTGGGAAATGTAACTTTCCAAACTCTTCCCTTTCTCAAGTTATTTGAATAACTTGAATTGTTGAACAGATAAGTGACGTAAATAGGCTGCTCTTGTGCCCAGATAAAAAGTGAGGACTTCTCTCTTGAATTCCTTCAGGATCCCAAATTGGGTCAGAATGGCGTCCAGACATTGGGCGGAATTTCCTCACCCGCCCCCAGACAGAATCGTGGTGAGTGGGGACATTTAATTTTTGCGGGAGGCAGAAAATCTGTTTCCCAATGGTAGGATAAACTGTTGGAATTGTATTCTCCTGACCCACGAGGCGGATTAAATGCAGGTTAAGTTTTCCAACAAACAATGTTGGGAACCCCATTTGCATACATTAGCCTCTCCGTGTACTCATTAAAAGGCCACCTCAGCAGAATTAACTTCACCCTCCAAAGCACATTCTCCGCCAGAGAGAATTTAGAAAGTATAGTCTTACGGATGTACATAAGTGGCATACAGCTGGCAAGCTTCATGTCTTCCATAACTTTAAGGTCAGTAGATGTTTCTTTCACCTTTTTGGATACCGTGCACAACTTCACTCATAGCAGCACCAGTAGCAAAAGCAGGACCATGGCTGGACCCGGGAGGCAGGTGAAGCGGGGAAGGGCGGGGGGCGGGGGTCGGGGGGGGGGGGGGGGGGGGGGCGGTAAAGAGTGCCTTGAGGGCGAGGCTGATGCTGCCAATAGTGGGGTTCTGGGGGTAAACGCATGTTCCAGGTCAGAGAGGCAGAGAGGGGGGTGGGATGCAGTAGAGTGGGAGGTCCAGTATGAGAGTTTGGTAGGTGAAGGTCTCATGGGTGGAGGCAAAATATGGAGACCAAATAGACAGGTGGCTCAGACAAGGTAAGAGGGCAGGGCCAGGGTGGGTAATGGGATGGTGATGGATGTAGACTCCGAGAGGAGGGAAGGTGTGTGGAGATGGAGGTCCAAGGTAACAGAGGGAAGTTCACAGGTAACAGAGGGAAGATGAATGGTGTAATTGGGTGGGTGGAGGGTGGCGGGATGGGGAGTGGGGGGGCGGGGGTTGCTGGTAGAAGATGGTTGACTAAGTCTAGAAGGTGACATGCACCATTTTACAATCTGACTGAACCATGCAGCTAGTCACTCAGTCACTCAGTGAGATCCCTCAAAGTGGGAGGACAATCTTTTTGGTGGGTGGAGTTCAAGATCAGCATAAGTGGCCAATTAAAGGGACATCCAAATAATGATGAGACAACTGGATGTTCTCCTCTCCGTGGTGAAGCCCACACAGCAGTAGGATTGTTCCTGACTCATGGGTCTCATAACATATTGAGACCCCAGCAAATTATGGAGCTACTGCTTGCCATTGGCTGAAGGATGAGGGAGGGGAATGAAAGGAGGGATGGATGGATGGAGGGAGGGAGAGGGAGTGAGGGATGGATGGATGGATGGAGGGATGGGCGGATGGACGGATGGATGGATGGATCCAAGGGGCCAGGCTACGGAACAGCAGCCAACTCACAACCCCCAACCTCCATCCTCCCAGATGAATGGACATGGCTGTCCATGTAGTTAGCCTTTCCATGCTGCCACGGCAATAGTATTTCTACAGTCTGGAGGATCATGAACGCAAACAGGATAGTGTTAGTGGGAGGCTTCTTGCGGATGGCTCACATCACCCTGCTCAGCAATATCTCCATGCACAGTCATGTATGAATGGGAGTAGCACCTCCTCTGACCCTCCATGATGACCTTCACCTGGAAGGGGTGGGTGGGAATGCCATCTCTTGACAGAGACTAAGTGAAGGGCTTAGCACTTGTCCGCTGCCTTTCAGATGGAGGGAAACCTGTTAAGAGCATGCCCACTAAATATATCACTTCAATTCGTTCACGCATCCACTGAGGCGTCGCTAATGCAGGCCGCAGGCTACCCAGCCATTTTAATGGCTTCCATCCAGATGAGGAGGGGGGGTGGCACATTGATTGGTCAGCACAGGTGCAGGAGAGCAAAGGTCAGAGCAGCAAGAGGCAGTAGAATGTGGACCACTGCAATGGCACGCATTGGCCTGGCCATGGGTGTACCGCCAGCGGTGCTTTTATCAAGAGATGAGCAAAAGGCAATGTGGTTGTTCACATCTGTCAGCTTTGCCAGTATGAACTGCAGCCGCCAGGACTCTGGAGGAGTAATGCAGAGCTCCTGAGCAGCATTGAATGAATGTCTGTCCAGGAGCCCTTTATAAATGGCTCCATGATGTAACAGCAGAGCAAGTGATTTCCTGTCTACCCTGCCACGAGACTCGCCAAGCTCCTCACAAATGCATAATTAATGAGCTGAACAGCAGAAGATCGCAGGTGTTCGGTCAGCTCAATCACGCTGTCCTTCCCGCACGGACTTCGACTCCAGAATGGAAGATTCCACCCATTGATCCACAGCCTCCGGCAAATTACGTCTTAACCAACAAATTAACAATCAAACTTCGCTTTGAAATCCCACTTGCCTCACTTTTGCAATTTTCTCGAGAGGAATTTTCTGAATTAATCTTCCAACCTGCAAGATCACCTCAGGGCAAAATGCCTGAGTTTCTCCATATAAATCAGACCCGAGCGAACAGCATTATTGATCCTCTCTTTCCTTTGTTCCTCAGTGACCAAATCTGGACAAGGTGTAGTCTATCCTGAGCACTGCACAATTTCACCATCATTTGCTCTGATATATAGTACATCCTTCTGTCTTGGATGATGTTTTATTTATTTTATTCATTGCGGCTCTCTAGAGCACAGCTGATTAAAATAAAACACCAAGGAATTATAAACATTAGAAATGAGTGTAACCATCAGCTCCCGATATTCTGAGCTGTGCTCCTACATATGCCAATTTCAATAAGAACAGATCAATTTCAACATCCAAGCCACGGTCATTGGACCCTCCCTATCCACAAAGCCATGTAATCCTTTGGAAAATCCTTACTAAAATTCCACGGCTAATTATGGGTTAAAGAGCATTATCATTTTATGTTATCTTTATTTTCTTCCCTCTCCACCACCCTGTCCCTCTACGTT
Source organism: Scyliorhinus canicula (assembly GCF_902713615.1). Lineage (NCBI taxonomy): Eukaryota > Metazoa > Chordata > Chondrichthyes > Carcharhiniformes > Scyliorhinidae > Scyliorhinus > Scyliorhinus canicula. The sequence goes on along the minus strand of NC_052166.1, from coordinate 37,830,584 downwards.
GCGTGTGTGTGTGATATAAGTGAGGCGAGTTGGAAAGGGGTAATAGATAGTCAGCTACCTACTGAATGATATTTTTGTTAAATAATAAATTACTTGTGTTAAATTCACAAAACTGGTAACTGCAGTTTATTGGGCTCAGCCAAGGCCCTCAGGTATTTTAATATAACATCCAATTTCACTTGTGTTGTGACTCCAGGTCAAGTGGGGCTGGAATTAGGGCAGCATGGTGGCCTAGTGGTTAGCACAACCGCCTCACGGCACTGAGGTCCCAGGTTCGATCCCGGCTCTGGGTCACTGTCTGTGTGGAGTTTGCACATTCTCCCCGTGTCTGCGTGGGTTTCGCCCCCACAACCCAAAAATGTGCAGAGTAGGTGGATTGGCCACACTAAATTGCCCCTTAATTAGAAAAAATAATTGGGTAATCTAAATTTTAAAAAAAAAAAGTGGGGCTGGAATTGACCATGCACCATCCCAGGAGGGGCGGTGACAAAAGACAAAAGTCACATTTATACGGCACCTTTCTTAATGCCTCAAATCACTTTACAGCCAATTCAATACTTTTGAGTTAAAATTATTGGAATAATGTAGGCAACATTATCAAATGATGGGGCAGGCTTGAGGGGCTGAATTGCTTACTCCTGCTCAAAATATGTATGCTTGTATGTCATTCTGGATGGATGATATGAGTTTGGCGAGATGGCTTTTGTTATCCATAGTTATCTTGTGAATAGAGGGTGAAATCATGGCCGGAGTTCTGTGTATTTTGCTGCTAATGGAAGTCTGTGATTGTTTGGTGAATTAATTAGTGATTCCTGAAAGGGGGAAAAATATCATGCATGATTTAGGGAGAGAGTTAAAGCGGGTGGGGGGGGGGGGGGGGGAGAGTTGTAGGGGTGGGGAATTAGGAGCTCGGAAACAGGAGGAGCAATAACAGCCATGATTTCTCTCCCAGCCCTGGCAGCAGACGACCCTCCGCCACATATGGAGAGCACCAAGTAAACCCTGGCAGCCTCCCAGTGAGTTGCCGGGAAGGGAATATGCCCTACATGTCCACTCCATGGGCCAAAGAAGGGGTGCCCAGCAACAGCAATGGCTGCTTGTTCGGCAACTGCATCGCTGATGCCCCATGATTCCTCCAAACTTCGTCCATGATAGCTCTCGGGCCCCAACCTCCCAAAACGCAACTCACCTGTCCTCGGGTTTTTCAGAATCAACAACGGCAACAGCGAGTAATGCCACTGCTGAGACTACCACTAGCCTTCTGACTGAACTAGCAACCCTTAAATAGACAACAGCCTGATGGCGGCCTCTTAATTGCTCACGGATCGAAAAAAGCTGCCTCAGGTTTCACCCTCTGCTGAAAAGGTATAGTCTCCCCTTCAGCCTCATGGGTGGGACATCCAGGTCAGCAGCAACATTCATCCCCTTCTGCCACATAAGCTGCATTGAGCATCCCTGACATCTCCTGCTCTGTGCGGGTGATCATCGAGGGCGGGTCTACATCCCTATCAGCATTCATTACTGTTCTGCCTTGCTTCCCATTTTAAAAACTGGAATTAGATGAACATCCTTCCAATCCAACGGTCTCTCCAGCAAGTTGTGAAAGAAATAAACTAGTCTTGCAAGGAACGTAGGCAATCTTTTTCGGGACCGAGTTGGATGGCTATCAGCTGGGCTATATGATCTATTTTGATGTCCACTCATTCTATCGAAGGTGTTATCCTTAATCGATTCTAATATTTTCAATCCATGCTCAATGTAGCGATTATCCTGCCCAGCAACGTTCTTTATTAAATATCAAATATCGTCTCCCACTTGACTCCTTGACCCAAATCATCAGCACGGATTGACACCATGAAACGGAAAGATTCCTACCTTCCATTCTCCCTTCTTCTTCACCTTCTTGATGACATCATTCATAATCTCTGCAATCAGAAAGAAATGTCTATCAACTTTCAAAACAAACCAGGAGAAATGGAATGCAACCTTCCCACCTCAGCACAATCTGGATAATTGTGACTCTGTTTAAACAGGGATGGTGAGTGGGCAGCCCTTTTTCAGCTCTCCCGACTTTCATTTTCACTGAAGTGGCTGCAGGTAAACCTTCGGTTCTAGTTCAATGACGAGGCTTTTTTTTGGGGGCGGGGGGGGGGGGGTTTTACATCTGCCACAAAATGTAATCAGCTAGCCTGTGATATGTGTGTGGTAGATCCAATACTTTTATATATAACAGCTGGCCTTCCATGGGACTGCCCATGTGCTGGCACCTTTCATTCCAAAGAAAGCTCCAAAGTACTTAGCAACAGTCGATTACTTTTGAAGTGCGCAGCTGGCTCTTCCTCAACATTAATGATCAGAGCTTCTGAGTGGCGTGGTGTAACAACAGCAATGTCTCCCTCAATGTCAGCAAAACTAAGGAGCTGGTCATTGACTTCAGGAAGCGAAGTACCGTACACACCCCTCCCTGCATCAATGGGGCCGAGGTGGAGATGATTGACAGCTTCAAATTCCTAGGTAAGCACATCACCAACAATCTGTCCTGGTCCACCCACGTCAACGCTACAACCAAAAAAGCACAACAGCGCCTATACTTTCTCAGGAAACCAAGAAAATTTAGCAAGTCCACATTGACTCTTACCAATTTTTACAAATGCACCATAGAAAGCATCCCATCACAGTCTGGTATGGCAACAGCTCGGCCCAAGACTGTAAGAAACTACAGAGTTGTGAATGTAACCCAGTCCATCACATGAAACCGCCTCCCATCCATTGACTCTGTCTGCATCTCCCGCTGCCTTGGGAAAGTGGGCAGCATAATCAAAGACCCCTCCCATCTGAGTTATTCTCTTTATCAACCTCTTCCATCAGGCAGGAGATACAAAAGTCTGAGAAGATGCACTAACAGGTTAAAAAACAGCTTCTTCCTCATTGTCACCAGACTCCTGAATGACCCTCTTATGGACTGAACTGATCTTTTCACACATCTTCATTCCGTATGCTCACCCGATGCCGGTGTGTCTATGGATTTACATTGTGTATTAATGTATGTCCTATGTTTTTTCATGTATGAAACAATCTGTATGGACTGTATGCAGAACAATACTTTTCACTGTACCTTGGTACATGTGACAATAAATCAAATCAAATCAAAATCTCTTTCATCAGATGAATTTATTACTGTTTAAACCTTTTTAGATAGATCAGTGCTTTAATGGTTACATACTCTAGCTTTTCAACAAAGGACATGTATTGGTATAGACAGCACAGTGAGCACATCAGATTTAGGTTAATTATTTTTATATGTCAGACCACAGGTTAGGAGATGGTTACTTATTGTCACGAGTAGGCTTCAATGAAGTTACTGTGAAAAGCCCCTAGTCGCCACATTCCGGCGCCTGTCCGGGGAGGCTGGTACGGGAATCGAACCGCGCTGCTGGCCTGCTTGGTCTGCTTTAAAAGCCAGCGATTTAGCCTTGTGAGCTAAACCAGCCCCTGTGGACCCTGGAGAGTGTAATTCTTTCACTATTTTCAGGACACCAGTTAGAGAATCATAGGATTGCAGAGCACAGAAGGAGGCCATTCAGGCCATTTAGTCTGTGTCAGCTCGTTTAAAGAGGAATCCATTCCTCTCCATGCATTCCCCATATCCCTATAATCTGTTCCTTCTTTAACTATTTATCTTCCCATTTGAAGGCTATTATTGAAACATATCAGGCAACGCATTCTGAACCTTAACTGTTCATTGGATAAAGAAGCTTTTCCTCATAACATCTCTGATCCTTTTACCAATCACTTTATGCCCTCTTGTTGTCACCCCTTCAATCACTGGGATGTGGGGGCCGCTGGAAAGCCCAGCATTTAATGCTCATCCCTAATTGCCCTTAAACTGAGTGGCTTGCCAGACATTCCAGAGGGCAGAGGTAAGAGTCACACATTGATGTGGGTCTGGAATCACATGTAGGCAACACCACACGAGGACAGCAGATTTGCTTCATCAAGGACATTAGTGAGCCAAATATGTTTTTAATGAAAATTCATGCTTGTTTCATGGTCGCCATTACTGACACCAGCTTAATAATTCGAGATTTTTTTATTAATTGAGTTTAAGTTCCAACAGCTGCCATTAAGGGATTTGAGCCCATTTCCCTGAAGCCTCTGAATTATGTCTAATGCCATTAATACTATATCACCATCCCTTTCTTTTTTTAAATATAAATTTAGAGTATCCAATTCGTTTTTTCTTCCAATTAAGGGGCAATTTAGTGTGGCCAATCCACCTAACCGGCACATCTTTGGGTTGTGGGGGTGAGACCCACGCAGACACGGGGAGAATGTGCAAACTTCACACGGACAGTGACCTGGGGCTGAGATCGAACCTGGGACGTCGGCGCCGTGAGGCAGCAGTGCTAACCACTACTCCATCGAGCGGCTCCTCCACCATCTCTTTCTCAAAAGTATGCTCAGAAGCAACTGAAAAATCCATTTTTAATCCATGTACTAAAAACACACAAGACATAGTTCTACATTGTGGCACGTATGAATCTTAATGAGTTTTATTTTTAAATTCCATCTATTAAAATGATCCCAACTTTATGCTTCCTCCATTATCCAGAAGTCCATTCCATGTGTTTCATCAAAGAATTATTGAATCCCTACAGTGCAGAAGGAGGCCATTCGGCCCATTGACTCTGCACTGACCCTCCGAAAGAGCATCCCACCCTCGGCCCTTCTCCTCCTGTTATATTCCTGTAACCCCACCTAACCTTTGGACACTAAGGGGCAATTTAACATGGCCAATCTACCTAACGTGCACATATCTGGGCTGTGAGAGGAAACTGGACCACTCAAAGGAAAGCAAAGCAGACATGGAGAGAACGTACAAACCTCACACACACACGTCAGAATCAAACCCGGGTCCCTGGTGCTGCTAGGCAGCAGTGCTAACCACTGTACCACTGTCTATCGTGCTTTGTACTGGAAGAGGAAGAAAATGACTCTTAAAGTGAGCATGACTCTGTGGGATACCCCAGCACACAGCAGAAAACATCAGCAACACACCAGAGCGAAGGGGCTCGATAAATTGGATCATAGGACTGATTCAATACTACCCTGCGACAGTGAACAAAAGATTACAGGAACCATCCCACTGTGAAAACTTACTTTTCTAATGCAGTGAACTGTTACCATGTCTCTTCAGCTTCATAATACAAATTACATGATCAGTGCGAAACATACAGCTCACCACTGTGGGCTCACTAAGATGCTCATCTCACATGTAAATATGTTGAGTGAGAATTGTTCCTGTATTGCGAACGTACTGTTGTTTCTCAGCACTCAGTGTAAAAGAAAAGAATGGATTGCCTTTATGTAGAACCTTTGATGGTCACCAAGGTACAACCAATAATCTTGAAATGTAGCCACTGTTACAATGCAGGAAATGCAGCAGTCAATTTGTGCACAGCAGGCTCCCCAAATCAGCAATGATAAAATAAGTGTATTTTTGTCTTAGTGATGTTGGTTGAGGAATAAATATTGGCTAGCATTTTACGATTAAGGCCGAGTGGGAAAAGTCCCTTTCGTAGCCACTTAAGGCCCCCAACTGAGGCATGGGTGGGCTTCCATTTAGGACTCCTGCCCGCCCCAACCCACAGTGATTTTACATTTGGTCGGGCAGGGCCTCGGAGGGGAAGCGCACTTTTGCCTCAATTTGGGCCTGTAAGTGGCTATTTAAGCAATTTTTCTGCCCTGCCTCAATTTTTAGGTTGGAGGGTGGAAACCATTTTGGGTGGGGAGGCCAGTAAAAAAAATTCGATCTCAGGCAGGCAGTTAGGGGGGTCAGGCGGCTCCATCAGAAGACATTTTCTGACTGGGGGATGACCTGCCCTTAAGACCCAGTGACCCCTGGACCTCCCTCTCCCCTGCATAGCGCTTGAGATCTCAACACTTCCAGCCCCCCCCCCTTCTCACTCCAGATATTCCCAACCTCCTTGCTCTGGTACCCCTGCCACTGTCTTCCTGGGACCTCGTGCCAGACAGCTCGCTTGCAATGTCTCGTTTAGCCACTGCAGCACTGTGCCTGGAGGAACTGAGAGCTTTTGGGCAGTCAGACTTACCAGCAGCTCTCTAAGGCCACATAAGTAGCAGGGATTCTAGGGAGAGGAGGATAGGGATTGTCTGGGCCGAGGCTGGGGTCTCAGTGGATGGCAAGGAGGGGGTCCCCAGTCCTCACGAATGAAAGGTGGGGACATCCCGCTTTATGCCAATCAACGCTTGTTAAAGCATAACATGGCATCAAGGTTGCTGGAGTCGGTGGGGATGTGTTCAGATCATTGGCCTGCATTTGTACAAATGAATGTCATGGAATCTTTTACATCCACCTGAGAGGGCCTGCAGGACCTTGTTTTGACATTTTAATAGAAAGATGCCAACTCTGGCAGTGCAATGCTCCCTGGGTACTGAAGCCTGCATTAGCCTGAATCATCTTGAGCCTCTGGAGTGCACTTTTACAACCGCCTGACGCAGAGGGAAGAGTGCTACCACTCACTGTTAACCATTGTTTATTTTTAATTATCTTATCCTTTAGAATTGATTGCTCTTGTTGAATTGCTGCATGCCGCAAGACGCGGTGTTTATTGAATGCACTGAAGTCCCACTACATGGTGCAAAGTACTTTTAGTCTATCTAATGCAACCTACTGCAAAATGCTGAGCTGCAGATACACTTCCTTGACCAATGTAATTCCCATCTCAATTATGCTTCCTTGAGAGCCTGAATACTTATCCATAGGCATGGTCGGTTTTACGAGGTCACGGAGAGTCCACACCGAGTTGTATCAAAGAAACATAGGTTTATTTACATGGCTATAAGCAGCTCCCGGTAAGTCCCAACCTGGTCTTTTCGGCCGGTGCGAACTAGCCGACCTTATACACAACATAGATTGAGCTTTCCCCTGTCCCCTAACAAAGGATCTCGTATTCCGCAAGGGGAACGGGGGAAGATAATAATTTCCCCATATGTCCTGTGTGGCAGGTTACGACAGTGGGTTTGTAGCTGTGGGTGCCACAGAAACAGGTGGGTGGTATAATGCAGCCCAAGCCCACAGTTCCCTTCTTTAAAGCAACACTGCACTGGGGAAGGCCTGTGATCTGGTCTCTTCATCAGGGGTTTGAAGGGCGGGGAGATGGAAGCAGAAACAAACCCCTTTGCGAATGGTTCGTCACAAACAGAAAATGTTGGTGACGCTCAGAAGTTCATTGCGGAGAAAGTTTGAGTTAACGTTTTGGGTATTCACCCCTCTTCAAAAACTCCGAACCATTGAGAATGTTTTTCATTAGAAAGCAGCCTCAGAAGACTGGAAGAGTTGCTTTCCTGATGGGAATTGCAGCTTTCATGAGAAACCCAGGCTCAGATTGGAATCCGTTTCCTACATTACAACAGCGACTACACATCGACATTACTCCACTGGCTGCAAAGCACTTTGGGGACGTCCAGTGGCCACGAAAGGCGCATTATAAGTGCGATAGTCATGGGGAGATGGTGGGATAGTGGTAACATCACTGAACTAATAATCCCGTAGCCCTGGCTAAGGTCATGCGTTCAAACCCACTATGGCAATTCACGGAATTCAAATTCAATTAATAAAATTTGGAATACAAAAATAAACTAGCCTTAGTAATGTGAGCAAGAAACTATCATTAATTGTTGTTTAAAATCTATCTGGTTCACGGATGTTCTTCAGGGAAGGAAATCTGCCATGCTCGGCATGACTCCAGACTCACAGCAATGCAGTTGCTCTTTATTTGCCCTCTGAAATGGCCTTGCAAACAATTCAGTTCAAGGGCAGTTAGGGATGGGCAACAAACAATGCCCACACCCCGTGAAAATATAAAGAAAGCAAAACTGCAAGTCTTTTTCTTCCTCAATTATGTGCCCGCAGGAGTTAATTCTGAATAATTCCTGCCTGCCTTCTGAATGCTGAGGCGTTCATTGACATATGCTTTGCCTTCATACATGCTCTGCAAGCTCCTGGCTCCGTGTTTTTCCATCACTCTTGTGAACAGAAAATGTGCAATTAATCCTCTCGTCCATCGCAAAGGCCTTGACTTTTCTGTCATTATCAGCATCTTTTATACCAGGTCTCCTTTCCAACTGAATATTTAACTTTTTTAATTTGAAGTAGCCTTTTGACCGATCTGTAAATTAGAATCCAATCCCAACTCAGCCACTACACCTGACTCCAGACGCACCGCAATGCAATTGCTCTTTACTTGCCCTCTGAAATAGCCTCGCAAACAATTCAGTTCAAGGGCATTTAGGGATGGACAACAAATGATGCCCACAGCCCGTGAAAAAATAAAGAAAGCAAAACTGAAAGTTTTTTTTTTTCTCAATTACGTGCCCGCAGGAGTTAATTCTGGATAATTTCATTCTCTCTCTGGGAAGAGTGAAACTATGATGTAGTTTATAGTCACCATTTTCACTTGTCTCAGAAGCCTGCTCGTTGCACACAAGGTGCGGAATTTAATGTCGGCAACAAGGTCTTGATAGCCAGGACCTGCCTGAACACCTCTGAGGGTCAATGGGAATGAAAGCCCCAGATACAATGCCACCTCTCCTGCTGACTGGACAGTCAGGAGGCGGGGTGAGTTGCTTCTTTATGGCAAGGTTTGTCGCACTTAATCAGGCACTTAACCGGGCAACAATAGGCCTTCCTCAGGATCAAGGACCCTAGGGATGGAAGTTCAACCTGTCAATCAGAGGACAACAGGACTTCAGCAATGCCACTGAGGCAGTGCCTGCTGCCAGTAATGCACCGATCTGAGGTCCAGGGTCGAGGGACACCCATACCACAGGCGAATGTTGGCAGAAGGAGGGTCATAGGGTGGGGGGTCATGGGAGATGGGGTAGGAGGTGGTATGGCAAGGACAGGGGAGTGGTTCTGAATGGGTCCCTTCTCTTCCCAACAACAGGTCTCTCGATCAGGTACTGAGTGTCTTTGAATGTCCTCCCCAGGTTTTAAACTCCCACTGAATAGTTCCTATTGGGCAAGTGTCGGCCCGCTCAATAGGAAAATTCATATTCCACCAACTCCAAGGAGGAGATCTATTAATGATCCCCGTTGGCCTTTGTGGTCATCGTAGCAAATGCCAAGCAAAAAATTACCTCCTGTGTAACTGGAATGGTCTAAATCAAATTACTGGATAACAAGAAAATGACTTTGAATCAACAGCAATAGAGTGAAGTATTGTCAGTATAAACAAGATTGCTGATCCTGAGGCCTCTTCAGTAGTGCAGACTGAGGTGGTTGGATAAGTGGACTGCACTGATTAGGTAACTTCAACCAAGAGATGCGACTGTCCTCTTTCTAATCCCTGGATTGTGGAGGGGAAGTATCAGCCAGCGTTCCCATTCGGAATCACAACCCTCGGAGATCTGTGTGTTAGTAGCCATCAGTAATTAGAAGAATTGACAGTATTGTCTTCCATTACTGAACAGCTGAGTCTCAAACACAACCACCTGGAGAAGTAAACTTTTACTGGCGCTCTGAGTGACGGCATTTCAGGCGATGAGAGGAGATAACTGGAATCAAAATGGAAACCTTTTTAAGTACAAATATGAAAGGACAGGGATTTTCCTGCAGCTAAATGTTGTGCCTGAGTAGTTGCAAACATTATTGTAGATTCTACCCCTCCTGTCAATCAAGTCAAAGTAAAAATATAATTCTGACAAGTTAACAAACGGAAAATACACACATCTTTGTATCTGGCATTGTCTGTCATGAATGAAATTAGACAGGGCAGCACGGTGGCCTAGTGGTTAGCAACTGCCTCACGGCGCTGAGGTCCCAGTTTCGATCCCGGCTCTGGGTCACTGTCCGTGTGGAGTTTGCACATTCTCCCCGTGTCTGCGTGGGTTTCGTCCCCACAACCCAAAAATGTGCAGAGTAGGTGGATTGGCCACGCTAAATTGCCCCTTAATTGGAAAAAATAATTGGGTAATCTAAAATTTTTTTAAAAGAAAAAAAAATGAATGAAATTAGACTAGTGGCATGGTAGACTAGGCGGCACAATAGCACAGTGGTTAGAACTGTCGCTTCACAGCGCCAGGGACCCGTGTTTGATTCCCGGCTTGGGTCACTGTCTGTGCAAAGTCTGTACGTTCTCCCCGTGTCTGCATGGGTTTTCGCCGGGTGCTCCGGTTTCCTCTCACAGTCCGAAGATATGTGGGTTAGGTCGATCGGTTACGCTAATTTGCCCCGTGGTGTCCAAAAGTTAGGTGGGGTTGCTGGGTTGCGGGGAAGGGGTGGAGGTGTGGGCTTAGGTAGGGTGCTCTTTCTGGGGCCAGTGTAGACTCCATGGGCCGAATGGCCTCCTTCGGCACTGTAAATTAATAAATTCTATACTTCTAGTGGGATGTGGTTACTGATTAGCGACTCAGTGGTACAATAGAAAAATGTATTCCTGTAATCCCTTTTGTCCTTCTGTGATGGTTATCCCAGTGTGTATATTCATCCACATTTCCCAATTAGTTTCTCCTCCTCACTGACTCGAATCGGAGCCCTGCTCTCCTCAGCTGTAATCTGAAGCTCAGAGAAAAAAAGACGACAGGATTAAATCTAATTATAGAAGTAAAGACATAAGCTAGTTTCCTGATCCAAATCCTGGAGCAATGCTTCGTTTCGACTGAGAAATCCCCTTAAATCTCAACTGAAGCAACAACAGGAAATTAGACCACAAAATCGCCAGAGGACGAAAGTGGTCTTAATTAACTTTTAATGGAGGGAGGAAATTACACCAGTGATTAAAGCTTGATGGGGAATGTAGAGAAACATTTAAACAAATAAACATTTAGTATTTCTAAACATTTTTCTCAATCTCTTTAAATTCCTCACTTTGACACTTCCGGCCCTGTTTATGGTCATTTCCAAATCTTACTTCCCGTCCTTTTGATTGGTTATGCAATTTTGATGGTTAATTTTGATTCCAAATGTCACCCAATGAGGTGGACTTTTCATAAGAATCTTCTTTGATGAAGGAAAATTCAGTAAAAATGATTGAAATATTGAACAGTTTTCAATCCCATTGATTAAACAATAACAATGGGAAATTTTAATATAGCGATAGACAAACAGACTGACAGACAGAGTGCCTTTAATACACTAAAACATTCCAAGGTGCTTCCCAGGAGCATTTGCAAAACTAAATTAACCACCAAGTCACACTAGAAGATAAAAGAGCGAGACTGAGTGTGGAGTCTGGAGGATAAAAGAGCGAGACTGAGAGCAGAAGTGCTAGCTTGGAGTTTGGAGCTTCTAAAGTGACATCGAGGTTCAAAAGTGATGCAGGGCAAGTGAAAGCAGCTGAATGGGCGCGTGCGGTCTGGTAAGTATTTACTATTTTTTGTCGTTTATAGTTTGTCAGGTCTATATTTTGTGGTCTACAGTTTATAGGGCCTATATTCTGTAGTAACGAGGACCAGCAAAGTAGGGCCCTAGAGTAATTGATATTAATTTATTAAAGTATCTTCTAAAATATTTAATTTAAAAGGGGTAAGTCATGGCAGGAGACCTCAAAGCCCTGGTGTGCACCTCCTGCTCTACGTGGGAAGCCAGGAACAATTCCAGTGCCTGGGGACAGCATGTGTACAATAAGTGTCTCCAGCTTCAGCTCCTGGAAGCCTGAGTGCTGGAAGGGTGGTTGGGGATACTGTGGAGCATTCTAGGGCTATTCCCCTGCAAAACAGATAAAGCGCTTTGGATACTGCCGGTGGGGAAATGGCCTCTCAGAGAAAGAGCAAAAGCCATATTCATTGCAGCATGGTTGGCGCTGCTACTTGGGGGGGGCGGGTAGTAAAAGGTGTGGGAATGCAATAGTTATAGGGGATTTAACTGAAGAGGGTAGGCTTTAGACAGGCTTTTCTGAGGCCACATATGAGACTCCAGGGAGATATGTTGCATCCCTGATGCTAGGGTCAAGAATGTCTGAGTGGCTACAGGACATTCTGGAGGGGGAGGGTGATCAGCCAGTGGTCGTGGAACATATTGGTACAAAAAACATACGTTTTTTAAGAAGTGATGAGGTACTAACAGCAAAATATGAGGAGTTAGGAAATAAGTTGAAAAGTAGGACCTCAAAAGGTAGCGATCTCAGGTTTACTATCAGTGCCACATGCTAGTCAAAGCAGAAATAGCAGGATATGAATACGTGGCTGGAGATGGTGCGAGGGGGAGGGTTTCAGATTCCTGGGGCACTGGAGCGGATTCAAGGGGAGGTGGGACCAGTAGAAACTGGACAGGTTACATCTGGGAAGGACCGGGACTCATGTCTGAGGGGGAGTATTTTCTAGAGTGATTTGGGAGGGTTTGAACTAAATGGCAGGGTGGGGGTGGAGGGGGGGGGGGGGGGGAACCTATTCAAGGAGTCAGAGGCTGGGAAAATACGGACAAGAACAAAAAGTCAGAAAGGGGAATAAGAAAAGTGATTGGCAGAAAAATCAAGGACCAGAATCAAACAGGGTCACAGTAAAAAGTAACGGAAATGGGACAAAGAATGTTGAAGGGACAAGCCTTCAGGCTTTGTGCATTAATATGTGGAGCATTCGCAATAATGTGGATGAATTGATCGTGTAAATAAATGTAAACTGGTATGATATAGTCAGGATTATAACAAAATGGCTGCAGAGTGACCAGGGTTAAGAATTGAATATCCAGGGGTATTCAGTATTTAGGAAGGACTGGCAAAAAGAAAAAGTCGGTTGCGTGGCATTGCTGGTTAAAGATGAAATTAACACAATAGTGAGGAGGGATATTAGCTCCGATAATATGGAATCTGTATCGGTAGAGCTGAGAAACACCAAAGGGCAAAAATACGTAGTGGGGTTGCATATAGACCTCCAAACCATAGTGGTGATGTTGGTAACGGCATTAAACAGGAAATTAGAGACATATGCGATGATCTGTAATTATGGGTGACCTTAATCTGCATATAGATTGGGGAAAATCACATAACCAACAATACCCTACAGGAGGAATTCCTGGATTGCACACAAAATGGTTTGCTGGAACCAACCAGCGAATAGACGATCCTAGACTGGGTATTGGGTAATGAGAAAGGAATAATTGGCAATCTAGTTGTACGAGGTCCCCCAAAGGATGAGCGACCATAATACAATAGAATTCTTCATCAAGATGGAGAATGACGTAGCTGAATATAAATAAAGGAAACTGCGATGAAATGAGGTACGAGTTGGCCAAACTGGATTGGGGAGCATTACTTAAAGGAATGCACTTGTCAAGGAGACACGGCCAGAGTGAGGCACATCTAGAGTGGGAATTGCAACTTAGCAATTTGGTGCAGTGAGGTAATTCGGTGCAGAGTGAGAGAAGGTGCTTTTTCGGAGGGGCTATTTAACCCTGGTAAGTGACTGGTAAGTAGTTTTTCTTTTCATTGTCTAATTTATTTATTTTTATTTTGAAATTGTAGTTGTATAAGTTTACCTAAGGTTTAAGAAATGGCAGGAGATCCCAGACCCGTGTCATGCTCCTCGTGTGCGATGTGGGAGCTCAGGGACACGTCCACCGTCCCTGGCTCTTTCACGTGCAAGAAGTGTGTTCAGTTGCAGCTCCTGTTAGACCGCTTGACGGCTCTGGAGCTGCGGATGGACTCACTTTGGAGCATCCGCGATGCTGAGGAGATCGTGGATAGCGATAGTGTTAAGACCCCAGCTATTAACAATATATATTAATATTCAATATATATTAATGATTCAGATGAGAGAATTAAATGTAATATCTTCAAATTTGCGAATGGCACAAAGCTCTGTAGGAGGGTGAGCTGTTAAAATGATGCAGCGATGTTCCAATGTGATTTGGACAAGCCGAGTGAGTGGACAAATGCATGGCAGATGCAGTATAATGCGGGTAAATATGAGTTGTCAACTTTTGTAGCAAAACAGGAAGGCAGATTATTATCTGAATTATGCTGAGAGGACACAGTCTAGGTGTTTTTTACAGAGTGCGACAATTCAGCACGGTCAAATAGAGTGACAGGGAAGCAACACAAAGTAAGTAACTTGATGTATGAAAAGCACATGTTTTATGCACATATGTCATTAAAAGTCTTGTCAGTTCCGGTGGCGGCGATGCGCAGTTGAGGCGCACATTCGGCGGCTCCCGTGAATAACGGACTTTTGGGCTCTTTTCAGGGCCCCCAATGGAGCTGAGGCGGCGAATCCCAACGGGGGAAGAGCCCAGGTGTCGACCCCGACGGTCCCATGGTCCGGACCAGGAGTGGGACAGCGAGAAAACCGTCGGAAACAGCTAGGAAAAACCGGGGGCAGAAAAACAAAATGGCGGCCGGCGAAGGCTTCGAGGAGCTGAGGAAGTGGGTCCAGGAGCAGCAGACAATTCTGCTGCGCTGCTTCCAGGAGCTGAAGTTGGAGCTGCTGGAGTCCATCAAGGTAACCAACAGGGAACTGATGGAGACCCAGACAGCCCAGGGGGCTGCGATCCGGAGGCTGCAGCAGCAGGCCGCCGAAAGGGAGGACGAGGTCGTGGCCGTGGCGGGAAAGGTGGAAATGCACGAGGCGCTCCATAAAAGATGGCAGGAGCGGTTCGAGGAGCTGGACAACTGGTCGAGGAGGAAGAATTTGCGGATCCTGGGCCTCACGGAGGGGCTGGAGGGGTCGGACCTAGCGGCCTATGTGGTGATTATGTTAAACTCGCTGGTGGGGGCTGGGTCCTTCCAGGGGCCCCTGGAGTTAGAGGGGGCCCACAGAATTCTGGCTAGGAGGCCCAAGCCGAACGAGCCGCCGCGTGTTGGTGAGGTTCCACCGGTTTGTGGATTGTGAGTGTGTGCTCCAGTGGGCCAAGAAGGAGCGGAGCAGCAAATGGGAGAACACGAAGTTTAACCGGATGAAGGCGGTGCTACACAGACGGAGGGTGAAGTTTGGAATGTTGCAGCCGGCGCGTCTGTGGGTCACCTATAAGGATCGGCACCATTATTTTGAGTCCCCGGAGGAGGCGTGGGCCGTTGTGCAAGCCGAGAAGCTGGACTCAAACTGAGGGTCCCCCTGATGGGGGGGGGGGGGGGGGGGGGGGGCAAGCTGCAGGGGGAGCGGGTGGTTTTGGTGAATGTCTATGCCCCAAATTGGGACGATGCGGGGTTTATGCGGCGTATGTTGGGCCGCATTCCGGACCTGGAGGCGGGGGGGCCTGATCATGGGGGGGACTTTAACACAGTACTGGATCCCCCATTGGATCGATCCAAGTCCCGGACGGGTAGGAGGACGGCGGCGGCTAAGGTGCTGAGGGGATTCATGGACCATATGGGGGGGGTGGACACCTGCAGGTTTGCGAGGCCAAGGACCAGGGAATACTCGTTTTTCTCCCATGTACATAAGGCCTACTCGAGGATTGATTTTTTTGTCCTGAGCAGGGGGCTGGTGTCGAGGGTGGAGGATGTGGAATACTCCGCCATTGCCATTTCAGATCATGCCCCGCACTGGGTGGACCTCGGACTGGGGGAAGAGAGGGACCAACGTCCGCTCTGGCGCATGGAGGTGGGGCTGTTGGCAGATGAGGAGGTGGTCGGGAGGGTTCGGGGGTGTATTGAGAGGTACCTCGAGGCCAATGATAACGGGGAGATTCCAGTAGGGACGGTCTGGGAGGCATTGAAGGCGGTGATGAGGGGGGAATTGATCTCCAATCTCCATCCGAACCCATAGGGAGAGGGGGAGCAGAGGGAGAGGGAGAGACTGATAGGGGAGATGGTGCAGGTGGATAGGAGATATGCGGAGATAGGGATAGGGAGCATGCAGTCGGGGAAGGCGCCGGGGCTGGACGGGTTACCGGCCGAATTCTATAAAAAGTATTCGGACCTGTTGGGCCCCCTGTTGGTCCGGACCTTTAACGAGGCGGCGGGGGGGGGGGGGGGGGGGGGGGTGCTCTGCCCCCAACTATGTCACGGGCGCTGATTTCCTTGATCCTGAAGCGGGACAAGGACCCTCTGCAGTGTGGATCATATAGGCCGATTTCGCTGCTGAACGCTGATGCAAAGCTGCTGGCAAACATCCTGGCCACTAGAATAGAGGATTGTGTGCCGGGGGTCATACATGAGGACCAGACGGGGTTTGTGAAGGGAAGGCAGCTGAACACAAACGTTCGAAGGTTCCTCAACGTCATTATGATGCCGGCTGTGGAAGGGGAGGCGGAGATAGTGGTGGCATTAGATGCGGAGAAGGCCTTCGATAGGGTTGAGTGGGAGTATTTGTGGGAGGTGTTGGAGAGGTTTGGGTTTGGGGAGGGGTTTGTCTGTTGGGTGAGGTTGCTCTACGAGGCCCCGATGGCGAGTGTAGCCACAAATAAGAGGGGGTCAGAGTACTTTCGCCTGTACCGGGGGACGAGGCAGGGGTGCCCCCTGTCCCCCTTGCTCTTCGCGTTGGCGATTGAGCCCCTGGCCATGGCATTGAGGGAGTCAGGGAACTGGAGGGGCCTGGTGCAGGGTGGGGAGGAGCATCGAGTGTCGCTGTACGCGGATGACCTGTTGTTGTATGTGGCGGACCCGGTGGGGGGGATGCCGGAGGTGATGAGGATTCTTAGGGAATTCGGGGGTTTCTCGGGGTATAAGTTGAACCTGGGCAAGAGTGAGGTGTTTGTGGTGCATCTGGGGGATCAAGAAGAGGGGATTGGTAGGCTCCCATTGAAGCAGGCAGGGAAGAGCTTCAGGTACCTAGGGGTCCAGGTGGCGGGGAGCTGGGGGGCCCTGCACAAGCTCAACCTCACAAGGTTGGTGGAGCAGATGGAGGAGGAGTTTAAGAGGTGGGATATGTTACCGCTGTCACTGGCGGGGAGGGTGCAGTCCGTTAAGATGACGGTGCTCCCGAGGTTTTTGTTCCTGTTCCAGTGCCTCCCCATCCTTATCCCGAAGGCCTTTTTTAGGAGGGTCAACAGGAGTACTGTATCACGGGATTTGTGTGGGCGCAGGGTTCGAAGAGTGTTCCTGGAACGAGGCAGGGATGGGGGGGGGGCTGGCATTGTCCAACCTCTGTTGGTACTACTGGGCTGCCAACGCGGCGATGGTGCGTAAGTGGGTAATGGACGAGGAGGGGGCAGCATGGAAGAGGATGGAGGCGGCGTCTTGTGTGGGCACGAGTTTGGAGGCGCTAGTAACGGCGCCGTTGCCGCTCCCTCCAACGAAGTATACCACGAGCCCGGTGGTGGCGGCTACCCTCAACATTTGGGGGCAATGGAGACGGCACAGGGGAGAAATGGGGGGCTCGATGGAGGCCCCGATACGGGGGAACCATCGGTTTGTCCCAGGGAGCATTGATGGCGGATTTCTGGGCTGGCAGAGGGCAAGGATTAGGAGGTTGAGGGACCTGTTTGTGGAGGGGAGGTTCGCGAGTTTCGGGGAGTTAGAGGGGAAGTTTGGGCTCCCCCCGGGGAACATGTTTCGGTACATGCAGGTTCGGGCGCAGGCCAGGCGGCAGATGGAGGGGTTCCCCTTGTTGCCCCCACGTGGGGTACGGGACAGGGTGCTCTCGGGGGTGTGGGTCGGAGGAGGGAGGATTTTGGTCATATACCGGGTAATGCAGGAGGCAGACGAGGCCTCGGTGGAGGAACTGAAGGGCAAATGGGAAGAGGAGCTGGGTGAGGAGATTGAGGAGGGGACGTGGGCGGATGCCCTGGAGAGAGTGAATGCCTCCTCTTCCTGTGCGAGGCTTAACCTCATGCAGTTCAAGGTGCTGCATAGGGCCCACATTACTGGGTCGAGGATGAGCAGGTTTTTCGGGGGAGAGGACAGTTGTGCTAGGTGGTCGGGGAGCCCAGCGAACCACGCCCATATGTTTTGGGCGTGCCCAGCGTTGGGGGAGTTTTGGAAGGGGGTAGCAAGGACGGTGTCGAGGGTTTGCCCTGAGGGGATCAGTACAGGGGTTTTTCAGGCGGTGGCAGCCTTTTCTGGACTTCCTGGCGGAACGGTAGGGAAATAGGCCGGCAGCAGCTCCCTGAGAATTTCTGACAAGAGAACCTAATCATGTAATAAAAAGTTATTCATTTATTGCAGTGTTTTTCTCTGGTAAAATAACACAAGATTTTTGGCCAGTTGTTAAATTGTGATTTCCTTCACAACACTGGTCATTTTTGTTTTTTTGGAGGGCAGTTGGTAACTTTGTATGATCACGTAAGGCAGGTGACAGCGATGTGGCCGTCCATTTTACTTCCCTTCCATTGATCGCAATGGAATTTAAAAATCAGGAGCAATGCAAAATCCATTTTACACAACTGCACCAAGTTAAACCCTGCCACCTTTATGTTGAGAAAAAGATCTGAAAGTGAATATGTAAGCCACAGTGTAAGTATTTATTCAGCTAAATACTCACTCTCCGGCCGCGCTATCTTTCACAGCACAAAGCTATAGCAGCAGTCAATGAATTCAGATGTCCTGGCCTGTGCCAAGAACTGACCCTCCAAAAGCTCTAGTACAGAGACAATGTGACAACTGGACCATTGCACGTTTCTAAATGTTGCTGTCGCCAGTCGCTGGTTAAACTCGCAAGAGCCACA
This sequence comes from Scyliorhinus canicula, assembly GCF_902713615.1. Taxonomy (NCBI): domain Eukaryota; kingdom Metazoa; phylum Chordata; class Chondrichthyes; order Carcharhiniformes; family Scyliorhinidae; genus Scyliorhinus; species Scyliorhinus canicula. The sequence continues at coordinate 37,812,022 of NC_052166.1, read as the reverse complement.
GTTCAGTAGACCATTCCAGGAATGCACAAGATAATGCTTCCATGAATGCTCCTCTGAATGACACAGCAAGAGTCTCGACCCATTTCAACGTAATTGGAATATAACAAGATTCAACTGAACTGCTGAAAGCCAAGATTAATACTGGCAGAAATTCTGGCCTCCCCCACTTCAGAAAATGAAAATTATTGCATCTCTGGCTTTACGTCTAATCTCTCAATGGGATATGCATCCATCTGCAAAGTCCCATGTTGACATTGCTTCTGTGGGTTAGGATAACTGAAGCAACTAATCTCCAAAAGAAATTAAATTCAGCTTTAAAATATTAGCTTTCAGGAGCGAAGCAGTACATATTCTGTACACTTGAGGCTGCTACGCTATGCATTCCGTCCAACAGAAATATTTCACTGTGGTCAATGCTGTGAACCAATTTTGGCAGAGCAGTGCATGACTGTTCTTGTGGTCATCCAACCTATTTTTTAAAAACCGTTTTATCCTCAGTCTTTGTCAATTACAAAGAGTAGAGTCTGTGGTGTACAATATTTAACGTTAATATTATGTATGTGCAGTGATCACATTGTAGAATGCAAATCAGACGGCCTACTATCAATAGCTTCCTCAACAGTCACTGTAGAAGTTAAATGGCGGATTTTTCCGAGAGTTCTGAGTGTACGTTGCCTACTTAAATCGTGTTTAGTCAATGTTACCATTTGTTGTTTATTGCATTAAAATTCTTAAAACTTGAAATCTTGTTGTGTGATCAATACTGTCATTCACTGGAAGTTTGAATTTCCGTCTGACAATAATCAGTCTCTGCAGAGATCGTGACATGTAGAATACTGCTCTGAAAGCAGAACATATTGCATTCACATTTTGGTCGTAAGTCAGTAAATTCTTTGTCAAAGAGCCATTACCACCTGACTATACAAAAAAAAATTCAACTCACAGAAAGGAATATAGAGACACTGTATAGATATGTGTGGCATGGTAGCACAGTGGTTAGCGCCATTGCTTCACAGCTCCAGGGTCCCAGGTTTGATTCCCAGCTTGGGTCACTGTCTGTGTGGAGTCTGCACGTTCTCCCTGTGTCTGTGTGGGTTTCCTCCAGGTGCTCCGATTTCCTCCCACAAGTCCCGAAAGACGTGCTGTTAGGTAATTTGGACATTCTGAATTCTCCCTCTGTACTGGAACAGGTGCTGGAATGTAGCGACTAGGGGCTTTTCACAGTAACTTCATTGCAGTGTTAATGTAAGCCTACTCATGACAATAAAGATTATCATTAAGATATACAGATTAAAAGTAAATTTACAATATCTCTTTAAATAATGGGAATGTTGTTACCGGTACAAAATCAAATGTAGATTTATTAGAAATGATCAAAGATCAAAATTAATTAATATAAATAGGGAAAAGTCACAGACATAGGGCGGAATTCTCCCAACGGGAGACAAAGTGCCGATGCCGGAGTAAAAACCGGAGGGCGCGATTCTCCCAAAACGGGAGAAATCGTAAAGCTGGCGTAAAACCCGGGCGGGTTTTACGGCAGCGCGCCCCTTCCCGACCGGGGACCGATTCTGGCCCCCGGTCGGGGCTAGCAGCCCGACGCCGTAGGCTCCGGCAAGACGGGCTTAACGAAAATCGTTAAGCCCGCTTGCCGGAGTTAGCGCCGGCTGACACGTCATATGACGTCAGCCGCGCATGCGCAGTTTGGAAGACTCCAACCCGCGCATGCGCGGGTGACGTCATCGCGTTTTTGCGCGAAACCCGCGCATGCGCGGGCTGGGTTGCCCCTCAGCCGCCCCGCGAATGGATACTGCGGGGCGGCAGAAGGACAAGTAGTGCGCGGGCATCGGGCCCGCTGCCCGCGATCGGTGCCCACTGATCGCGGGCCCATGGCACCCTTGGCACGGCCGTGGTACGGCCGTGCCAATCGGTGCCATGGTTATTAATAGCGAGTTAGTCACGCCGTTTTTACGAACGGCAAGACCAGGTGTGTTTGCCGTTCGTAAAAACGGCGTAAAGGGCTGGGACTTCGGCCCATCTAACAGCTGAGAATCGCTGCCGGCCGTAAAAAAACGGCGGCAGCGATTCGGGTCGGGACTTCGGCGGGGGGAGAATAGCGGGAGGGCGGCAAAAATGTCGGGAAGGCCCTCCCCCTATTCTCCCACCCGTCGTGGGGGGCGGAGAATTTAGCCCGGAGTGTTTCACTCCGGTGTTGGAGGCCTCTCCTCGCCCCTTATTCTCCCACCCCCAGGGGGCTAGGAGTGGTGCCGCGTCAATTACGCATGCCGGGCCTTGACGCCTTGTCAAAGCGGCGCTGCGTAAATGACACGCCCGGCGGCGCTTAAATGACGTCATCCGCGCATGCACAGGTTGGCCGGCACCAACACGTGCATGCGCGGTTGCCGTCCTCCCCGCGGGTGACATGAAGGATTAATCTTGTGGGGCGGCGGAGGAAAAGAGTGGGTCCTTTAGAGACGCCGGCCCGCTGATCGGTGGGCACCGATCACGGGCCAGACCCCTACTGAGCACTCCCCTGGTGCTCGATCCTCTCCCCCCCCCCCCCCCCCCCCACCAGAGGCCCACACGCAGCGTTCGCGTGCTGTTCACGCCGGCAGCGACCAGGTGTGGTTGGCGCCGGCGTGAACCCATCAGATTGGGCAGGCCGCTCAGCCCATCCGGGTCGGAGAATCGCCACTCGCCTGTTAGAAACAGCGAGCGGCGATTCTCCGAGCAGCCTGTAGTGAAACGCGGCACGCCGTTTTGGGGGGGTGGGAGAATCGCGTGCGGGTGCCAGGGCGGCTTGGCGGGAATCGCCTAGCATTCCCGCGATTCTCCCACACAGCGTGGGGGTTGGAGAATTGCGCCCATAGTTTCCTACACCGTGAGCAAAATTTCAACAATGAAATTTATGAAGTGTGTCAAAATAAAAAAATTCTGTTCCATTTCTACCAAGTGTGTTCCTTTTTATTATTTCAGTCACAAAAAAACCTTCAACAATTACCAGTGAGGCTCCAAGGCAAAATGAAAATTATTCAGATTGACTTTACCGTTATTGTGCAGATTGATGAATTTTGGAAACATTATTTTAGATGGAAATTCCTTATTATTAATAATAATAATCTTTGTTGTGGCAAGTAGGCTTACATTAACACTGAAATTAAGTTACTGTGAACCATTAATTAATTTCACAGCGCTCCCTTTCTAAAAAGCTGTGGACATCCAACATTTCTAATCACCTTTACTTAAATCTATACTAATATTTCGTAGGGTGATGTCGATTTTTAAACAGGTTGGGGTAGACCTCTCCTGCGATCTAACCAAAAAAACCCCAGATTCGGTCCTGGGGGGGCTTGTAGCGCCGGGGACACCCCGCTATCTACTGGTACTCTGTTTTCTTTTGGGCCTCGATGTGGAACGCCCCGCAGAATCCACACTCAGCCACATTTCCTGAGGAGCTCCAATGAGTATCACGTCGCTCCAGCTGCTGATCCCGGCGTCAACTAGGTGCCGCGGGATCCGCGCATGCGCAGTGGCACCGGTGCCAACTCGCGCATGCGGAGTGGCTTCCTTCAGCGTGCCGGCACCTATGCAATATGGCGCAGAACTACAGGGGCCGATGCAGAAGAAAGGAGGCCCCCAGCCAGAGGCTGGCCTGCCGATCGCTGGGCCCCGATCGCGGGCCAGGCCACATCGGAGGCCCCCCCCCCTGGGGTCAGAACCCCCTCTCCCCACCGCCCCCCCCCCCCCCCCCCGAGGTCAGAACCCCCTCTCCCCACCGCCCCCCCCCGCCCCCCCGGGGTCAGAACCCCCTCTCCCCACCGCCCGCCCCCCCCCCCCTGTGGTTAGACCCCCCCTCTCCCCACCGCCCCCCCCCCCCCCAGGGTCAGACCCCCCTCTCCCCACTGCCCCCCCCCACAGGCCGCCCCCCACAGGCCCCCCCCCGACCCTTCCACGGCGAGATCCCGCCGGCTGACAGCGGGTGTGGATGGCGCCGCCGGGACTCGCGGGACTCTCGGCCGGCCGTGTAGAGCAGCTCCGGACCGGCACTGCGCCAACCGTGCTGGCACCAATGGCGCCAATTCTCCGCTCTGCCGGTGTCCGGGTGGCATGGCGTGATTCGCTCCGGTCTCGGGGATTCTCCCGCCAGCCCCGGGCTGAGAGAATCCCTCCCCTCACATCTCGAAAGATCTCATTAGACCCAGTTCAATCCCGGTGGGACGCAGCCGATAAATTGCACCCCTAGACTTTGTGAAATAATGTAAGACATTAGGAAGGTTGTTACCTCTCTCCCAACTTTTATTTCCACCATGGGCTGCCAACTTGATATCAGCTGTTTGAAGAATTTCACACACTACCGCGATCTAACTTATTGTCTTCATCCGTATAAAGAGCTGGGAATTTGAAGGAATGCATTCATATAGCACCTCAGCATGTTGCAGATGTGCTCTGAATGTTTCACATGCAACCAAAGAGGTTGTTTTGTTAGAACAAAGATTAGGGGATGATTTTAAAGAGATATTTCAAATTATGATAGAATGAAAATATTTTAGATGAAGAGTCTACAAAAAAAGGACATAGATATAAGATTAAATGTAAGAAATATAGAAAAGCAAACAGGAGAAACATTTTTTACACAGAGACGGTTGTGAAACTGGAGTACATCACTGCAGTCAGCAATTGAAGCTTAGAACAGATCAGCGTTTACAAATAGGTTTGGTAGGTGGCTGAAGGAAAGGGCAATAAAGGAATTAAAGACAGATTGGACACGAAGGCTTAGAACTACGGAATATGTGGAGGATAAACACCAACTCAGACTGCTTGGGCCAAACAGTCTGCTTCTCTGTTGTGAATGTGAAGTAACTCTCTGCTTGGGTCTGCAATATTAGCTTTTTTGAGATCCCTATCTGATAGAGCATGTATCGAGTGCAGAGCAAGTCTTTCATTTGTCATTAACAGAAAATCGAGGAGTATAGGAATCATCCTGTTCCCCCCACATCTTGATGACCACAAAAGAAGTGAAAGATTCTCGATGGTCTTCATGAAACTACATCTACTGACTATAAAAATATAATCATAAACTCACATTAGGGTTAACCATAAAATATAATTGAAACACTGTTACTAAAAGTGATTTTTTTTAAAAATGAACAAAATTATAAGATTTCCGAGAATATTGCTAGCTGCAAGAAAGTATTTTAATATAGTTAAATATTCAGACTAAGTTTAAGGAGTGCATTTTGGCAAATATACATGCAATCTTTGAAATCCATTTTCAAGTCTGGAGCTGTTGTCCCACTAAATTTAACATGCAAGTTGCAGCCATGTACGAAGACAACACAAGCATCCAATTATACTTCTCATTTAATAATGGCCAAAATCTTCCGGTTCTGTCGACCATGGGATCATTGCAGGTGGGACGGATTATTTGAACCTCGGGCAGGAATATCCGGTCCTGGGTTCAGTGGGAGTGTAAAATCCCACCCTTTCTGACAGATACTACACAAATCCAAGGTTCAATATCCTCTCTTTCGCAAGGAGGAAGAGGATTTGACCCAAGATGCAATGCCAACAATAGACCAACTAAGCTTCGTTCCAGAATGGCAGTTGGTTAGGTTATATTGGTGGCTTATTCAACAGGATTCAACCATATTACCCTAACCACAGACGGTTTTCTGCTCTCATGCATTTCACACCAGAATGACAGAGCATCGTTTTAAAATTAGGACAGTGAAGGTGCAAGTTTTTTTCTCTCAGGGGTTTTGTGATTTGGAATTCTCTGCTTCAGAAGGCGGTAAAGGCGGAGTCATTGAATTTTTTTAAGGTGGCACTAGATAAGATTGTTGTCAGACAATGGAATAAAAGGTTATCGGGGTTATCCGGGAATGTAGAACTTGAAGCATAAACAGATTAGCCATGATCAGTCATATATCAGTCCCAGGTTTGATTCTCTGCTTGGGTCACTGTCTGTGCGGAGTCTGCACGTGCTCCCCGTGTCTGCGTGGGTTTCCTCCGGGTGCTCTGGTTTCCTCCCACAGTCCAAAGACGTGCAGGTTAGGTGGATTGGCCATGATAAATTGCCCTTACAGACCAAAAAGGTTAGGAGGAGTTATTGGATTACAGGGATAGGGTTGAACTGAGGGCTTAAGTGGTTGGTGCAGACTTGATGGACTGAATGGCCTCCTTCTGCACTGTATGTTCTATGTACTATATATGCACCGGAGCGTGGCGACTCACTGCGCGCTCTCTCACACAGATCCTCTTCCTACATCTCTCATAACCGTACGAACCTCTTAAAACTTAATTCTAACACTATACATTGTGTATTTATGTGTGCCCTGTTTTTTTTCCATGTATGGAATGATCTGTCTGGACTGCACGCAGAGCAATCCTTTTCACTGTACCTCAGTACACGTGACAATAAAAAAAAACAATCCAATCATATTGAATGGCGGAGCAGGCCCGGGAGGACGAATGGCTCCTATTTTGTACGTTTTGTAAGTATGTCCATGATAAAGCTCCACCGCAACATGTACAAAAAGCCTTCATACAACATATCCTCCCATCCTCGGAATTAACCAAAAGAGAAAACAACTTCCAAACCAGGGGAGAGATGAGTGATGCATTTTTAAATGCATGACTTGCAGATTGAACATTTTTCAGAAAGACTTGCTGTGCTATCTTGATTCAGAAACTAGACATGCCCGTTCAAACCGAACTTGAAACTATGGGGTTTCAGAATCTAGAAACTGGGGACAATTCATTGTCATTTGTGGTGCCGTTCACTGTCATGGGGCAAGTCAGGAGCTTCCACAAAACCAAGTGTAGGCTTAGGAATCAAACAAATGGGCAGCACGGTGGCACAGTGGTTAGCATTGCTGCCTACGGCGCTGAGGACCCGGGTTTCAATCCCAGCTCTGGGTCACTGTCCGTGTGGAGTTTGCACATTCTCCCCTTGTTTGCGTGGGTTTCACCCCCACAACCCAAAGATGTGCAGGATAGGTGGATGGGCCACACTAAATTGCCCCTTAATTGGAAAAAGTAATTGGGTACTCTAAATGTATTAAAAAAAGAGGAATCAAACAAATTTCCATCTCTTATTTCATAAAATATTTAATTATTTTTTTGAAAAATTAGACATGCTATTCTACTGTGTAAGGAACGAGGTTGAAGGGAGTTCTGATTTGAATTTGCTTTAAGCAAGCAATGACTTTGCATGAATTGCAGGTGAACTGAACATATAAAGGGTCAAACATAATTCACGATGAGCAATTTTATATCTTTGCTGAGATAAGAGGAAGTTATGACAGCTGGATGTCAATTCTGACACCGTGATGTTTTGAAATGCCCAGTCTCAATCTAGACATAAAGTCGACTGTTTCTCAGCATGACAGGATCCAGAAACACTGGACAGAACTTTACACTCCCCCGGCGATGGGCTGGCAGCTGGGAGGGTGTAAATTTAGACGTGATGCAGTGGATGCCTTTGCCCTGACATCACTGCAATTGTACCCACAGAAGGCGCGGCGCCGGGCACCTGACCTGCCCTTGAGCAAATTAACGGTCTCTTCCTTCTCCACCGCAATGCTTATGTGAAGGCCGGAGGAGGGAACCAGGTCCAAAGCCCATCGTGTGCCATTCCCATGGTTACTGGCAGAAAAGAAGCATTGATACCTCACTGGAGGCCACCTACGCCCACCCACCAAGGACACAGCTGGGTATCCCCTTCTCCCCATGGCCTGAAATCACCCCCGCAACTTACACCCATTGCCCCCCCCCCTCACCCTCCCCCCCACCCCCACCCCACTCCCAGCCCCACCCCTCACCAGGCCCTCCTAGCCTGGCCACTCCGAATGCCCCCAATTTACCTCTCCATCCAGCCCTAGTGAAATCTCCATTGGAGACTGGATGCAGTCACAGCAGTAGCTTGTGTTCCTGGTGGCATTAATGGGACCAGAAACCTCTTGGTCATTTGACTGGCCAGCAACCCTCTGAGATCAGAGACAGGACTTCCTCCCCAGGTGAGTGTGGTGGACAGTCTTGTCCTGAGCCACTAAACTCTTCTTCTGTGCATCAAATGGCTGGGGGGACAACCTGTCAGAGCAGGGTTGGGTTTGAAATGTTTCATCCAGGGGTGTGGGTGGAGGTGGAAACTCTGAACTGTAAAATCCTGTCCCCTGTATCCACTGATAACGACTTATAGCCAAATGTACACATACAGACAAGCCTCCCAATACGTCCATCCATCCTGTGTTCCCCACTGATTGGGTGTTGTTACGACACCCTGAGCAAGTGCCTGGTATAATCCAGCCCTACAGACCCCAGAGTCCCAACACAAGTGAATTAAACAATAATTTGTGCATTTTCCTGAGATCTTTGACCCTTGCCTGCTCCAAATGGTTGTAAGCACCAGATTTTAAAGTAAAATATTAATAAAACTGTTTATCTATAACTGGGATAAAAGATAAACATATGATGGTAAGAATGGAACAATAGTCTGCTGATCTAATTATTTCCGAAGTCCCGATTGGCTGCTTGCCAAGTCCATCAAAGTGACATCACAGGCTGTGCCAAAGAGCATCAAGGGAGGACCTGGGCCAATACCTTAGACCTGGGGTGTTTTCAGTTTGACCAAAGTCTGCAGTTTAAAACAAAATCTGTGAGGTTTCAGGATTGGAATTTGAAAGAGAAACACAAAACAGACAAGGATTTTGCAGGTTCCTTACAGTGTATGCTATTAACTGGGCCCTGCTGCCACTTCCCAATGGTCAGGCTGCTGCCACTGGGCCACTCAGTGCCACTGGTTGTGGTTCCTGGAGCCACCAGGACCGGGAAGTCACACTGGCACTGGAGCTGGGCCAGCGCTTCCATGCGCTGACTTAATGCCAGAAAAGCCAGAGATCAGGGGCTTGGGATGGAAAGGTTTTGGTTGTTTGGTTGCCTTTTCCCACTGGGTCGGTAAAGGAGTGGGGGCTCTGTGTTCAGTGCGGTGGCCCCACGGTGCTGGTGGCTGAGATCCTGATCACTGACTCCCAGACAAGGGTTCCCCACAGTCAGAACTGGAACCGTTGCATGTCAGCCTGTCTACATTGAGGTTCCAAACAATGGTTAAGGGTTGTTTTTGGTGGTTAAACATAGTAAATATGATAGAGATTGAAAAAGGTTATTATTAGAAACGGAGTATAGGATGTAATGTGTGGTATTTTAAGGAAATTGGCTATATCATTAATACAGGCACTGAGTATGGACAGGATGTGTCCCTACTTGCAGTGTCACCAAGGGCAGCCTACCCAGAGATATGTCCAAATAAATGAGATGCATGTGGCAATTGAAGGAAAGTCAGAAACATAGGAATTGTGGGCGGGATTTTCCACACATCCCAGCACCACTTTTCACTTCGGCGGACGTGGCCCGCCATTGGCCGGCAGTGAGGCCTTTTGATCCCGCCGCTGTTAACAGGGTTTCCCGTTGTGCCGGGAAACTTGCCGCGAGGGTTCACTGTCAGCGGGACTGGAAGATCCCACCCGTGACAACGGTCAGAAAACTTTGGCCTTTGGGGGGCAATTCTCCCATCCAGGACTAAGCCGTGAGGTGGTGGCGGGGACGGGATACCTCCGCCCCGGAGTAATTAATTATTCATCCAGGGGGTTTTTGCACCATCATCTGTGGCAGGGCGGATATGATGGTGCATAGCATAAATGCTTCACAGCTCCAGGGTCCCAGGTTCGATTCCCGGCTGGGTCACTGTCTGTGCGGAGTCTGCACGTCCTCCCCGTGTGTGCGTGGGTTTCCTCCGGGTGCTCCGGTTTCCTCCCACAGTCCAAAGATATGCGGGTTAGGTGGATTGGCCATGCTAAATTGCCCGTAGTGTCCTAAAAAGTAAGGTTAAGGGGGGGTTTGTTGGGTTACGGGTATAGGGTGGATACGTGGGTTTGAGTAGGGTGATCATTGCTCGGCACAACATCGAGGGCCGAAGGGCCTGTTCTGTGCTGTACTGTTCTATGTTTATGTCGCAGTCATATCCGGGTGCCATATTTCAAAGGTGGGTGACATCCGTGACACACTGCTGAAGAAAGAAGTTGGGCCTCCCGAGGAAAAAGGGGAGATCTCCAGGAACATTCTTGAGGCTGGAAGATGGACCCCCTCGAGGATGCCAAGCTGGAAGATCCACATGTAGGTGACCCCCCCCCCCCCCACCCCAACTCCCCCCACCCCCCCACCACTGCTGTGTTGTTGCAGAGTCCAGGGTCACTGGCGGCCTCAATCCTGAACGCTGGAGAGATATCCAGTCCTCATTCGGGTCAACCCTGACTTTTACAGGCCCCGTTGTCTCAGCCGTGTTCTGGGCTTGCGTATTTGCCAGCTGCAGAAGCTACTTCTCTGCCTTGTCACAAATAGAATTTCCCTGTCGAAAGGGCAGCAACCTGAAAAGTTAACTATTTCGCCGTAGATCCTACCTGACCTGCTGAAGTATAGTGTTGCCAGAATGCACTGGAGCGCCGGTCCGGCACCTTTGCTTTCAAACAGACTTGTAAAGTCAATGCGGCCCATCAAATCTGGACATTCAAGTGGCAGATGTTTGAAACATAATACTAACCTTTCTTAGTGTCACAAGTAGGCTTACATCAACACTGCAATGAAGTTACTGTGAAAATCCCCCAGTCGCCACACTAGGGTACACTGAGAGAGAATTCAGAATGTCCAATTCACCTAACAAACGTCTTTCGGGACTTTGTGGGAGGAAACCGGAGCACCCAGAGGAAACCCATACAGACCTTTTTATAGGGTCCAACGAAGGAAATCCATACAGATAAAGGGAGAACATGCAGGTTCCACATAGATAGTGACCCAAGCTGGGAATCGAACCTGGGACCCTGGTGCTGAGAAGCAACAGTGCCAACTACTGTGCTACCATGCCGCCCAAAATGCAGTCAAGCGTCTTAGGTTTAATCACAGGCTGGTTCCTCCCTGCCTTACTGCTGACTAATTTGCTGACAATAGGCAATAGACAATAGTGAATCTGAGAGGAACAATCCTGAGATTGGACGAGCAGCAAAGAGTGTGAAGGCAAGTAGATTAGGTAGGTTTCAGGGCCCGGAACACAAGGCAGCTGGAGAGGCAGTGCGGGGCCTACGCGAGGAAGCCGGAGCGGCAAAGGACTAATGGGAGGTTACAAGCCTGAAACGTCGCGTGCGATTTTCCAGTCCTGCGGACCAGAAATTCCTGCCCCCAAAGTCCAACAAAGCTTCTGCAGGTCCTTCAAATTTTCCGCCAGGCCCACTACCTTTCCCACGGCGAGCGGGACTGGAAAACCCCACCCGTTAACTCTGGTTCTTTTGCCACAGATGTTGCCAGACCTGAACATTTCCAGCATTATTTGTTTTAATTATTAAAACTAACGTGGTACTGTTCATTCAAATAAAACTGTTTTATTGATTTGCAGCTGAACCATAGCCACCGAACAGCTTTCAATATTTACTTTACTAAGCAGGCAGTGCAATGTTGCCAAGCGCTTTACAAAAAGTCAAACTTGTTAACAGACCACCTGCAGCACGGTAGCATTGTAGGGCAGCACGGTAGCACTGTCAGGGCAGCACGGTAGCATTGTGGATAGCACAATCGCTTCACAGCTCCAGGGTCCCAGGTTCGATTCCGGCTTGGGTCACTGTCTGTGCGGAGTCTGCACATCCTCCCTGTGTGTGCGTGGGTTTCATCCTGGTGCTCCGGTTTCCTCCCACAGTCCAAAGATGTGCAAGTTAGGTGGATTGGACATGATAAATTGCCCTAAGTGTCCAAAATTGCCCTTAGTGTTGGGTGGGGTTACTGGGTTGTGGGGATAGGGTGGAGGTGTTAACCTTGGGTAGGGGTCTCTTTCCAGGAGCCGGTGCAGACTCGATGGGCCGAATGGCCTCCTTTTGCATTGTAAATTCTATGATTCGAGACACATTCTGCCGGTAACAAGAGATGAAAATGAGTTGCTGCCCCCTGTGCAATTTAGAGCAGAAAGGATTTATTGGTGAATATTTTCAAAAGCAGAGCAACTTGTTTGTCCATTGTTATCCTGCTTGGTGCAAGGCCTTCACAGAACCCCAGCCTTCAGTAACACTCACCATGCAACAGCAAACAAACTCAGAACTTTCTAATGGAACATAAAATACACCATCAGCAGTGTTATTAAATAATGGTGAAGAAAGTTAAAAAGATTAATTTGAAGCGACAAATTGAAGAACGTTAAAGCTTTCATGTGTATATCAGCGTTTGATACAAGCAGGGAAGCAGTGGCCAGTGTTTCCATTCTCGGGACATAGGAGCAGGTCTCGGCCATTTGACCCATCGAGCCTCATCATCTACCTGAACGCCGCTTTCTTGCACTACCTCCATATACTAGATGTGATTTGTATCCAGAAATTTGTTCATTTCTGTCTTGAACATTCTCAATGATTGAGCCTCCACAGCCCTCTGGGGTAGAGAATTTCAAAGATTCCCCACTCACTTGAGTAAAGAAATTCTTCCTCATCTCGGTCTTAAATGGCCTGTCACTTATCCCAAGATTGTGTGGCCTGATTCTAGGCTCACCAGCCAGGGAAACACCCTGGACTAGTTTCTCCATCGACGGGATCGTCCATTTCACCGGTAACACACTCACGCGTGCGGATTTCCCGACGGCATGGGGGTGCCCACAAACGCAAACCCCATTGGCTGGCTGCTAGGCGAATCCCGCTAGCAGCAGGAGCGCACCACACCAGAATCCTCCATCCCGCCCCATATCTGCATCAACCCTGTCTCACCCTGTAAAAAAATTGTAAGTTTCAATTAGATCACCTCTCATTCTTCGTAACTCTAGGGAATAAAGGTTTGGTTTCCTCAATCTCTCCTCAGAAGGCAAATCATTAGTTTGACAAATCTGTTGAAGTTTTTTGGCAATGTTACTTGTGGCATAGATAAAGGAGATTTTGTTTTTAGATAAAGTTTCCACATGGGAGGTTAGTAAACAAAGTCAGGGAAATGGGAGTAGGGTAAGATACTGGTTTGGATTGAGAATTGATTGACAGTCAGAAATAATAATTCCAATTTACATTTTCATTTTTTTTTTAATTTTAGAGTACCCAATTCATTTTTTCCAATTAAGGGGCAATTTAGCGTGTCAAATCCACATATCCTGCACATCTTTGGGTTGTGGGGGCGAAAAGCACCCAAACACGGGGAGAATGTGCAAACTCCACCCGGACAGTGATCCAGAGATAGGATCGAACCTGGTACCAGTGCTACCCACTGCGCAACAGTGCTGCCCATTTACATTTTAATTAAATTAAATTTAACAATTCTAATTCTCGATCTGTATAAGATTGAGGTTATATCTAAATTGTGCAGGATCTGCCATTTTGCAATAGCAAGTACAATGGCTAGGAGTTTAACGTTAACACAGATCCTAGCAATTCTTGGATACATGCTTTGACCTAACGCCAATTGTTCAGTTCGCAGAATGCTACCTTAATAATAACTGATTAATATGTTTAATTTTAAAAGGTGCATATGGCCCCAATTGTAAATGGGAAATAACAGAAAATTCTTAACGGAGGCTTCGGGCCAACTGTAGTGTTGCGCACACAACTCAACTGATGAATAATTAATCATTTTACATCAAACATATGTTAAGCGGCTGTTAAGCAAGTGTTTTGAAAGCTTTTACTGCCATCTTTTTTGAATTTATTTTCTCCATTTTATACAGATGGTCACCGTTAGAGGAGACATTGCCATGTTTCAACCAATAATGCCGTGTGATAATGTGCAAGAAGTACACAAGAGTGTTGCATCATGAATTGTCCGTCTGTTTGTCTTTCCTCTTTGCCAGCATTGTGGGATCGAAGGAGTTTCCTACTGATGTCCCCGACAGAGAGTAAATTAGTTTCAGATCATCCTTTCTGAATCTACCCCGCATGTCTCCCTTGACCTAAATACTACACCATCATAAAGGACGGCTGTGGTCATATCGGCCAGCAGCACCAACCCATCTCCCCACCTCGAGTTTAATTCCGGAATTCTCCTTCTGTTGCATAACCCAATACCCAATAGCTCTCATGAGCGATGGTTTAACCCCATCAATAACTCCACAAAGCAGCGTGTTGCATTGAGCATGACATACTGTCCTCTAGTCTGCAACCATATGCTAAACAGCAGATAATGTGACCTGTGCCTCCATCATTAATAGTTCCCAAGGACTCACTGTCCATGCTGAATGAATTAAATTACCATTAAAGTTCGCTGATATGTCACTTTCCACAGTGTTCTGTTTCATTTACCTAAGGGTTGTTATGTCTGGTGCTACTCAATTTGTCAGCTATGGATTATTGTTCGAAATAAATGCCATCATTGGAAAGAGCTCAGCAAAGAGGCTGAAGTTTCGAATGCATCAAAATGATCTTCAATTCACCTCCAGGTAGTTGCTGTCCCACCAGACACTTGGTCAGGTTTGCAAAGCAAGGATTGTACAAAGGTAGATTGTGGCGTGGTGATCGTGGTGCAGACAGACATATTTGTTGCTACAAATTATGTATCTGTTCAAATTAATTCACGAATTACATAAAAGATGGAAGCATTTTCAACTTGCAGCAGATGTACCGGCTTCAACATAAATTTACATAGGTGCATATAAATCAGGAGCAGGAGTAGGCCACTCGGCCCCTCAAGCCTGCACCATCATTCAATAAGATCCTGGGTGATAGGAACAAGAGTAGGCCATTCAGCCCCTCAAGCCTGTCCCGCCATTCAGTTCGATCATGACTGATCTGTGACCTAACTCCATATCCATATTTAGCACATATCCCTTAATATCTTTGCTTAACAAAAACCTATCTATCTCAGATTTAAAATTAACAACTGATCTAGCTTCATCAGTTCTTTGTGGAAGAATGTTCCAAATCTCTACCACCCTTTGAGTGAAGAAGTTCTTCCTAACATCTCTCCTGAATGGTCTAGCTCTAATTCTTAGACTATGCCACCTAGTTTTAGAATCTCCAACCAGTGGAAATAGTTTATCTTTATCTATGCCGTCTTCCAAGTGAGTTATGAATAGTGTGAATAATTGAGGCCCCAACACAGATCCCTGTGGTCCACCACAAGTCACATCCTGCCAATTAGAGCAATAACCCATTATCCACACTCTGTCGCCTGCCACTCAACCAATTTCCTAACCATGTCAATAATTTGCCCAACTCCATGGGCTTCCTTAGTTCACAGTCTCTTGTGTGGGACTTTATCAAGTGCCTTCTGGAAGTCATATAAATAACATTGATAGGCATTTCCCTGTCCACTACCCTAGTCACCTCTTCAAAAAATTCAATAAGATTAGTCAGGCATGATCTTTCTTTCTGAAATCACTGCTGGCACTCCCTGATCAACCAAAAATGTTACCCCATCCCTGATTATAGACTCCAGCAATTTCCCCACCACAGATGTTAGACAAGTTGGTCTGTAATTCACTGGTTCACCCCTTTCACCCTTCTTAAAAAGTGAAATGACATATCCAATCCAGAGGAATTACTCTTGTATCGAGAGAACTTTGGAAGATTATAGTTAGAGCATCTACAATGTGCTCCCCTACTTCGTTTAACAGCGTCGGATGGAAACCGTAAGGTTCTGAAGATTTGTCACTCTTTAGTTCCATTAATTTCCTAGTTACTGATGCTGCACTTACGTTAATTGTATTCAGTCCCTGTCCTCTACCGACTATTATTTTTTGGGGGACTTCCAGCAAGTTATCCTCCTTTTCAACTGTAAATACTGCGGCAAAGTAATTGTTCAACATGTCTGCCATTTCCCCCATTATCACTGCCAATATCTCCATTTTCAGTTTTTAGTGGGGTGATTGTAGCAAGAGCACATACAATGACTTTAGCTGTCTAGGCCCCTACACCCTCAGCTTACATTGCTTTTTACTATCCGCTTTCCCTTTATATAACTACAACATTTCTTCTTGTTGATTTTGATGACCCTTGCAAGTTTCCTTTCATAATTCCTTTTAGTAGCTCTTATAAGCTGCTTTGTGACCCTTTGCTGGTCCTTGTACCTATCCCATTTGTCCAGATGTGTGCTATGTCTTGCATTTTTTAAGCCCCACCACAGATGTTAGGCTAATTGGTCTAAAGTTTTATGCTGTCCCTAACCTTTTTAGTTTTCCATGGCGGTTTTTTGAGGAAGTGGAGCCTTTCCCTCTCAGGAGTATTTACTTGCTCTGTATCCCGTTAAATGTTTCTTTAAATATTCTCCACTAATCTTCAGTCATTTGGCCCATTAACAGATCTTCCCAGTTTACCTTGGACACTCTCTGTTTCTACTCTCTTGACTACCCAGGATAACCTTTCACCCCTTTGCTTATCAAGAAACAATCTACCTCTGCCTTTAAAGTATTCAAAGACTCTGCTTCAACCACCTTTTGATGAAGGTAATTCCAAAGTCTGAGAGAAAGGAATTTACTCATCGCTGCTCCTTTATTTTGAAACAGTGACCCTGAGTTCTAGATTCTTCCACCCAAGGAAACATCCTTTTTGCATCCACCCTGTCAGGTCCGCTTGGGATCTTATGTACTTCAACTAAGTTGTCTCTTACTTTCCTAAACTCAATTAAATTGTCTCACACTTTTCTAAACTCAAGTCTAGCCTGTTCAACCTTTCCTCACAAGACATCCCATCCATTCTGGGTATTACCCCATCAACCTGACAGATCCTTGCCACATTGGTCCTCTGATCTGTCAGATTATGTACTAAACACTGGATAGTGGACAAGCCAGAGCACCTACAATGGGAGCCATGGCTTTAGCTGCCTAGGCCCCAAAGATCTTCCATTCCCTTCCTGAACTGCGCTGCTTCTCTATTTCTTTTTCCTCCTTAAGGAGCTCCTTTATCCCTACTGCTTTTGGCCATTTGCCCTCATGATTCTTTCTTTGGCTGTGTCAACTTCTTTGATTAATTATTCTTATTGGATACATTAAAAAGATAGTAAAAAGAAAGGTGAAAGCTGTTTTTGATGTTCTCATTCTACACACACTCTCTTCTCACCTCAGAATTCAAATAAATTGTCTGTGTGTGCACAGTCCGAGGTTATTCATGAATGCCCTACCTTCTCAACCTTCTCCCTCACCTGAGATGTGGTGACCCTCAGGTTCAATCACCACCAGTCAGCTTTCCGCCTCAAAGCGGAAAAGTCATCTGGGACTACAGCGTCTTTATCCGTATAAAGATGGATAAATGGATTGTGGGCACTCTGATGCAGGAGCAGGTCACATGCTGCTAATTCTGTAGCTAATATATGACCTCCTCACTCCGCAAAGCCTGTTCACCATGCACAAGATGTGAGTGAGGAGTTTGAAGGAAGACTGTCCACTTTCCCGAATAAGCACAGCTCCAAAAGCACTCAGGAAGCTGGATACCATTCAGGATGAAGCAGGAGGCTTGACTCAAACCCCATCAAGCACCATCAACTTTCAGTCCCTACACCATATAATTATAATAATCTTTATTGGCACAAGTAGGCTTACATTAACACTGCAATGAAGTTACTGTGAAAAGCCCCTCGTCGCCACATTCCGGCGCCTGTTCAGGTACAAAGAGGGAGAACTCAGAATGTGAAATTCACCTAACAGCACATCTTTCGGGGCTTGTGGGAGGAAACCGGAGCACCCGGAGGAAACCCACACAGACACGGGGAGAACGTGCAGACTCCGCACAGACAGTTACCCAGTGGGGAATCGAACCTGGGACCCTGGCGCTGTGAAGCAACACTGCTAATCACTGTGCTACCGTGCAGCCCAGTGGCAGCTGTGAGTGAACAATGTACTGTTGCTGGTCCCCAAAGTTACTTCAGCAGCCCCCTCTAGACCCGCAAGCTCTAACAGGTGGAAGAACAAGGGCAGCAGAGATCAGCATGAGATCAGGAGCATCGGCAAGTTGCCCGCTACTCCAACCCCCTCCCACCCCTCCAACACCCTCCCTCTCCCACAATGCCTGTGCTTTCAGTGTGGCTGGGTCGGCAACCCGCCATTGCCGCTCTACCAGCAGGCCACCTGTACTGCAGTGGGGCAATGAGTCAGCACCTCAGCACCTAATCAAGATCTTTTAGGGGTGGGTAACACAGATTCTGGCCTTGCCATTGATGCTCATGTTCCAATCCAGCTTTGTGATTTTAGAAAGTGGTACGTGCACTTGCACTGGCGGCACAGATTCAATCATTCATGTCCTTCCTGCACTGTAGGGCAGGCTTCCTCCACACCCTTCTGGCACTGACCACCCTGGCAACCTCCTCCAAGGCCACTGTGGTGAGTCGGGTGGGCCTGCTGCTCACATCCCTGAGAATAAGGATGTTGCCTCTTGTCCACCACAGCCTGGAGGAGAGTCTTCTGAGAGGTACCACTGAACTATGGGGACAGTGCTCACTGCTTCCTAGAAGCCATCTTGATGTCCTGAACTCCTGGCTCGATGGTTCCCCTGTTTAAGAAGGGAGGGAGGCAGAAACCGAGAAACTACAGGCCAGTTAGCCTGACTTTGGTTGGCGGTAAGATTTTAGAGTCCATTATTAAAGATGAGTTTGCAGGGTAAAATGGGCTGAGTCAGCACGGCTTTGTCAAGGGGAGGTCATGCCTGACATATCTGTTAAAAATCTTTGAAGAGATCAAGAGGAAATTAGATAATGGAGAGCCAGTGGACATGGGCTATTTGGATTTCCAGAATGCCTTTGACAAGGTGCCGTACAGGAGGCTGCTAAAAAGGATAAGGTACTGGCATGGATAGAGGATTGGCTGGCAGGCAGAGAATGGGGATAAAGGGGTCTTTTTCAGGACGGTAGCTAGTGACTAGTGGTGTTCCATGGAGGTCAGTGTTTGGACTACAACAATTCACGATATACATTAATGATCTGGAAGAAGGAACTGAGGGCATTGACGATAAGTTTACAGATGATACAAAGGTATGTAGAGGGATAGGTAGTGTTGAGGAAGCAGGGAGGCTACAGAAGGACTTGAATGGGCTCAGAGAGTGGGGAGAGAAGTGGCAGATGGAATACAATGTGGAGAAGTGTGAGATTATGCCCATGGTAGGAGGAATAGTGGCATAGATTATTTTCTAAACAGGGAAAGGCTTCAGAAATCTGAAGGACAAAGAGATTAGGAGTCCTAGTTCAGGATTTAAGGTTAACGTGCAGGTTCAGTCGGCAGTTAGGAAGGCAAATGCAGCGTTAGAGAGCTAGAATACAAAAACAGGGATGTACTGCTGAGGCTGTATAAGGCTCTGGTCAGACCCCATTTGGAATATTGTGAGCATTTTTGGGCCCCGTATCTAAGGAAGGACGTGCTGGCATTGGAAAGGTCCACAGGAGATTCAGAAGAATGATCCCGGGAATGAAGGGCTTGTCATATGAGGAGTGGTCGAGGACTCTGGGTCTGTACTCAATGGAATTTAGAAGGATGAGGGGGGGATCTCATTGAAACTCTCAGACTACTGAGTGGCCCAGATAGAACGGACATGAAGAGGATGTTTTCACTGGTAGGAGAGACTAGAACCTGAGGACACAGCCTCAGACTGAAGGGACGATTCTTTAAAACTGCGATGAGGAGGAATTTCTTCAGCCAGAGGATGGTGAATCTGTGGATCTCATTGCCGCAGAGGGTTGAGGCGGCCAAGTCACTGAGTGTCTTTAAGACAGAGATGGATGGGTTCTTGATTAATAAGAGGATTGGATTTCAAGGAGAAGGTTAGGCGAATATGGATGGGAAATATATCAGCTATGACCAAATGGCAGAGCAGACCCGTTGGGCCGAATGGCCTAATTCTGCTCCTATGCTTTATGGTCTTATGCAATTACTTGATTTCCTGCAAGCCCTGCTGTGGTATGTGACATAATCCTTCCGGCTGCATAATGAATTTGCTGAGCAACGCACGATTCAACATGCTCACCCGCCCTCCATCTTCCCACTCAAGCCCCATAGTTCACCCGGCACGGGAAATGAAAATGAAAATGAAAATCGCTTTATTGTCACGGGTAGGCTTCAATGAAGTTACTGTGAAAAGCCCCTAGTCGCCACATTTTGGCGCCTGTCCGGGGAGGCTGGTATAGGAATCGAACCGTGCTGCTGGCCTGCTTGGTCTGCTTTAAAATCCAGCGATTTAGCTGAGTGAGCTAAACCAGCCTACCAGCCAGGCCTTTGATACTGATGAGCTAATCACAGCTGCGGGTTGGGTTAGAAATCTATTTTTTCCCTCGTGCAAAGCTGACTGACCATCAGATTGAAGTGATGAATGTATTATCTTTGAAGGGCATGGCCAACCTTACAGTGTGAGAGCTGTTTCAGTTGTTTCTCCTTTGATGATTAAGACCACAAAGGCAACAAGGCATCTACTTTGATAGATTTACAAAGTAACAACTTCTCGTTACCGTTATCACCCGGGGCCATTTCCACTTCTGTGTGGTTGGTCATGCCTCACTCAGGTGAGTAAGGGGACATCAGAATAGTTTTTAAGGATGGCATGCCCCTTCGAGGAAATAACTTCTCTCGGACACATCTATTCTAACAATGGATATTGTCCCACCAGTTTTAGACTATAAATATACTTCATCTATATGGAGAAGTCCTTGATTAAACCCATATTAAACTTGAAATCCCTTATTTCTAAATGTTGGCACTGGGCCCATGGAGTTGGACCTGTATCAAATCTTCCAAGTATCTATTTCCGAAATTTGATATTTTTAGTGCACTTTTCTGATTATGGAGGAACCCACGTGGGGCTGCCCAGCTTCCAGACCATTGAAAGATTGGTGACAAGGGCAAGATATGAACTTGCTATTTCTGTCGCTCTGACTATCCAGACGTTTGCAGTTGGGGGAGGGGAGAACAGCATATTTATACACAGTAGCCGGGCTAGAGATTTAAGAATATGCATCATTTTTCCTCACAGCACGGTGGCACAGTGGCTATCACTGCTGCCTCACAGCGCTCAGGACCCAGGTTCAGTTCCGGCCTCGGGTGACTATCTGTGCTGAGTTTGCACTTTCTCCCCGTGTCAGCGTGGGTTTCCTCTGGGTGCTCGGGTTTCCTCCCACAGTCCAAAGATGTGCAGGTTAGGTAGATTTACCATGTTAAATTGGTGTCCAGGGATGTGGTGGTTAGGTGGGGTTATGGGGATGGGGGGTGGGGAGGGGGACTAGCTAGTCTGCTCTTTCAGAGGGTGGGTGCAGAGTTGAAGTAACGGCCTCCTTCTGCATTGTAGGAATTCTATGGTTCGATGGCATGGCATTTTCTATTACACGGTTTAATATTGACTGTAGGGGAACCATTTCACACTTATGGGCATTTAGTCTACCCACATAAAGCAAAATCTTCTCTGTGCTTCAACCTAATGTAATCTCCGGCCCCACCCAAAGAATAACAACAACTGGCATTTATATAGCACCTTTACCGTCATAAAATATCTCCAGGAACCTAACAAGGTAGGGGTGCGCGAACATTGCACCAACTTCAGAAATAATATGTTTTATCTGAACTTTGTGGACAATTGTTGGCCCGTGATTTACCCTGGGAAACAATATACACTCAGTGCCATCAAACCTCATGACGTTGGGTGTCTTCCAAACATTGTACTCAGGAATATTATTGGAAAAGCGATGGGAAGGACTTGGGTTGCCCAGGAAATCAGGAGCTTCTTATCAAGTTTCCCCGAAGCTGCTAAATTCTGCACGGCGCTCACATTTGAGAGTGCACGCTAACATGTGCACGATAATCCCACCCAGGATGAATTCCCCGGAATTTACCATTTGCTTCATTCACATTACCCACAGGGATTTCACAAAAGCTGGACAGGCTACCAAAGGCTTTCACTTTCCAGAAAAATTGGGAAATGATCATATTTAACAAATTAGATTTAACAGGACAGCTAGAATAATAGATCTATAAAATCTTCAGGAGTCCCGAGAAGGTTACACAAACCAAGGTTTATTTGATAAACAAAAGTCAAGACAGCAACACGGCATACAGCACAGCCGGCACTACCGACCATGCCGCTCTCAATCCGGACCGGTTTTGAAGCACCAGATTCACGATCCCCAGCTACTAGACTTCCGCACAGTGCGTCAGCTCATATTCTAGGGGCCCCACAGGGAGATCAATTGAATCATCCCCATGGGTCTCACTGGGGTTATTACATCCCGACCCCCAGCCTCAAAGTCCATAGGTCCCTCTGCCATTGGAGGAGGAGGAGGCTGCCTTCAACGTTTTGCCCTTGGCTGTGTTTCCAAAGGCGGTGGGGCTGGGTCAGGGGTGTGCAATGCATTGGGGCATCGCTTCCGGTCTCTCCCGGCCCAAACTGTCATCTGAGATTATGGATGATTCCGTCTCCATCTCTGAACCAGAATCTTCCATCCCTTGCCGATCAGTGTTCTGGCCCTTGGGAAGTATTGTGCCTTGGATCATGGATACTGGGCAAGAGGATCGAGGGACTGATTCATTTGGTTGGACGGCTCTGGTGTGGGTTCCCTACCTTTAAGATGGTCCACATGTTTGCGTACCATCTGCTCCCTGGTTTTGACTGTTTAAGAGACTGGTCCAGTCTTCTCTACTACAGAGCCTGATGCCCACAGGGCACTGAATTAAAAATGCCAAAGTACACAGTGTCCCCTGGCTTGAACCCTCTGTCCTGCATCTGGCGGGCATGGTACTTTTTCTCTTATATGTTTCTTCTCCACCAAGGTTTGGCAACTCTTGGCTTAGACGGGTTCGAAATCTTCGACCCATCAGTAATTCTGCCAGTGCTACCTTGGTCATCATATGCGGTGTGGCACAATAGTTGAACAGGAAACGCGCAGGTTTTGTCTCAACTGACCCTGTGGCTTCTTCCTTCATGCCCCTCTTGAATGCCCGCTCAGCCAAGCCGTTCGAGGAAGGGTGGTATGGGGCGGTCCAAATGTGTTTCACTCCATTCGCCTGCACGAACTTCGAGAGTTCCTCGCTCGCAAAATGGGTGCAGTTATCAGTGACCAGTATCTCCGGAATGCCATGGACACTGAATGACTGGCATAACTTCTCCACTGGGGTCCACAAATTGGTGGACAGTATCTGGTCGACGTACATCCATTTTGAGTGGGCGATGAGTATTGGGAACATTAACCCTAAGAAAGGCCCTCCAAAGCCAGTTTGTAACCGCACATAGCACCAGACTGGGCACTCCCATGGGTGGAGGGAGGCTGATGCCTGGTGCTTTTGGTTCTCTTGGCATGCAACACACTGCTGTACCAACTGCTCAACATCACCATCGAACCCTGGCCACCACATTTAACTCCTGGTGAACATGTACATTTTGGACACCACTAGATGTCCATTGTACAGGTCCTGCAGCATGTTTTTCCTGCCTTGCCTTGGGACAAGTACACGTGCTTCTCACAGGAGAATGCGGTCTTTGATGCTTGTGGTGGTATGGATATGAGCACTGCCATTGGTGCAGAGCACTGGCTTCCCATTGGCTCTGGCTGGTCATGTGCCTCTCGTCCGATTGGTTGGGACTAGTCACGTGATTGCTCTCCAATTGGTCGAGAGGCAAGTAGGCCCCGCCTCTGAGGCGGGGTATAAGTACCCAGAGTTCCCGGCGGTCGGTCATTCTCTGTAGTCGACCACCGGGCTAACAACTAGCTGATTAAAGCCACAGTTTGGATCCTAAATGTGTCTTGAGTCGAATTGATGGTACATCAATGCTAAGGTTCTTTAGGCAGTTTTCCCTGTAGTTCTCCATGTAGAACAACATGGACCATCTTTGCCAACAAATTTTGGCCATGGCGTGCCCCTTTTATTTTCCCCAAACCATCTTAGAAAAATTCTGGTATTTTCCCAGTACCTCATGCACCCCACCTGTACCCATTTTTAAAATTCTGCTTCCAGCCTAGATAGAGCCTCTGCAACCAGTCGCAGCCCAACAGACTGGGTCCAGGCCCCTGAACCAATATCTGTGGCAGATGAACTGATTGTTGCCCTTTGGTCACAGAGTCATCGTTGTTCCAGTGATGGTTAATAGCGCTCTGGTATATATCGCCAACCGTGCCTTCGTGTCCCTTAGGCCCAGGCATTGGATCACCGTACAGCCTTCAGGTACGTTTTCTGTCCAATGACCGAGACAGCAGCCCTTGAATCAATTTCCATCTCCAGTGGGTGACTGTTTACCTGGATGGTGATCTTGATGGGGGCAACTTTTGGTGCCGTAATGCAATTTAGTTGCATGAAATCATCCTCATTGGGTTGTGCCAAGTGTTGACTATTCTGGCGTTCCCGGTCCCTACAGTTCCTGCGACCACAAGCGCAGCACCATTGAGATGGAGATCAAGCGAGGTGTCTCGTCAGGCTCCAGTGGCCCTTGGCCAATGGGTGTGACCACAATGTTGCTCGAGTGGTAACTGGGGTCTTCTTGGGGGACATTACTCGCTGAAATGGGGGACCAGTCAATGCTATTTACACCCATATCCAGGGAGTTCCTGGACTTCCTTTTATGCTTTTTCACTCGAGGGATAATTCTATGGCCTTTTTTAAGTCCAAAGAAGGTTCTGCCAACAACTTGCATTGGATCGCCATGTTGTTTATGCCACACACAAGTTTGGCACAGTGTCGCAGTGGTTAGCACTGCTGCCATATGGTGCCGAGGACCAGGGTTCAATCCAGGCCCATGTTCACAGTCCATGAGTTTACACGTTCTCCCACAACCCAAAGATGTGCAGGGTAGGTGGATTTGCAATGCTAAATTTCCCCTTAATTGGGAAAACAAAAATAAAAATAAAAAGTTTATTCCACACACAAGACGATCTCGCAGAATGTCTGGAAAGGATGACCCAGAGGCGCAATGCTCGGCCAGCTTGCGTAGGTGTGTCAGGAATTCCATGACCGGCTCCCCCGGGGTTCGCCCGGCCGTGTTGATCACATTAGAAGTTGGGGCTCCTCCTGTTGGGTCATCTTCTATAATTACAACCACCTGAGAGAAATACCACATCCGTTCAGCAGACAGGGCCCAATCTTCTGCGCCTGCATGGAAAGCCTCAAGTCTCCCAAAAATTGTATTTTTAAACACGCTCTGACCTTGCTCTTCTGCTGAGGAATTCAAATACTGTCAGGACGTCCAGAATAGCATTCCTGGTTCTTCCTCGTCGGCAGTATAAAATCCTCAGGAGTCCCGAGAAGGTTACACAAAGGAAGGTTAATGTGGTAAGCAAACGTACAGGCCGCAATGCGGCATACAGCTCACAAGTCCCAGCCGGGACTACCGATCATGCCGGTCTCTATCCAGGCCGGCTTTTAAGCACTAGATTCATGGGCCCTGCTGCCGAGCCTCTGCCACTCAGTGAGGGAGCATGCATTTCACTAGCCCCACGGAGAGATCAACTGGTTTATCGCATGGGTCCCGTAAGGGTTATTGCAAGATCCAACGCAATATACCAGCAGAATCAGAGAGTGATAGGGGACAAGGCCATATTTATATTTCCCGATATAGTGAGTTCCTGATCTCAACTGAGATGACAGGCTATTAAGACGCCGCACAGGAAAATCAAGGTTCCCAATAAGTAAACAAAACAGAAAACGCTGGACAATCTCAGCAGGTCTGACAGCATCTGTGGAGAGAGAACGGAGAGAACCTTTTGAGTCTGGATGACTGTCTGAACTGCATCCACAGTAATTTGCTTTTATTTCAGTAAGTAAACCCTGGCTCCTCTCAAACATCTCCCATTAGTGAGCTAATAAACAGAACTAGCAGAACCTTGGGAATGGGTAGTTTATGAACCCCTTTAACAGTAGTACAGTCTCTGCTTCCTATCACAGGCAACTATGATCCCTATTTGTCATAGGAAATGCGTATTAAAAATCCACAATCACTGCAGGTTGGTAAATATCAAATCCCAACCCCCTGTTAGCTAATAGTTTGCCCATGGATTTTTTTTTTGTAAGTTTCTGTGCAACAAAGGTATACAAGTCACCACTAAATTTCCATTGACTGGAGATTTGGTAACTACAACAAACATTTAAGCCCATCACAACGAATAAAGGGAGGAGTCTGCAGCATTGCTTTTACACAAAGGGCTGGTAAAACATGGAATTCCCCACCAGAAGAAGTGATAAAAGCAGAGTCAATGGTAGCTTTTAAAGGGGAGTGGATAAACATTTGAAAAACAGGGCAGCACGGTGGCGCAGTGGTAGCACTGCAGTCGCACAGCGCTGAGTTCCCAGGTTTGATCCCGGCTCTGAGTCACTGTCTGTGTGAAGCTTGCACATTCTCCCCGTGTTTGCTTGGGTTTCACCCCTGCAACCCCAAGATGTGCAGGGTAGGTGGACTGGCCACACTAAATTGCCCTTTAATTGGAAAAATGAATTTGGTACTCTAAATTTATAAAAACAACATTTAAAAACATTTTTAAATCACGAGGGAGAAAGGAAGAATACAGCTCAATAACTATCTCGTTCGGAGAACTAGTAGAGGGGCAACTGGCTAAATTACTTCCAATGGTTTGATTCCGTGGACTATATTTCCTGGAGCTATCCCCCAAAATTTATTCATTGTGGCGACATACGTCTAAAATTACTTCAGAAACCTATATAAATGTTAAGTGTTAATCTCCTGATGAGGCCAAATCAAGTTCGAAGAAAGGGATCCTTCTGATTTTGAAGCGGGAGAAGGTCCCGGAACAATGCGGGTCATACAGGCCAATCTCCCTTTTGAATGTAGACGCCAAATTGCTGGCCAACATTTTGGCCTCGAGAGCAGAGGATTGTGTCCCAGGGTGATAGGGGAGGACCAGACGGGATTTTTAAAAGGGAAACAGTTAACGGCCAACGTTAAAAGGCTCTTGAATGTTATCATGATACCCTCCGAGGGTAGGGAGATGGAGGTAGTGGTTGCTATGGATGTGGATGTGGCCTTCGACTGGGTGGAGTGGGATTATCTGTGGGAGGTCCTGGGACGATTCGGGTTTGGGCAGGGTTTTGTGAACTGGGTCCGGTTGTTGTATCAGGCACCGGTGGCGAGCGCGCGGACGAACCGAGTGAGCACGGATTATTTCAGGCTGCACCGGGGAACGAGACAGGGATGTCCACTCTCCCCACTGTTGTTTGCCTTGGCTATAGAGCCATTGGCGATGGAACTGAGAGCGTTAAGGGACTGGCAGTGGTTAGTTCGGGAGGGGGTGGGGTGGGGGAGGTGCGGAGCACAGAGCCTCGTTATATGCGGTGACCTACTTCTGTGTAGTTCGTACCTGTTAGGGGGAATGGGAGAGATTATGCGGATTCTAGGGGAATTTGGCCAGTTTTCGGGGTATAAATTGAATATGGGCAAGAGTGAGGTCTTTGTGCTCCAGGCAAGGGGACAGGAGAGGAGATTGGTGGAGATGCCGTTCAAAGTGGTGGGAGGGAGTTTTCAATACTTGGGAATTCGGGTGGAGCTGGAATGGGAGCAGCTACATAAATTGAATTTGGCCCGATTGGTTAAGCAGATGAAGGAGGATTTTCAGAGGGAGGCTATGCTCCCATTGTCACAGTCGAGGGAGGGTACAGACCATAAAGATGACGGTTCTCCCGAGACTTTTGTTTATTTTCAAGTGTCTCCCCATTTTTATCCCAAAAGCCTTTTTTAAAAGGATCAATGCAGTGATCTCTGGATTCGTATGGGCAGGTAAAACCCCGCGAGTAAGAAAGGTGCTGTTGGAGCGGAGTCAAGGTTGTGGGGGGGGTGGGGGGCAGTTGGCCTGATCGAATTTTAGGAACTAATACTGGGCGGCAAATGTAGCCTTAATTAGGAAGTGGGTAATGGGGGAGGGGTCCGTATGGGGGAGCGGGTGGAGGCGGCATCATGTAGGGGCACAAGTGTAGAGGCACTGGTAACTCTGCTGTTCTCGCCGGCTCGGTATTCCCCAAGACCGGTGGTGGTGGTGGCTCTGAGGGTATGGGGACAGTGGCAGAAACATATGGGACTGGAGGGAGCGTCTGTGTGGGCTCCAACTTGTGGGAAGCACCAGTTTGCGCCGGGGAGGTTGGATGGCGGGTTTTGGAAGTGGCAGAGAGCTGGGATTGAGCGGCTGGGGGACCTGTTTGTTGATGGGAGCTTTCCATGTTTGGAGGATTAGAGGAGGAATTTGAACTGCCAGGGGGGAATGGGTTTCGTTATCTGCAGGTGAGGGACTTTGTAGGGAGGCAGGTTTTGACTTTTCTGCTTCCACTGCCCCAGGGGATATAGGATAAGGTAGTTTTGAAAAGGGGAGTGGGGGAGGGGAAGGTCTCGAACATTTATAAAGAGCTCATGGAGTGGGAGGGAGCCCAGGTAGGGGAGGTAAAGCATAAGTGGGAAGATGAGTTGGGTAAGGCAGATCTGTGGGAGGATGCTCTGAGTAGAGTCAATACGTCCTCATCATGTGCCAGGCTCAGCCTGATACAATTGAAGGTGGTCCACCGGGCACACATGACAAAATCACAAATGCCTGAATAAAATGTTTTATTTTTAAAAAAGAAAAGAAGTCAACCTCAAGTTGCTGCAGTCAGGAGGCCAATTTTAAGCTGTGCAATCAAATGAAAATTCGAGGGTAGTGCTGTAATACGCCTTTAAGGGATATGACATCACTAGATGGGAAATGTGTCATGTGATTCAGTCTTAGTTTCACTTGTGCTTTGAGCAGAGCAGACACACACAGCCCTGATACCTTTGAGCTTTATACCTCTGTATAACTGTTCATATGTATCTAGTCTTAATAAATGGACTCACAATGTGTTTACTCTTGTGATCAATTGGAGCCTTGTGTCTCGTACAGTAAATGAGCACAAGGTATCATATCATTATATCACAACAGGGAGCAGATAGTAATTGGGGAGCCTGAGAAATAAAGAAATGACTAATTGAAAGAACAAAGGTTGTAGATAGTGGGTGTGATTCTCTGGCCTCGTTACACTCTCGCTGCCAAATTGTTTGCGCTGCAATTGTCCCGCTCGCGTAGGCGAATTCGGGATCTCGCCGTAGCATGGCGAGAAACCAATTATTGCCACTTAAGCCCTATTTCAATATAATTAACGGGAGCGACCCTATATCCAATGGCATCCAGTCAGTCAGTGGCCTCTCCAGCATGTGCTCACGCTGGCACTGATTAATACTCCTTGAAAACGTGAACCTGATGGAAGGGCATCCGTGGAGGTGAGTAGCCATCTTTACATGGCAAAGAGCCTGGGGGTCTGGGCTTGCAGAGCATGGGGGACCCTTGGGTGAGGGTAGGGAAGTGGGAGGGGGAACCCCGGCTGGGGGGGAGGGACCCTCCACAGGAGTGGGCCGCCATAGGAGGATGGGGGGAGGCGCAAGGGAGGCAAACGTGCGCAGCACCACCATGCTAACCCCTGGATCATGTGTACCCGTTCAGGGGCAAACCTTGTCCCTGCCTGTCTACCACACCGACCACCATCTGCCGAGGTCTCTGGCCTTGCGGCTGAAGTCTATAGCTAATTGGCAATCGTGGTTAAGCAAGCACTTCACACAATGCAAGTGGATTCCCATGAATGTAGCATGTGGGATTCATTACCTAGCATCTCAATCAGGCCGCGATGTCTGGACACTGTGCCTGAAACATGCGGGAGGCAACACCACACTCGCAGCAGCCAAAATCCAAACACCCAGGGGATAGGACATGTGCATGGCCGGAGGAAGGGTGAGTGCAATGTGGAAGGGGTCAGCGCTCAGTCGGGTGATGTTATCAGCGGGTGTCTCGGGTACAGGTTCTGGGGTCCAATGAGTGGGGCCTACTGTGGCCGGGAGTTCATGGGCAGGGCGTTCCAGAGAGGGGCGGGGGGGGGAAATGGAGGGTCCCGGGGTGGTAGCCACCGCTGTTTGTCAGTCTAACCCCCTCTCCTAATGCCTTACAGATATT